>NC_068406.1:13144167-13744167 GCF_023724105.1 Carassius gibelio
GACACATGGTGAACTATGCAGGAAATTGGTCTTTGGCACAAGAATGAGCTGCAACATCGACAATAAAACCTGTGAAAACCACCTGTGACTCCAGCAGCAGAAGTCTGAGTGTTATGGTCATGCTCCAGATTTGCCTTGAAGGGTCCCATACGTGATGCTGGATGAGATGATGTTAATGAAGTCTAGCAGCTGAGTGGCCCCGATGGGATCCTTCTGCAGCCGATCAGAGAGGCAGGGCTGCTTAATTTATACCTTAGAGGGAGGGGATCACAGCACGCGCTGCCCTAATGATTCTAACCCTTCTGGAGGAGCACAACTAGGACTAAGCCCCGGGACGACAAAAAGGGGTTGGCGATGGGATAGGGGTCCATTGAAGGGGAGTGCATTTGCCCCACGGCCAAGCGCAGAGGGGTTAACCACCCACCAGACGCCCTGAGAATAATTTTGCTGAAGCAGA
This sequence comes from Carassius gibelio, assembly GCF_023724105.1. NCBI lineage: Eukaryota > Metazoa > Chordata > Actinopteri > Cypriniformes > Cyprinidae > Carassius > Carassius gibelio. The sequence continues at coordinate 13,144,625 of NC_068406.1, forward strand.
ACCGGATCAATAGAAAGGGAGGAAGAAGAAGTCAGGCTGGGAACTAGGTGCGAGTCAGAGACACAGATCCACTGAAAGCTTCCCATCCGGATTGTCATGGTCTGGATTTGGAGAAGATGACATGCCAGTCAAGCTTTCATTATGTCATAAAAACGTATTGAGGATTTTTACTACGCTTACCACCTAATAGCTTTATCAGAGCTTAAGCTCAACAGGCGCACTCCAACACTGGTCATACGGCGACAACCATCCACAAAGATCCACACCCTCTTTTCTTCCTCTCTCTGGCACAAAACAGCCTCGTTCGGCATTCAACATGTGTCTCTTCACGCAACCAATCCACTCATTCAGCCACTCTGTTGCCATGGCAACCACCCTAGCATTACGGTGGGACGTGCGCCAGACGGAGCGCCCGCTCTGCATAGCCCACCTCAGATCAATCACTTCTGTTACCGAGGAAGAACGAGAAAAAGAGTGAGCGAGAGAGTGAAAGCAGGGGGATAATTAAACAAGGGCCGTGATTAGTACCTTCCCAACCGCTTCAGCAGATCAAATCAGGGTTTGATTTGCCTAAACAAATCTGACCGCGCTTCGAAACCATTTTGAATACTTTTAGCACCTGCTCTCTGCAATCTTACACATAATTCCTAACTTATCTGTCATTTGGATGATCTATGTGAGTGATTTAGAGAGCATAAGGCGAGTGGAGTTCCGTTTAATGTGCACGTGCCAGTCGTCCCTCCCTCACGCCATTGCAGGGAGAGAGATATCTTGTGTTGAGCGGTTATGGGAGGGGTTGGTCTGCATGCTGCTGTGAGATAAGGGGAGTGTAAAATTCAATTAACTGAAAAAAAAAAAAAAACCTGCATTCATTCCCCCTTGGTCCTTTATTTCTTCTCTCCCTTTTGTCTATGCATTTTGATTGCGCACCAAATTTGGACTTCCTGTACAATCTGTTCAAAGTAATAACAGTGATGTGAAAGAGAGAGAGACAGAGCTCTGACAAGGTTGTTGTGTCCACCATGTATCACCAAATGGAGCTCTCATATCTACATGCATCCTCTTGTATATACCACAATATACCTTTCCAAACTTGTCTATTCTTTTCCATTCAGGCCTCCAGACTAACATTTGGAACTTTAAAAATATTACAAGTTCTTTCCACTATGGAAATATCTCAAAATTTTTACCTAATAGTTTTAGGTATACAATAACAACACCACTCCCTCCTCACTACTAGTACTACATACACCTTTCTTCAGACTAATCTCTCTACCCCCTTCTCTATCGGAGTCATTTTCCTCCACTGACCAGTCTGAGCATCATCCCCCACTAACTGATGCAGTCATCGCCCCTTCCTCAACAAGTATTCTCCATGTCCATCTATCCTTCTTATCTATGTCTGTACCGTCCTCACTATCCATCTTTCCCGGTTGGAGCGTGAGGTTCCAGCGGAGGGCCTATCAGTGCATCCTGCATTACAGCATTACACGCGGAGTCATTGTAAGGTTTGTATGGAGGATAGGAGAGTAATCAGAGATTAGCCAGCTACCCCCAGCTCAGTCTGCCCTCTGTCAGTGGGCTGATTAGGGCTCTTTCCTTCTCTCTCTCTCTCTCTCTCTCTCTCTCTTTGCGCTCTAGCACCACCTGCTAACAATACTTTCAGATGTTTGTCATGAGGAATAATCTGAGGTAAAGAGAGTGCATGCTCCAATGTCAAACACGGCTTTAAAGAAAAGTTCACCCAAAAATTATTGTTCCAAGCCCATAACACAAAAAGAGAGAGTTTGCAAAATGTCCAAGCTGCACTTTTCCATAAAATAAAATGGACTGTGTGTATAGGGTTGTGTGACAGATCTATAATGAAGCTCAAACTCTATAAGGTACAAGAAAAAGCACCATGTAAGTAGTCAAAAAGGACAATAAATGAACAAAATTAAATATATATGAAGTCCTATATTAGCACTGCTTTAGGAATAGAGTATAACATTTATCACCATTCACTGACAATAGTTGTAAGTCTTTTCACACTTCAGAATATATCACACAAGTAGTCTAGAATTTGATGGTGCTTTCAGAGGTGCTTCAGATCACTTGCCCCCACACCTTCATTGTATGGAAAAAGAGCTATGACGAAGAAAGCAAAGTCATAATGGTTTGGAATGAATTAATGGTGAGCAAATGATCACAACCAGCTAAAATGGAACAAGCTAGCTCGTCTACTACAAAGAGCGAATCTGACTCCCTACAGAAATTATCACCACATTTTACACACATGTACAGACATCCTTCCACAAGGACATTGTCGTATGCTTCACTTGTTTTAAAAATAGACCGAACTGTTACTAATCCCTCTTTATGTGAAGATGTAATCGAGCTGTGTTTTCCACATGCTTGAAAACAGGCATTATCTGATACGCTCCAAAATTAAATGAATTAGTCATAAATACTCATAAAAGCATGGCTATATGCAGCAAGTCAATATCATACAAACACAGCGACATTAAAAGTGCAATTACTGTGCTATTTGTGTTTTTAATGAATCACCTGAAATGCAACTCTGCAAATAAATACACCAATGAGTTCATGACTCTAATGTTTTAATATGCAATCAAATGATTACATGTCATTTGGATTACGTAATCAGATTCCAAAAATTAATTACTTGTAATTAGGGTATATTACATATTAAAATACTCATACTCAGACTACAGTTAACTTTTTATGGATGACATGATTATATATTACTTAGCAAAGGCAGGAAATTTTCTTTTTAAAAAAATTCTTTACAATTTTCCTTTCTAAAATTCTTACTGTGTGTCATAGTCATTAGTTTTCACTATATTCACAAAAAATAGCTTATTGAATATACTGATTGAATATATTTTCAAGATGCTATGTTTAATGGTATGTTTAAAACAAGTAATCTAAAAGTAATCTAAAAAGTCCTCAGAATACATTAGTTTTATTAAGCAGAAACGCATTATAATTTGTAAGTTTACCCAGCACTGAATGCCATATTAGCCGTTATTTTAAACACCACTGAATTTCAACACCATTATTCATCAGTTCACTCTTTCACATTGCTAGCTTCCATATACCCTCCTCTTTTGTTTGAGAAACTTTATCTTCGCTCGCAAACTCTCCTTCACAAACACACACAAATCTTCAGCCAGCAAGGTGCGTACAAACTCGCTTTACAGAGACGTGCCGTACGAGCCTGGTGAGGAGAGAACGGCTTTGATTTACAGGAAGTGCTGAGAGATGCAGCTAGTGTTCAGAAAGCAGCACAACAGCCCTGGAGAGATGGATGAGGGTTGAGAGAAAGAGAGAGAGAGAGCTGACAGAGGACACGCTGTGTTTGTCCAGCCCAGAGGAGTTAAATGGGATGAGATTTGATCTCGCTCTGTATGACATTTTCGCTATTTGTGAGATGCCAAAACACTGTATATTTTGCCACGCGAAAAGTAGCGGAAGAGGAGCGGTGCGTGTGTTCAGTCAATGTTCCTGAACAGACTCTTTCTGAATTAATCTTTCACTCTAATGAAACGCAGAGGCCCCGTATGTGAGGTGCAGATGATGTATGGCTCTAAAACACAGATAAATCAAGAGTTCTGACAGTCCAACTTTTAGAACAATGACACGAGGCATCAATTAGAGTAGAAAGAGAAGAACGCAAGTTGCTCTCAGACGTGCTGATTAAATATTGCTTTTCCTTCTCCCTTCTTTGGTTCTGTCACATCAGTATGAGAGAGAAGGAAAAATGAGTGCGCTATGGTGCACTTCACTGCTTTGATGGAGGTTTTAAATAAAATCCTGCATTTGTACGTGCTGCACGGGCCTGATTCATCTTGATAAATCCATTTAAGAAATCAGGAGGTGTGAAAAAAGAGCTTCGAATTGATGTACTTTCGCAACAATGCTTGTGTTCGATAGCAAAGTAATGAGACTTTTTGGGATGCTAGATACAAAATGGGCGGAGTATGAGTCCTGGTAGTGAGCAGATGATTAAAAGAGCTCATAGGGCTTAAATTTCTTAATGTATGTACTGTTTACTAACTGCCTTGAGACTATATCTCACATCATCTATTTTGCAAGTGCTGCAACAGCTTGCAGGCTCTCTGAACAAGTGCGAGCGCATTGTATTGGGCGGTGATGAATGCCTCAAATCCAGAACGGACTGGGATAAGTTTGTATATTATCTCCATTTTCAACCCGTACACTTTATTTCTCTCCTCCCCTGAAGGCTCTCAGGCCTGAGAGATGGGATGAGGCAGAAATGAGAGAGAGAGAGAGAGAGAGAGAGAGAGAGAGAGAATATATCACTAAACCTCTAGCCTGAAGCAAATTTTCTCCACATCAGCAGTGTGGCTCTCCAGAACAGCCTGACTGAGAGCATAAGCCATTTGATGCTATAAAAAGGATTTCATAATAGACATATTACCTAAAATAAAATGATTTGAGACATTTATTTTGTGTGCGTGTGCTGAAAGATTCATAATGGGGGGTATAATTGGATTTTAAGGGGTGTACTGTAATTTACATTCTTTTTACTAAAGCCGTTTATAAGTGTTTGACTGTCCAAATCATTAGACTACATTCGATTTAAACCATGACACTGGTGAATTCTTAACTCAGATTCCATGTTTTACCATGTGCTTTTTCCAAATTTTATTTGCAAATAAATAAATACTAACATTAATGAATGAATGGTGGGGTTTCTCTTTTTTCTCAGTTCCAGCAATAGATGGAAACGTGATTGACTTTATGGCTGCTTTTGCTCATTTCATTTCGGAACAAGGCACGGTTCATGAAGTAAAGTAACCTGCACATGCATTTTAGCCAATGACAACATCATTAGTTAAACAAAACACATAAGTGATGATGACGGTGGTAATGATTTACTGTACATTGGATAACTGTCCATAGTGAGGAAAATCAGAGTGCCAAATGAATGGCTCGCAATCAGCTGTCTTCTCAAAAGAGTTTGAGGTAAGATTAGTGCACAAATGCACCAGAGTTCGATAGAATCAAGTTAGCATAAAACCAGACCAATGTTACGGGGAGCACCGGGAACAATCACACTCAGATTAAAAAAACAAAAATCCAAACACATATCCTGGATCTACGGTAAACTATATGTACTTTGCGTTATATCTACATGACCACCACAGATGTGCATTATTTTTCAACAATTCAAAGGTCCATTGTGAGTGTTTCCTAATTAACAGATCGGGTCCAGAATTATGCATAAAATCAATCTTGTCCATCAAACGTGCTCATAAAACCTTTAGCAGTGGTGCAAACTCCTCTAACTGCAAACCTTTCATTGGTTTAATTTACCAAGTGCAGAGTGACCTTTCCCAGCCAGCTATAAAATCAATTTCAGGCTCCAATTCAGAAATATGTTACATGATCATTGTTGGGTGGAATATTAATCAGTAGGCACAGCATGGACCTAATAGCATAGAAAAAGCAGGGTTTTCTAGCAGCATCTAAGGCAGCAGGGTGACACAAGTATTGGTGCCTTTTCTGACATAAAAGAGAGTGGTGCAAGACGTGCTATCTCCCTTCATCTAGTGACCTTATATTTTTTTTAAAAAGGCCCTACCTGCAATTGAGAGATTCACATCACATAACTAATATTTTTAAAAATAACGATAACAATGCACTCTCCAAATTTATTTCAATATGGTTCAGATGCTTGGTGTAAGCTACACTGGTTGCTTCAAAGTCATCCACATATTCTTCAAAGTAGTCCATAACATGGTTAAATATAACATTGAAAATTCTCTTTTCAATAGATGCCAGACATCAGTGGCACATTTTACCGTACTCTCCTGACTCATCGGTACATTAAATGCTTGAACTATGAAGCCAAGGCAAGTGTTACCTGTAAAAGCTACAACTGTTTTTCTTGAATCAATTTCGATGTGAATTCAAAGTGCTCCATGTGGTCAAAATAAATAAATCCATCATTTCTGAAGCCCAAGCCACCTTTAGAGCCAGACCGCTCCCTCAATTCATTCACTCGTCCTCTCTCTGTCGAAAGTCTTATTCTAACCCTGGTCACTCAAGTCATAAAGCATCTTTATCTTCATCCTTAGGAGGGATGTAGGGTTCAGGTCATACTTAAAGGCTTTAAGTGTTGCCTCAGGCTCAGATGAAGAGAGAGAAAGAGGGAGAGAGGGACGACAGAATCCTTAGAGGCTCCTAAAATGAGTCTGACAGCTTTTACCCCTCAATCTTGACCACAGTACACATTTTGAATGTGTGTAGTGCACAAAAAAGGCAGTGTAAGGATCCATGAGTGTGTGTTCTGACCTCAGCATTTACACCTCTGAGTCCAAGAGAGTAACAGACGGCCAAGAGAATAAGTCTAGGGACCCGAATCTCCATAGATTACTCGATTTCAGACTATTAAAGCTGCTGCCCGCCCGCGTAAAGGGAATCTCCCAAAAGCCGTGCAGGAAAATGCAATCTCAAGTCTCATTGCACCAGCCTGTGTCTGATAATTCTGACTGGCTTACACTCAGACACACACACACACATATCCATGTTCTTCCCACTACTCTAATGGCTACACACACCAGCCTGACCAGTTTATTTTTTGTGGCTAATTACGGTGTCTCTTGTTGCAGATGTGTCTGATTTTAATTCACTTTGCTGCTCCGCTGGAGTGTGAAACACTAAAGCCCTGGAGATCAATTACTGAGGGGTATTTACACTGTGCAGTGGCAGAGGGGACCGGGATGGGGCTGACATACTCCAGCATGTGTTTGGTCGCTCAGCCACTGGTCTTTTCCCACTGCACTCATTACACTGTCAATCAACTAACAGTCAAAAACATATTGCAGAGAGACAGAATATCTAATTCAGATTTATATCCACTTGCCATGAAAGAAGGGAACCAACTCAACAATACACAGATGTTAAGGTTGCCTATACTGTATAAATAAATGAGGCTGCCACACAATGTCTACTATTTGACAACACTCTTGAGAGACAGACAAATTCTGTGTAAATCATAAGCTCTAAAGTCAACATTAAGTCAAAATGGACCCTGTTTGTTTACTTAAAAACACTTTTGTGGTCTTATTGTGAATAATTAATCAGTGTTTATTATTATAAATATATAAATGTTTGTGTGAATTTTTAAATAATAAATATAACTTGCTCTGCCTCTGAAATGACTTTCAGCCGAGGTCACCAAGGCTATGTGTAAAATTATACTAACAAATAGCCAAACTTAGCTTTACAGTCATTGTTTTAGGCCAGTGGGAGTTGCACTGCATCGGTCCAAGAGAAGTTTAATAAAAAGTGCTTCCATTAAAAAAAAGTGTTTCCCAGGGCTTTGGGTGGTTACCAAAGGCCTCCTGCAGCGAATCGTTCCATTTTTGTAAGAAAAATATATCCATATTCAAAACGTAGTAATCACTTGAATCTAGCTACAAAATATTGTCTGATAACTGATATGATATACCATCCATCCCTTGTCAAATTAGTTTTCAATTAACAAAATCAAGCTCTAGGTTTTTTTTTTTTTCCTTTTTCTTTTTTGGAATATCAAGAAATGTGAAACCAAAATGCTTTGCAAAGGCTGTTTTCAGGTTCACTGTAAGTCTGAATATATAAATAAATAAAGGGTCCTTCACAAACACAATATCTCCTACATGACAGAACTTTCCAGAGACAGACAAGCTCATCACCCACCTCAGTAAATGTAAAGCATTACATTTAGACTGGGAGGCACCAAGAGGACAAAGTGTGTGTAACACGAGACACTTTAGAGTTTTATTTAAAAAGCAGATGGCACAGCCGCAATGAAGATGAATGGGACTGAAGTCTGGTGTGAAATGAGAACTAATTAGCCTGGCCAACAGAGGGGCTTGCTGAACTGCAGAGGCCTACATGAACATACACAAGCCTGGGGCTCCATTAGTCATCCTAGCCTGGAATAAAACACAGGGACAAGGGCAACAGTGCCCTGCCCCGTAGCCAGACTCCCACATGCCTTCCAATGCCTCAAAGGACCATGGAAGGGGAGGGCGCCACACTTGATATCCCAGAATGCCCTGTGTCCTTCATTACTTTTTGCTGCGAGACGTATGAGGGGAGTTAATGTGAGCTGCGGCAGTCTTTCTTATGATGGATCGCGCATATGCACACATCTTTCTATCTGTCTATTCACTCTCTCTTTTCTGCGCACAATCTAATTTGAGATAAGTCATAAGAGAACACTAGTGGGAGCGAGAGCAGACTTTATCAGTGCTCTGGGTGGGTGTGGGAGGAGATCTAGGAGTAATTGTATTCCTGTATGCTTGCAGGGACTCCTATTAAAACCAATAACTGCTAATGGGGTTACAGCTTAATTTTTTAAGTGCCTCGATAATGATTATGAATTAACCTTCGACAAGACAGTCACATCTGTTTGTTTTCTGTTGCTGTTGCATAATAGAATGATCACTACTGTATGTAACAATGGCAAACTGAAGATCTGGGAGGTGGAACAGGCATAAAGGTGAAGCAGACATAAACCTTCAACATCTATGGCACCTTTTCACTGCATAAAAGACTCTTTCTAGTGGATTGTGTGTTTTTTTTTTTAGAACCCAAAATGGTTCTTCTATGGCACTGCTGTGAAAGCCCCCTTTTGGAACCTTTATTGTTTTAAGAGGATAGGAACACAAAACAAGTACAGATGAAAGTTTGCTACAAGCTTTTCTGATTCCCACTACACATCAGCTGATGAACGCAGATACCATTTATTACAGAAAAACTGGATTGTTACATTAATGCTTGTAATGTCAAAAGGAATAACTCATCAGAGCATAACATGTTGCAATTTTAAGATGGCTACTGTATGTCAACAGACAATAGCAGAAAAGCTTTTTCAGCAAAAAAAGCGTTCCCACTTTTTCCGGCCATTCAGTTTGGCTGGAAATGTGGCATTTTCGGCTCTCAGCGAGTTTCTGTATGACACATTAACACCTGGCGGTAACGGCAGCTAAAGCGAGCGCATGACATTGATTATAACCCTGCTGACTCTGACACTTACATCAACTGTCCAATGAAAACCAGACATGAGCTGTGAGCTGTAAGCAGCACGCTTGACTGAAATGAGACAGAACTCAATGTACGTGCAAGCAGACAGAAAATACTGATTCATGCAATAAGAAGGACACAAGAGAAAATAAGACACTCATATATGGAAACTTTAGGAATAATTTTTTCTTACCCCTTTTCCACCAACAATGTAGAGATGATGGTGTTGCAACAGCCGGAGACCATTACATTATGTGCATTTACATTTAAAAAAGCAATAAAATGAATAAATAAATGAATGGTTCCACACTGATCAGAATATCAGGTCTTGAACCAGGAACTGTTAAAACATCAGTGGCCAGAAATATATTAGCTAAACCAAATCTGTATTTTCACTGCTGCACCATTTCACCATGATGCAATATTTGTTTGTGGGCAGCTTATAAAATAACAGCCAGTTTAATCATTGTTTGCCTGTCGAAGCAATGGAGACATACCAACCCACAATATTTGCAAGCCGAGCATCAACACCAACATTGTTTCAGTGGAAAAGGAATATCTGCGATCAGAAGCAGTCTGAAATGTTTGGTGAACCCATATCACATTATAACACTTGTCGTGTTTATGACCAGCAGCTTAAGAAGCAGTTCCTTTTTGATAGGAGAGGCCTTGAGGGACTGTTATGAGCCATTCAAATAAGTAATTGGCCCTATATGGACCTACTATTGACCATTAGTGTCTATACGCAAGTAAAAAAAAAAAAAAATCAATAAAAAGAGTGACACATGATTCAGACAGGGCAACACAGACAAACAAAGACATTAAGACATTCAGGATACTGAACTGGTAGATTAGAGTTAGTGAGCAATGATAGCGCAGTTAATGGCGAAGAGAGAGAAAAGGAAAGTAAATAGTGGAGAGAAATGCTATATTTCTCTCTCTTTTTTAACTCTTGATTTTACCGTGGCTGCAGTCTTTCAGAACAGGTCTTTGTGGACTCGGATTGAGCACTTGTGTTGGTTCATCTGTGGAAATCAGGACATGGGACAAGACAGTGAGAGTTGCTCTCACAAATAAATACACCTGCGGTCTCCATACATTAGATCTTTACTTCCTAGAGTAATGAAAGATGTGACATGCTTTCAAAAAAAAAAAAAAGTTCAGATTACTTGAAGTGTTCACCAGTTTTTTCTGATTTGGCCAGTCAGTTTGTTGGGCTCTCCTGATTTCTATGGAAGGTGGTCAGCTGCATTACACTCCACTGGCTCATGTAATGCCAGAGGAAGTGTGTTCAAAGTAGGGGGCTGATTCAGTACTGATTTCTTTAGAAGAATTGTTTTTAAAAGGAGCTACAGACTGGAAATTGTGCATTTACAGAACAATATACTATATAGTGGTCAAAAGTTTACATACACTTTGCAGAAGCTGCAAATTTTACCAAAACAAGAGGGATCATACAAAAATGCTTTTTCTATATTCCGTAATGACCTGAATAAGATTTCACATAAAATATGCTGACATAGTAAAAAAAAAAAAAAAAAACAGTTCAAAAGTTTATATACGCTATATTTGTTCATGAGTCCCTTGTTTGTCCTGAACAGTTAAATTGCTCACTGTTCTTCAAAAAATATAGGGCCCACAAATTCTTCATGTTTCCTTCTGGAGCATCAATGAGCATTTTAACATTTTATAATATTTGCGTACTGAGTCCCTTAGTTGTCCTTGAAAAGATGGATCTCAAAATCATACAGTCATTGTTGGAAAGGGTTCAAATACGCATGCTAGAAAACCAAAGAATTTGTGGGACTTGAAGGATTTTTCTGAAGAACAGCAGGCAGTTTACCTGTTCAGGACAATGGTTTATGATGGTTTAATCCTAAATCCTAAAGAATCTGTACGATTGAAGATATAAATTAGATAGTATATACATCATTTTGTTTAAAAGTGTGGGATAAGGAGGTTACTTATATAAGGAATTGATATTTTTATTCAGCAAGGATGCATTAAATGTAACAGTAAAGAAACTTTAATTTTACAAAAAAAAATTGAACTTTCTATTCATCAAAGAATCCTAAAGAGAGCAAAAAAATGGTTTCCAACAAAATATTAAGTAGCACAACTGTTTTCAACACTGATAATAGTACTAAATGTTACTTCAGCACCAAATCAGCATCTTATAATGATTTCTAAAGTATCACATGACACTGAAGACTAGAGCAATGGCTGCTGAAAATTCTGCTTTGTCATCGCAGGAAGAAATTTGACTTACACCATATTAAAAGACACAAAAATAACCCAGACTTTTGAAAGGAAAATAAAATAGTTTTTTGGTCAGGCTATACTGATATATGCCACCCATCATCTGTCTGTAGCTGTCTGCAGTCAACAAAGCTGAGCCTCTCAGCTGGGGAGGACACACAACATGAAGAACACAGAAGACACACTCTAGCTTATCTCACCCCTCACTGCGCAGGAGAAAGAGACTCTCAACCACTGGGTGCTTTAGGCTGCTACTATATATAAGGGAATACACACAGTTATCTCTCCACTCTTTTTCGGGATACTAGGAGTTTATTGTGTGATGATGTTTGGCTTACTGTACATTACCACACTTATCACATAGCTACTTAACTAATAAAACAACAAACAGTCTATACAGAAGAGACTAAAACTAGAAGAGATATGGAATAAATAAAACTTCTGAATCAACATTCAAAGAAAGAAAGAAGAAGAGATTCACCAGATGAAGGATGTGAGTGGAGGAGTGTGAGGAGACTCACCTCTGGGTCTGGGTGCTCTTTTCCTGCGGTCTCTGAAAGCAGCTCCAGACTGCAGCGCCTCCAGTAGACAATCCATCACACCGGTCTCATCGTTCTCTACAGGAGAGGAAGAAAGAAGAGAAAAACATTAGGATGCGGAGGGCCATTTCATAGTATCACTAAAACCGGCCTTAAGGATCTCTGCAGGAATTCTGAGAGAAAAAAAGCCCCATTAAAGCGGCCTTCTGTGGACAGTATATCACAGCGTCGACTCGGACAATTTGAGAGGCAGACAGGCTCTTAAACTCCTCTATACATCTCCTCTGCACCTCTACACAAATCCACGGATGTTTTGTAGCGTTTGGAGGGCCGATCGTAAAAACAGCTGAGTGGTGCAGGCAGTTAACCTCAGGCCACTGGCTTTCACACAGAGGGACTCCAGAGACAAGAGGAGGCCTGTGGGACCCGCGGCATGCAGGAGAAACACCACACTATATCGCTCACGGTCACAAACACATCACGCATGTGCTCGCACCGCTGCTTACCCAACACTTTACACACACTTCCAGTGACAGAGAATGAATCAGCTTGGCAGGAAAGCGTGCATTTCAGCAGGTTTGGAGAAAAAGGCTTGTGTGAGAGGATGTCTGTTGTGTGTTGAACCTGTGGATGTGTAAGCGTGGGTAAGCGTTAAGGGCCTTGACTCTGTAACCTCAAAATATTAATCTTTACACTGACACGGGCACACACGCGCACAACACAACACAAATCAAAAAGCATGTGAGCGTGTATGCTGCATGTATATCGCATTCAAAATAAAAGTTTTTGTGTACATAATGTGTGTGCACTGTATACATTTATTATGCATACAAATACACGCATGAATATATTTAAGAAAAATATGCTCTATATATTTATATAATGTAAATTATATGCATATAAATATATACATGTAAATATATATGTGCCTTTCTATATAAATAATAAATATACACAGTACACACACATTACATAAACAATTTTTATTTTATTTTGGATGCGATGAATCGCGATTATTCATTGCTCAGCACTAAATATACAGTATATTATAGAAATGGCAAATACAAATCACAATAAAAAAGAAATACATAGATTATAATTAAATTATCCTTGCATATTATAAAATATGGCAAAAATACAATAATGGCTAAATTATTTATATATATATATATATATATATATATATATATATATATATATATATATATATATATTATATCGCCGTTGTTAATAGAGAAGATGCGCAAATCCACTTCATTTTCAGCGTTTTTTGGCACATCTTCTCTATTAACAACGGCTCTGCGTAGTAACAGCTGCTCTATGTGAAATCACGCACCTGATGGAATTAACCGCTGATTAGAGAACTGGCTTTACTGACGAGATGCGCATAACGATCGGCCGATCGTGATCTGAGCACCCCTAATATATACACATTTCAATTAAATTATTTGATCATGTACAATTTATAATTTGATTTACTAATATATATATAATATGTAAAGAAAATCATTCTTTTGGTATGACAAATTCAGTATATATGAAAAAAAGTAGTTGAATGTAAGATAATGTTTCCTCCTTTTTTGCTATTATCACTCAATAGAACAAATCTGTTTCATCTGTAATTCAGCATTTATCTACAGTAAAATAAAAAAATATAAAAGAAAACACAATTATAGAGGCTTTATAAAATCGACTGTCTGAAGCATCTGTGGGACTGTGCCATTGTCACGGGTGCATTGCTCTCTGTAAAAAGCCAGGCAGACTCAGTCATATGCTCAGATAATATAGTGAGGCCATTTTCAATCAGCAACTATTGTCTGAGTAAGAGAGGGATGGAGAAATAGAGAGCGTGCGTGGAAGCGAGAGAAAGTGAATCGAGGAGAAGGTATAGCTCTTTTGTACAGAGTGTTGTCAGTAGTTCAGCCGACCAACAATGAAAACTATCAGGGAAGAGAAAGCACAGAACTGTTGACCTTTACTAGCCAAGCTTCAATTAGACGAAGAGTGTGAGTCTGTGATAAAGTGTGTGTATGATAGACCAACCACTTATCATCACACTCTCCCACAGAAATTCAGTGCATTGCTAAATGTAATATATTATATTTTAACAAATTAAAAAAAGTCCTTCTTTTGATATTATGAAGAACATTTTCAAAGGATTGAAACCTAATTTCCATATTAAAATATGCTTTAAGCAAATATATTTTTGCCCTAAATACATTAATAATAATATTGTTTTGACAGCCAAGACTTTTCCCTCGAGTATATACTGGCTTCACTGTGGTTCTGGCATCATTTTATCCATTCTTCCAGGCAGATTTGCTCCAGGCTGTTAAAGTAAGTAAGATGACACCTAAACGGCCTGAACCTGTCAAACAGTGCCACCTATTCTCAGTTGCCAAGGCCATTTTAGGACATTTCATGCTTTTAAACATTCTTCTGGGCTTGTATCTGGGACCTTTGTTTTGGTAAAAAAAAAAAAAAAAAAAAACACACCTTTGTCGAAAGACTCCCTTTTTTGCAAACTGAAACATAATTTTGCAAACTTTTCCTTTATTTTGCATCAGCCATTCTTCCTTTTATAACAGCATATACCAGGCCAATGCTAAATCTGTGGTATATCAGTGTTAATTTTGTTGACAAATAATTTTTTCATAATATTAATTAACAACATTTTTTCAACAACGACAAGAGGACGATAATGAACAAACTCTTTTCGAATGAAAAAAACTATGACGTAAATCTATTGCCGTTTCTGCCAACGAATAAAAACGAGACAAAAATGCTAGGGAGGGAGAATTTGGGAAGAGATTCATTCAGAACGAAATCTGCTGCATGGTTAGAAAGGTTAGATGTGTAAATATGAACACATATGCTGCACCTCGCATAAAATGTAAAAAAAAAAAATGTCAGTATGAGGATAAATTTGGATAAATCTGACAATGCAAGAGAGAACTAAGAGAGAATTAAAAAAAATCACTCACTGCTCTTGATTGAAAAAATTTTGTATCCCTAAAGATTAACCTACATTTATTTACAGAAATAAATATGTCTGCTTGAAAGAATGGAGAATATGGAAAACAAGTTGTTGAATGCATAATTAGCCTGTAAAACCATTGGTATTTCATTAAAAAGAAGATCATGTTCTTGTTCTTTATGAGAAGTGGTTTTATTTAATTTTAACATTTATTATTTATAATTTTAATTAATGCATAACACTTTCAGAAAAAAAAAAGCCTTTTTGAGAGTTTGTCATTTCAATTTTAGCTGTCTAAATTCACTTATCGACTAAAAATAGATGACTAAAATATAACTAAAACTAAACTGCATTTTAGTCAAAATACTATGACTATAAAACTAAATAAAAAAAATTCTGTCAAAAGTTAACACTGGTATACATGTCACTTTAAAGCTAAAAATGGTTCTCTGTTAGTCTCATCTGACTAGGAAATCTTTTCCACATTCCCCCTATGAGCAACAGTGCCGTGTGTCAAGCCTTTTGGCAAACTCCAGAAGTGCTGCGACATGGTTCTTTTTGAACACTGTCCTCTTTTGTGTCACACTCCTGTATGGGACAGTGTTGTCCAGGGCTCTTGATATGTTGTTGGGTGCACCTTCAGCTCCAGAACCCTGTAGCCCCTTCAAAGTGTTTGCTTGCCTCTCTGTAGCTTCCATCACAAGTCTCCTGCTTGCTTGTGCAGAAAATTTGGTGGAAGAACAATGTCTAGACAGTGCTTGCCTGGTTTGATGTAGCTTCCACCTCCTCAACCAACAATGCCCACAGGGACAACCAAACACTGACATTATTTTCAATTGCATTGTCCTCTTTTGACAATTTATGCATTTGTTTTACATATGCTCTTTAGTCATTATTTCCCCCTGTATAATTTAATTCACAGACTGAATAATGCTCCCATAACTGGGAGTTTTTGATCATGAATTTGCGCATTGCAATTTTAATGATTCACAGGTAGAGACCAATTATAAAGCAATCTTGTCCTTATTTGAGCAACTGTATTTCATCTGTGTAACTGAAGAGCTTCTACAACCCAGGTACTGAATATTTATATAAACAGCATATTTCAGTTTTTATCTTTAATAATATTATCTAGTGTCATGGTAAATAAATAAATAACACTATATTGTGGTTAAATTTAGCAATTAATACACAGAGCATATATGTGCTGAACTGTTCATGGATCATCCACGATCCATTCAACCACTAACCACAAGTGTGCGTCTAACTTTTCATTACTTGAAGGGATACACTTAAAGTGTTGTAAAAATGCAAGTATTTACATAGCTATATTTTATATTTTAGTTATTTGCATTTTGAAATCAACTTCTAAATTTCTGTTCAGTATCCCCTATTAACTTAATGTTTGGTGCTTCTAATTATGTGATAAAATTCAGTTGCAAAAGTTGTACAAAATAAATATCACTACTACTCATCTCTGCACCAATAAAATGTACAACACTTTGTTAAAAAAAAAAAAAAAAAAAAAACCTATTAAACCTACTATTTTAATATTTAACTTGCATTAGGAAGGGTTTCTGTGACCTTTTTAAGACCTGGGACAGTCTTGTGCACAAGTGTGGGTACTGTATATGATTTACTGCAAACTCTAGTGTGAATGTGCACGACCGCCGTTGATTTGTCTCACATACACGCAAAGAGAGACTGCGAGAGCTAGAGAATCTACCATGCTAAATTGACGCATTACATGTAAACTATATTTTTTGTCGCATTTTCCTGTCAAAATAAATAGTTCCTTTGGAATTCTTTAGGTTTTAAGAACTACTGGGCTCTTATTGGCTGGCGCTCACCTATTATAGTCCCTGTTTTGATTTCAGCAAATCAATTCAAGCGAACGCACACATTTTGATTAATATTCATGAATCCAGCAGCTCATTAATCCTTTGTAAGTTTTATATTGTTCTTAGTACCTTATATGACTATAAGTCACACTTTTTTCATAGTTTGGCTGGTCCTGCGACTTATAGTCAGGTGCAACTTATTTATCAAAATTAATTTGACATGAAAGAGAAAACATTACCGTCTACAACCGCGAGACGGCGCTCTATGCTGCTCAGCGCTCCTGTAGTCTAGACTACAGGACAGCGCCCTCTCGTGGCTGTAGACAGTAATGTTTTCTCTTGGTTCTAAATAAATGCGACTTATAGTCCAGTGCGACTTATATATGTTTTTTTCCTTATCATGATGTATTTTTGGACTGATGCGACTTATACTCAGGTGCAACTTATAGTCCGAAAAATACGGTAGTAGAATTCAAAGTATTATTATTATTATTTAATTATATTTTTGGTTCCTCCCCTCCCCCTTTTAGAAACACTGAATGACCAACAATATCTTAAACACCACCACCAGTCCTAAGTTCAGTTAAAATGACTAATATATGCATTCACTCTTTCTGTAAAGAGAAGTGGATGTGTGCAAACGTGGTGACCAACTACAAGGAACATCTTACCTTGCCTTGACATCAAGGGTAGTACTAAATCATGTTTTGCTTCGGGATCAAACATTTATTTCACTCACTAAAATGCAAATCAATTTCTAACCTTTATATTATATGTTTTTTCAGAATTTTTTTGGTTGGTATTCTGTGTCTATGCGTTAAAATAATCCTACCTTAAAAATTACAGACCCTTCAAAATCCAAGTCAAAAATCATGTTCATGAAAACAAGACATTCAAAATATACATTAAAAAAAACACTTTTTTTTTTTTTTTTTTTTACTCGGCCGTCCTCCATGTCTCCGCTGATAGCGGGCAGTGTGAGTGAGTGGTGAGCAAATTAATTTTTTTTTTACTCCTGAGTGCCAGGCCAAGAGCGAGTGGCTGGCACTGAACCTGACCGCTAGAAAATGAGGCATGAATGTCAATCACTTATCTCAGTGTTCCAACACCATACTCTTCACCCACAGGACCCTTGACTGCTGCAGCTGTCACAGCGATGCTTTAGAAACCAGAGCTCTCAGATGGACAGACTGACAGGCACTAACGGACAGGTGTGAAAAGACAAAGGTGCACCAGCAGGTAACTCGGTACTACAGAAAAGCCAGTAGATAAGAGAACAGGGAGGAAGTAAGAGAGTTATAATAAGGCTGAGAGGAGAGAAATAATGACTACAAACATGCTATTTAGTGGGGGCTTGAGGAAAGAGATGTAATCATGGAAAAGCACATGAATGTCCGGCTGCATTTGTGTGTGTGTGTGTGTGTGAAAGGCTCTTCGCTACACCCACATGCACACCTACTGTTCAATCAGACCTGACTAATTACATGCAGCCTTGAACCAACACAATTTACAAGTAAGGGTCATGCTTAGAATATTTACTTCTTTCCGAGAAGACAGAGAGAGGGGAGAGAATGCGAGTCAAAGAAAATGAGAGTGAATATGGACTGGGATGAATGACATTAGCATGCACACAGTTTTCCATTTGGCTGCTACTTTTTTCAGAAGATAGGACTAGGTAGTCAGGATGCAGGAAGGATGACTAGACTGACAGAGAGGGTGTGATTTAAGGGAAATGGAGAAAGGGAGAGTGAACCCAGAAGAGTGATAAGTGATGGGAGGTAGCCTGCTGGGTCTCTGATGGAGGAGAGAGGGATGGAGGGTGGCTTTAATAAAGAGCTGAGTGAAGAAGAGAGAGGAGGTGTGAGAGGGAAGGATATGGTGTGATTTAGCAAGGAACGGAAAAGATGTTTGGCTTGATTGCTGTTGCCTCTCTTCTCGCTCTCCCTCTTTCATAAATACAAGCGAGAGGGCAGCACAGTGGCTCAGTGGTTAGCACTGTTGTCTCACAGAAAGGAACCTTTCTGTGGAGTTTGCATGTTCTCCCTGTGTTTGCGTGGATTAACGCTGGGTGCTCCGGTTTCCTCCCACAGCTCAAAGACATGCAGGTTAGGTTAATTGAACATTCTAAATCGTCCCCAGACGTGTGTAATGACAAGGCTTGTGTATGGATTAACTGGTTCTCTCCATGAATATGGCCACAGATGCTGGATTTGCATTGAGAAAGAAAGAAAGAAAGAAATAATCAAGCACAAATACTAGAGAGTGAATAGAAGAACTCAAACTGGAGAGAAAGACAGAGAGAGAGGGCAATCGTTTCTCAAATAAAACCCTAAAAATGTATGTTCCATGAATCAATACAAAAATCTTCAATGAACACTTTATCAAACATAAATAAATAAAAATGATATCAAAAAACAATATTATATATATATATATATATATATATATATATATATATATAGGATTATATCAATATGATTGAGGATGTATTTAATTATATTATTTATTATTATTATTATACTATTATATATTAAATCCTATTTTGTATTTAAATACAAAAAGTGGAAAATAAATAAATAAATTGAATCTTAGTATTTTTGTTTACTTGTTGATACAGGAAATCAGCAGTCTAATAAAGAGGTTGATTGGCAAAAAGTATTATATGGTTTTTTTTTTTATTAAAAAATATTAAATAAATAAATGCATTTAAATACAAAATAGTATTTTGTATTTAAATACATGTATTTGAAATACTGCCCATCACTGGCAACAGACACGTTCTGTGTGATGTGAACTGGCCTTTGAGGAGAAGCTACACTTCAGCCATGCTAAAATGTATGAAATGTTTCATACAGATCACAGAAATGCATGATATTTGCTGATCTGAGATCAAACAAATGTGTGTGAAGGAACTGGACAGGCGTTTGCACAGTATGAGCTATAATGACAGAACAGCACAATCATTTCTGACGTACACAGAGGTGCTCAAAGTTCACATCCATTCTCTCTCGTGTTTATCTGAAGAGGGTGAAAGAGAGATGACAAATAACGAAGACCGCAATTACCTCCCCTATAATCTTTCATCAACCCTCTTTTCTTGTTCTCATCTTTCACATCATATTTTCCCGAACAGATACAAAGAGCACATTTGCTCAGCTGTCTGTCTGCTATGGCTTTGACAAAATGCCACCTGCTAATCTGATTTGTCAGGTGCATATTCTGATCATTAAACCGTAAAGGTCAAATATTTTCACTATCCTCAAAGAAAGGAAGAAACGTCAGTGAAAGATAAAAAGAATATTGTTGGATCTCATGCATTAGCTCAGCTGGAGTTAATCTGAGGCCTGGAAGGTTCAATCTATCATAGAAATCTTATAGAAACTCATGATTTGTGAACCCAGCAGAGCGGTAATGATGTCAATACCATGGGTTTTGATTTCCTATGAACACACTAACTGATAATATGCATACACTGAGATCACTTGGGATAAAAGCATCTGGCTAATGTAATGCAGCCTTTGCAAACCAGTAGCTGGACCTGATAGGAAACCATCAAAGATGCTGTGCTAATTTTAAATACAAAGTATATATATATATATATATATATATATATATAAACAAATGTATAATATAAAAACATGCCGAGGATACACTAATTGCATTGCAAGTTAATGACAGTTCTTTAAAGGTGACATATAATGAAAATTTTCCGTGTTTAAGTGTTATAATCAGGTCCCAGGTACATCTACCAATCCAGAAAACGTGAAAAAGAATAACCCAGTAAATTCTGATAAGCCTTTCTCTGCAAACGTGTGAGAAAACAAGCTGCTAAGATTTCACTCCCTGTGATGCAGAAAGGGGATCTTATAATATTACTGCCCGTTAATCTATATGTCTCCACCCACGGCGCCGCCACTGAGTTTTCCAGTTCCAATGCCATGGCAAAAGTTTGAGCAAAGCATGCTAACTGTTCAGTTTGGCTGCACTGTCGAGCACAGAACACTATTTAAATGTCCCAACCTCTGATGAGACAAGAGAGCAGTGATTTATTCATTTATTTACTGTATATTACTCTGCTGCACCACAGAACAAATATAACCATGCACCTTCACAGACACAGCCAACTGTTTTTGTAACGTGTGTTTTTAACATAAAGGTGTGTATTTGACAGTTTAAGCACAATAAGACATGAAAGAGAGTTAACTACTCACATCCCGAGTGACAGTTGCTTTCTGTGTGTGTGCATCTAATGTGTGCGCTCAAAAAACTATGTCAGAAGTTTAAACTACTATGGTTTAAAACAACAGATTTCAGCATGATAGATATAATAATCAAAGCCAGAGTACCTGAGGAACGAGCTATAAAGGCACCGCCCTATTCTGGAAAAGGGGGCAGGGATCAGCAGCTCATTTGAATTTAAAGAGACATGCACGAAAACAGTGTGTCTCTTTTTTTCCAATCAAAAATGATATAATAAAAATTATCTGGTGTATTTTGAACTGAGACTTCAGAGACACATTCTGGGGACAACCAAGATTTATATACCATCTTGTAAAAAGGGGTATAGGTGCCCTTTAATGTAAATCTGAGCTTTTGCACACGGAGAAATCTCATTGGTCCAAATCTTGCTCATATCATTATATTATAAAGGCTGTGACAGTCGAGCAGTGTATTTTCAGTTCAGTGTGGAGAGACAAATAACTTGAATGTAGCTGAGTGAAATTCTTCGAAGGACTGTTCAATTCTAGTCTCTCTGTGAGCTTTGATTTCTTTTAAAAATTTTTATTAAGCTTTAATTGCATCTGTCTAAGTACATACTCCTTTCCACAGGCTGTTTCATCAGCTCGTTTCTGAGCTCCAGGGAGCTGGGAGCCCCCCCTGTGGCTTCCTCCTGGAGGAAAGCCGATATCTGGAGCAGAGTAGCCGGAACGCTGGGCTTTTACAGCACTTGGTGGAATTAGGAAGCACACAGGCGACTGTATTTGCTCCGTGTCTATGGATATGTGGCCTAATTCTGTTAGATATCTGGTCTGTTGCTTTCCACAAGCACAGAGACCCTCCCCCTCTCTCTGAAAACATGCTCACGTAGTTCCCTCTACTCCTCCGGTCTGGTCTTGAATCATCGCTCTCCCAGTGTGCTCCAAAACATTTCAGAGGAAACTAGTGCACAGCTTCCTCTCCTGCTAACAGTGCCAAACCAATTTATTATATTTTTTTCTCTGTCTCACATCCCACCACCCACCAAAGAGCGGCCCGTTTACACTAACCCTAACACGTACAGACCGTCGCCTCTCTCAACGGGGCGGTTCAGATTGCCACGGTGCTTTAATTGACAGTCTCCGAGGAGACAAACAGGAGAAGTGGCAACGGTAACCTGGAAACACAAAAGAGCCTATTTGTGCTGTCTGACTTCAGACGGGAGACAGACATCATCAAAAACTGAGAGTGAGAGATAAAGAGAGAGAGGGAGAATTGTTATTATTTTTGAATAAAGACCAGCTGCTTGTTCCTTTTTCCAAAGCAGTGCACACACTGTGCTCAGTGCAGCCCTCTGTGTTAAAGAGCTGCGCACACACACTCGCTGCCACACGCGTGTCACATCAGAGCTCTGAGCGCGGGAAAGAAAAGAGAGATAAAGAGGAACATGATTAGAAACTAATTGGTGTGAAAGAGATTTGTGATAGAAAGCAGACGGGGGAAGAGGAAGCAGAGGATGGTCTCTCTTTGAAGGCGACATTCTCTGAGAAGCGCTTTGATGTTGGCCCTCTGTCTACATCTCCTGCTGCACCTGAGCCAGGACGAGTGCTAGAAAACAGTTTTTCCTTGCCACTTAGGGCTGCGCAATTAATCGAAAAATATACAATTAATAACAGCAATTAAGTCAGTGGAAATAGTGTTCATTAAAACATTTCTTTAAGAAACAACACTTAAATATTCTATTTGCAACACTTTCCTTTTGCAACGGATGACAGTTGGAATCAATCACAGTCTACTAAAAGCATGAATGCATGGCCTGTCAGTGAAGATTCTGAACTATGGTAACATTGGGCCCTTTAGAATTTTTTTATTACTTTTTTTTTGTGCACCATTATACATCACAGGACAGTTATGTATAATGTTACAGTTAAAACAGTTATACAGTTTTTGACGTCCAGCCTTCATGGACAATTATTTATCACTTATAAATGTTTAAATACAAAATTAATAGTATTTATTAATATTGAAAAACATTATTTCACATTTTTATAATATTTAACAAAATAACCGTTTTACTGTATCTTTTATAGCAAATAAGTGCGGATGTCCTTGCTACCTTTCTGTGCCTTGTTTCAACATTCAGTTGCATTGTGGTCTATGAAGGGCCAGAAAGCTCTAGATTTAATCAAAGATATCTTAATTTGTTTTCCAAAAATGAACAAACGCCTTGAGGATTTGGATGAACTATCCCTTTGAAAGTGAAGAAAACACCCATGTACTGTACAAGGTAAAGAGCTTTGATTATAACGGGAGTTTGCACTAAGCTGTAAAACACAATTGCATGAAACTGTCTAAATCTGCAATCAGTAACAGCTTCAGTGATTATAAGGTGTTCAGTGACAGACTCAAGGATTGTCCTGTTACTTTGTGTAATTTATTCTAGAACCTAATAGCAGTTGGGTTTTTCATGCTGCTAAGAGAGCCAATATAAACTCAATGAGTTCATGAATACACACACACTAACTAGACTGAAGATCTATGAGATCAGAATAAAGTATGCTATAAAATGAGTAAAATGGGAAAAAAATAACAGGACTGCTAGGTGTGTGCATTTTATGTTTTCTGCACACATTGCACTGATGAGAAAGGCCAGACTCAGAGTCTCGGAGTAAGTGCGATGGTGTTTACTACAACAGGGCCACAATAACAAAACTCACTTATGAAAATGGCACACTTATGCAATTACTGTACATGTGGCAGGTAACAGTTAGCCGTCTGAGTGGCTGCCTAAACAAAATCGCTAACTATTGCAGAAAAAGGAGCTCTAGTCTATCATGTGCTAATTTTAATGAAAACACCGATTAGCACGCGCTGGGAAGCTGCAGGGCAAGAGTGGCTGCTCTGAGGCTCGGCATCTGTGGACAAGAGAGGGCAATCACACTGGTTGACTGGACAGGATGCAGTATTAGCTGAAGAGACACCTGAGGCCTCCTGAAAGAGCCACGTTTATACACACTCCGACCAGTTGGGAGGCTGCCAGAGCCTGCTCAACACACATACACTAACTTGCTCATTTACATGCTCTCCACCTCATGTATCTTTCTCTTTTTGTATCTGAATCAGCACACACTCTTCCACCTGTGGCTCAGCCACTCATCCAGGAGCGCAAGCAGAAAGACAGAGAGAGAGAAAGAGATAGAGAGAGGGATTGGTCTGAAACTATAAGAGCCTGCATACTCTGGCGTGAAGGAGTCACTGGAAGGAGGACACTGCTGGTGTTTGATTGATGATGAAAGGATTAGAAAAGAGCGATAGAGAAGTGGCTACAGATATGGGAGAAAGTACCCACATGACACTTTGAGGCTGAGAAATATAGCTTAAAAAAAACCCTCAATATCTTAAAAAAAATTCTTTTTTTCTTTTGACAATATCCAAAGTATTGAAATGCAAATTCATTTCCCATTATTACCACAAAATAGACATTGTCCAAAACTGATTCAAAATGTACAGAAAATTCATTTAAAAATATGCAAGATTTTTAAACCGTTTTGCCGATTAATCGGCACCGATAGTTGATTGCTGGAACAATCGGTTATCGGTGAAATTCCATGCCGACAGTTTTCCGGGTTGCGTACATTGCTGGTGTAGCTGAGAAGGTTCAGTTTTCATTATACATTGCGAGAGTGGCCTTTAGTGGCTGAAATCACTGACAGCATGGGCTGTTTGTTTAGACACATGATGCTGCACGCTGAACAGAGCAAAAAACTTCTGGATTTAAATGCAACTGACAGAAAATCCTGTTGCGCCACAGAGCACCATTCACATAGTTTTCCGTTAAATTACATTACATACCCCCAAATCGTTGTTAATGTGCATAATGAATTGTATATTGAGCATTTTCATCGAAACGTTTGTCTTTCTGTGGCTCTAATAAAGTCTGTATGCTTCATTTATAGAGCTATAATATAGATCGCTCATTCCGTTTGCTCTGTTTTTCAAACAGTGAACTTCAAACTTATCTAGGCCTCATTGTTCATTCTTGAAGTAAACTTGTGTCCTTTTGGTGAATAAATAAACAGTTTTAGACCACTGCTCGAGTTGGATGAGATGTGTTCAGAGTGTGTGTGATACGAGTTCTCCTAGACTCAGTGCCGCGCTCTTATTTTGATTAGATAATCATTACGTCTTCAAGAATAGAAGCAGTTAAATTGTGAGAATATACATTGTGTTGGTATATTTGTAGGGCCCTATGTTTCCGATGCAGAAAACGCGAAATCCATTAATAAAAACGTAATTCACAGTTTAGTGGGTGTGACGCTTGCGATGATTTCAGCATCTGCCGTCTCACTAAATGAAAACGAAAATACATGACCAACATCTTTAGAACTGCTCTGAGAGTCATTTCATGAGCATTTGACCGTTTGATTTGAGCAAAAGCATCATATCACATGCACTGAACTGCAAAGGTATTCACTTAAATGAGTGTCACATGACCCTTCAGAAATCATTGTTTAGCTGAAAATCATTATTATTAGTAGTAGTATTAATCTTTCTATATTGTTATTAAATGAAACAGTTGTACTGCCTAATTATTTAGTTTTTATTATTATGTTTAACAGGATTTTTTTTTTTTTTTTTTATCTGTAATTGGCCTCTTAGTAATGCTGAAATAATTGGCTTGGTACTGGCTTTTTCTTAGCTGATGTGTAATCTGAAAAAAATAAATAACAACAAATGATTTGATGGACCATAAGAAAGCCGGAATAAATAATATGCACATAAACAAGAACTCACCTATGCATTTCCACTCTAAAACAAACCAGAATTTCTATTAAAACTGTAAAGCTAAGTTCACAATTAAAGAGAGAGATCTCAAACAAAGCAAAATAAAGAAATAAAATGCAAACTTCTGATGCACTGGGTAGCTGAATGTATCCAAGCAGAGAAGAAACCTTCTTCAGTTCAGAAAGACTCATGCTCAGAGATGAATAACATTACAATGGAAAGACAATTGAAGAAAAAAAAAGGATATAATCAGAGAGTCAAGTGAGTTAAGCAGAGGGCTGGAAGTCTGTTTCTGACTTGAATTCATCCAAATGTATGAATAAGTCAGACACTGACTGCCTAGACAGTGTGTAGTGCCCCCTGTTGAGCAAAAACAACATTGACATGATGTCAGTAAACCCTTAAAGAAGAGTTGAAACAGAAACCCTTTGGTTCTGAACGAATTCATCATGAGATATCTAATAAAATCTACATTAACCTAAAAGGTTTAATAGAGACCTACTCTAGAGACTTAGATACATGAGCTTCAGTCCTTTAAAAAAAAAACTTGACTTTTTCAACTTGAGGATTATGCTTAATACAAAAAAATATATATATAATAAAAAATTCACCCTCCATCACACAAAAATGCAAAATGCAACTCCTAAAATTCATACTCCAGTTCTTAGGACTTTCACATAGCTCACTTCAACAGACTGAATTCTATGGAGCAAAGTGTCAAGCTACAGCCCTCAAGTGCTGTTTACTTTTAAAAATCATTCCAACTTTGACCTACTGACCTTTCGAGGAACAGGCCTTACTTACTGATTGTGAGATTTGCTGGTTTCATTTAGGGGTTTTATTGACGTTTTAAAGCCAACAGTCAATATATATTGGCTGATCTTAGATGTCAATCTGTTAGCGTCACTTTAAAATGTTCAAATTAAAAGTTTTTCCAGAATAGTGGGAACTAAGTAAAAAAAAAAAAAGTGCTATATTTATGTATTTTTTTTTTTTTTTTTTACTCTACCTGTGTTCCCTGGGAATCGAACCCACAACCTTTTGCACTGCTAATGCAATGCTCTACCACTGAGCCACATAATATCTAACTTAATATCTTTATTTTATCAGTGTCCTTCATATACTGTACATTCCTCTCTCCCTTGCACTGTACTTCATGCCCCACTGCTAATTACCATCGCACACTATAACCCAACACTAAAATTCACTATTGACTTCTCATCAAGCCACACTCCATATTATCATTTGTGTGTATTAAGTGCATGAAGAGCACACTGCAGGCTGCTCTTCTGCTGTATTGACTCAGCATGAGACATTCATACAGAGAGAAAAAACAACAAAAAAAATCTCATCCCGGTGAACACTGGGAGCCCGCTTCTTGTGTGCACATCCTCACACACATTCCTTCAACAGCAGGAGGTAAGTACGAGTGGCAACATATATACAAACTCATTTCATTTGTGTGTCTCATGAGTGCACAGAACCTATTTGTAATCCAATCACATCTCTAATATCATCATGCATTGCGTCCTATCATTATGATGTTGATGCCAGTTCAGATAGCCAAATATAAAAGTCTGTGTAAACATTATAGGAAGCGTGCAGATGCAGATCAGCCTGATTCAGAACTGAGTGTGTGGTTGTGGCATTATATCAGTGATGGGCTGTTCACATGGTAACAGATTGACAACAGGACACACTTGTCTCTTTCTTCGGTTGCTTTAAAAAGAGCTCCTAGAACCGTGTGCAGGGACTTGTTTTATCCATCTTCAAAGGTGATTTTTCGTAAGCTCACTCTCGTGAAAACTTTCAGTGAGTGACTGATAAACATCTCACCGGTGTTGACCTCCAGCAGTCTCTTCTTCTTCATCTGCCGCTCCTGCTTCTCTCGTTCCGCCTTCTCTTTGGCTATCCTCGCCTTCTTCTGCTTCTCCTCCGCCTCTCTTTTCCTCGCGTTCTCCTTCACTGCTTGCTAGAGAGAAAAAAGACAGAGATAGAGCAGACTTTTGAGGAAACAAGTCTGAAGCGAAAAGATGCTCAGCGTTCGGTGGTAACACTTCAGTGCTTCAAGTTATTTAGTGTTGTGTTACACATTTAAATATTTAAATGTTTATATTTAACAACCTGACTTCAAAAAAAAAAAAAAAAAAGTGAATAAGTGAATAAAAACTTTCAACATACACCACTGTCTACTGTTCAGTAAGTATACTTTTTTTTTTAGCACAGATTCATTCAGTTGTTGAAAATCAAACCTGACACTAAAGATGTATATTGCTACACAATATTTACATTTTAAAAAAATGCTATTCTTTAGAACTTTCAATTGATAAAAAAAATAGAATAAATAAAAATAAATACACAAATAATGCAAATTTTTCACGGAAAAAAACATTTAGCAGCAAAACTGTTTTCAACATTAATTATAATAAGAAATGTTATTGAGCACCCAATCAGGATATCAGAACTTTTTTAAAAAAAAGAAAGGAAAAAGATAATGACTGTACCAGCATATAGTCCAGATTGTTAAATGCTGTCTGAAAAAAGTTTATATATACAGTATGTAAACTATGCTCAAAAAATATGCATTAGTAAACTGATAGTTTACAAAATTGTAAACTGATGAAGAAAGGCATTTTTCATATTTCTGAATTTTAGCTCAGGAGTCAGTTATACACTCGGTCCATCAAATTTAATTTAAGTTGCAATCAAAACCAATAACTCTCCTGACCAACAAGACATTCTGGTGATGTGAATAAAACTGAGTGGCACCAAACTAAAGCCTAAGCAAACAGTCTATAAATACATATTTGAATGATTTTGAGAACCAAGTTGAATCTCTACAAATGTCCATTTGCAAAACTATTCAACCCCAAAAGTCTAAGTATTTGGCGGAACATCCTTTACCCTTTATAACCTCCAATAAATGCTTCTGGCATGTATTCAGAGGACCCAGACACCTCTCTATTGGACTCTTAGCCCACTGCTCATCTGAAAAGCTTCCAGCACACTGACATTTTGTGCTTTCTGTGCTGCCACCGCTTGTTTCAAATCCCATCAAAGATTTTCAATGGGATTTAAATCCGGAGGCTGAGATGGCCACTCAAGGACATTCCAGGACCCATCCCTGAACCAAGCACTGGTAGACTTGGATGCATGCTATGGATCATTGTCTTTCTGGAAAGTCCAATGATAACCAAGCTTCAATTTACACACTGAAGCCATCACACTCTTCGCCAAAATGGCTTGATACTTCAAAGAGTCCATGGTGCAAGTCACATGGACAAGACTGCCATTTCCTGCAGCGACAAAACTCCTGACTGACCCAACCCAAATGACTTGACGATTAAGCTACTTATGCACGCTTGGCTTTAACACTATTTTGTAACCTTACATATCAGCAAGTGAACCCCCCCCCCCCCCCCCCCCAAAAAAAATAAATAAAAATAAAATAATCTATATTAAATGTATGCACATAATCATTATGAAACCAACAGCTGATATGTTAACATATGTAAACACTTATAATCTTATGGATTATAAGTAATAAGTAACATAATATATTTGAGTATAATTAGTAACATATTTGATTGAACAACAGTACATAAAATGCAATGTTGCATATTCAATAACATCATACACGTTTTCAAATAAGGAACATTAGCATTATAATAAGCATGTTCTACAAACAGGTGACTTACACAACCCAGCTAAATGTTAGTCATTGACAGTTACAATTTATTTTCTTTCTTGGGTTCAAGATGTTCACAAAAATTGGCTTTATATGAAGTTTAATTAATGGAATTGTAGCACCATACAGTTCCTGATTAATTAACAAATCAACATTACCCTGGAGGAGTAAATGGGTTTAAAAGAGAAAATTTTGATTCTAAAAACAGAGCAATAGTGAAAATACAACCGAAGGAAAGAAGGAAGGAAGGAAAAAAGAAAGAAGGATAAGAAAGTGTTAAGTGGAGTAAATTGTTGCTTAAAGAGAACTCTAATTAACGAAGGCATTTTATTCCCAGGTTTTGACAATGTTCTGAACACTTTACACATCTCTGAGAAAATCTGGGGGCAAGAACAGATCAAAATTACCCCTCTTTGCTTGCTTTTCTTTCTTTTTCGGACCATTAGTGGCTGAAGAAGGTTGTTAGAAATCTATAACTCCTCTTTTGGTTTGATGAGGGCTACTTTTCTAGGTGTAAGAGCACTCGGGCAATCAGAGCAAGCTATCAGAAAGAAACATCATTAGAGCAGTCACCTTGTCCTAACACTTCATATGCCTCTTTCTTCGGCTCTCTTTCTCTCTGCAGCCTTAAAAGCCTTTTCCAGATAATGGATGTGTTTCTAAGTGCAGAAAAGAGCCAGTGGCACACCTTACACAAAGGTAAGGTGTAAGAGGCAAAAGACGAAAAGGTTTAATGAGAAAAGGCAGAAAGAAAAAGTGGAAGAGAAAGAGGGTGGAAAGAAAGTTCAATGCAAATGGAGATATAAAGAAGGCTGAGGAATAACCTGAATTCATAATTCAATAATTTGAATAAGGGTATGAGTACTCCAATCTGGGTTCTAAAGAAGTTCAATATATTTACAGAAGTAAAGCACATATCCTGGCCTTAAAATGTAGTTTTAGCACACACATTCAAATACTGTAGATAAATGCTAATCAGTATTTTGCTTTTATATATATTTAGAGAAAGAGATAGAGAGAGAAAGTTTAGTCAGTTTAGTTTTTAAGCATTTTGTATTTATTCCAAAATAGTAACTCAACTCAATAACACTTTATTGTATTTAAACAATTATATTGTAACACTTTAGAATAAGGTTCCATTAGTTAATGTTAGTTAATGTATTAATTAACATGAACAAACAATGAATAATACATGTATTACTGTATTTATTCATCTTCGTTAATGTTAGTTAATGAAAATACAGTTATTCATTGTTAGTTCCTGGTAATTCACAGTGCATTAACTAATGTTAACAAGCACAACTTTTTATTTAAATAATGCATTAGTAAATGTTGAAATTAACATGAACTAAGACCTATAAATGCTGTAGAAGGATTGTTCTTGCTTAGTTCATGTTATCGAAAGAATTTAACTAGCATTAACTAATGGAACCTTATTCTAAAGTGTTACCAATTATATATTTTAATTATGAACTGATGTTCAGTTGTTCTTTTAAATTCAAGATGGATTCATGAACACTTCTCATAGCCAATCATAACCAGTCATATCCAATCATATCAAGTCAAGTCAAGTCTGCTTTATTGTCAATTCTTCCACATGCACAGTACATGCATACAGACCCCGGTGCATTCAGATAACACTTGACAGTGGAGCCTAAAAATCTAGATCAAATCTAAAATATAAAATACAACTATACAATACACTATACAATAAGAAAAAAATAATAAAAATAAAAATAAAGTTAAATAAAGCAGCGCGAGGCACATGGCAGATAGAGTGCAAACCAGTGAAGTTAACAAACAGTGCAGATAAAAAGAAAAAAAGATTGAAGTGCAAAAAGAAATAAAAAAATATCACGATGGAGGCACTGCCTCTTCTCACGTGACTTCCCCCCATTCATTCTCATTGACCACCCACCAAACCCATCACACACTCGAGCATGTCTGTTAAAACTCCCACTGCAACTTTACCTGCTTGTGTTGCTTTGGGACAGTTTCACTTTAGAAAAATGACTGATATATACAGTTTTTTTGTGTTATACTCGAGTGAAAAAAATTCTCTCCAAAACTTCTCTTAGAGGGGATTGACCAAAAAAAAGATGGCTGAAGTAGTGGGCGGCTGAAATAGACTTCGCTGTCTATTTTCTGCACAGCTCACGGATCTCTAACAGATCCAGAGTTGCAGCAGTGGTCCCCTAAATGAGTAGAAAATATGGCTATTGACAACAGGTCGGGACAGAGTATAAGTCACATGATAACGAGGCTTATTCCCTATTGTGTGCGGCGGATTACAGCCACAGTCTGCGATCACAGTAAATCCTGAGGATAGCGAGATGGAAGGTGGGCTAAATCAGCTTTCCTCTCCACACTCGTGTGACTGTGCGAACACAGAGCACTTTAAACACTTTCATTAGAATTAGGGGAGAATGTAAAGCAGCGGTGCGTGACCTCATGCTCAGTAGCACGGACATCAATATCAACACTAATACAAGAAGGGGATTCATAATGACCCTGCCCTACCTTCAACCCCTTTAGACTTCTAATTCCCTCTTTGCTACTTGTTAGTTTTAACTGATGTTGGCTAAATGCAAATGCAACTGCAACATTTTGCTAGAAGGTACTCACTTTCTTCTGCTACTCAAGTACTGAGTTTGATATAGAGTTAAAGCCTTCGCTGACAAATGAGGCAATTAAATAATTTGCATTCAAGCTGGTTTCTGCAACAAGTTGCCAAATTAGGCTTTCTACACAGGAAGTGATGTTGGCGATCCCCTGAACTGGGTTGAGAAGCACTACACAGAGGCAGATCTTGCTTAATGTGCTCCGTTTGTAACTGGTAGCCTCATCTGAACTGCATGTGACAGCTTAGTCAATGCAACCTCTCACGCAGCGGCCACCGGGTAAAGCATCGATAGCAGTTTAGAGTAAGAAATTGTCAACAGGCGCAACGATTAAGTCGACAGCACCTCGGTGTACGACAGCGCCAGCGTGAGTCAGTGTTCAGGAGCAGATTGGCCTACCCTGAACGCTGAGTGAACCAGTTATTAGATGTTCAATAACATCTCTGTGGAAAATGTGCAGAAGGCTGAGGATGTTCCATTATGCCTATTCAGCAGCATAATAGAAAATAATAACATAAGAGCTGGTCTAATCCCTGGCTGAACACCATGATAGAATACTTGCCGACAAGAACAGGCTCTTAGAGAAACGTCACAACAGAAGAAAAGTATGTTTCCATATTAAATGGCGTTATTATGTGCTTTTACACACTTCATTATCATAGCTATATAAAAGGTCAGCTTGCTAAAGTAAGAAAGCATTAAAAACATGGACATTTCTAAAAGAACTATGATTATTTTTATTCACATAAGCTTGAATTGTTACACACACAGGTCACAAAACCTGTTTTTAATGAATAGAGATGATAGTTTCAATTGTCTGAGGCCTTAAAGGATGCACTATATTGTGCTGATATTGATTCTTTTGGATACAGTACAGTGTGCCGCTAGAGATACAAGTAAATCTCACAATGCTGAATAAATACTAGGAAGGCGAAACTTTGGTTTGAATCAATAGTAATCACTGCTAACGCACGCACACCACTGATTAATTCAGTCGAATGTGAATCAAAGCCACTGCCCCAGTCACTCCTGGTAATGTTGATCTCACACAGTGTATAAAGCAGCCGCTGGCTGTGAGAGCTTCATAGATACAGGGGCATGGCCTGTGAGTGTGTCTGATGCCATGATGTGCCTCCACAGATACGGAGTTCCCTGCCACGGTGCTGAACAACGGTTATGATTAATGGCACTTTAAGGGACAGTTCATGCAAAAATCATGAAAAGTCGTCATTTAAATGCACTCATGTTGTTCTAAAACTGTGCGTCTTTCTTCAGTGGAAAACATATCAAGTGAAAAAGTATCATGAAAGTGGTCCATTCAATAGGCGCTATATTTCAAGTTTTCAGAAGGCCTTTGATGGATTTGAATTAAAAAATTCATTCATAATTTACTCACGGTCATGTGTTTTCAAACTCATAAGACTTTAGTTCATCTTCAAAATATGTGTAATGCGTCCTTTGTATGCATGTATATAATTGTTTAGATGCAAATGAAAGGCCAAATTAAATCTATTTATCATATAAACCAATGCAATCATAACTCTTTACAAGACTTATTATATTAAATAATTTGAATTTTTTTACAACACTTTATGACTCAGTTTATGATTCAGTTTTAGTTACCTAGAATAAAAAAATAAAAATAAAAAGTAAGACCTTGTTAAAAATATCTCAACTTGTGTTTCGAAGATGAGCCAAAGTCTTATGGGTTTGGAACGACACGAGGGTGAGTAAAAATTACAGTTTTTTATTTTTTTTGTGAACTATCAATTTAAGGGTGGAATGGTAACTGCTCTAGCACTAGGGAGTTTATGCGAGAAATAGCATTGTAGATGAGTGAAGTAATGATTCTCCTCAGTGAGATTTATTTTAATGAATTTGATGATCCAGTTCACAAAATACAATAACTGGCCTCATTTGTTCACAACTCACATATGTTTCTTATATTCCAATTCACGGATTTAATAATCTGCAATGGTCACGACCCACCAGCTCACTGGAGGGCAAGATTATTATTGAATAATGACTAAAATTTTTATTTGTATCTCACAATTATCTCAGCTATTATATGAACTACTTTTATGTTCTTAAGTTACCATTACATTATACTAAATTGTCATTTTATACTCCATGGAAGAAATTACAGTATCCATACAGGTTTGGAAGAGCATGAGGGTGAGTAAATGATGAGAACTGTCACTACTGAGTTGGACTTTTTTTTTTTTTAAAGAGTTAACAGCAGGA
This sequence comes from Carassius gibelio, assembly GCF_023724105.1. NCBI lineage: Eukaryota > Metazoa > Chordata > Actinopteri > Cypriniformes > Cyprinidae > Carassius > Carassius gibelio. The sequence continues at coordinate 13,178,821 of NC_068406.1, forward strand.
TGCTAACGCTACATTCTTATGAATGCACACACACACATTCACAAATCAAGGTGATGAGAGTTTTGGGAGAGAGAGAAAGCGAGTGTGAGAGGCTGGGGCCCCACACACTTTGCTGTTAGCCATAGTCAGCATCCATGTATGTGTGTGTAAATGACTAATGAGGGGTTAAGGGGAGAATCCCACACACAGCTGAGGTGAGGAAACTCCTCAGAATACACTATCCATCTCTCTGCCCCCCACACACCATTACAAGCGTGTACTGATGAACTTTAACTGCTGGGCCATGCTCTCTCTGGACATACTGTACAACACCAGCCATCAACCTCTCTGTGACAAACCCATTTACAAGAATGAATCCCACACACAGAAAGCCAATTTGCAATGCAATGACAGTGAATCACATTGCTTCGGATGTTATAATATATGTTCTCAAAACTACAAGACAGACTCCCAGTGTTTGTCTGTGTGGTAACGGCATCAAACCATCTTTGGCACAGAACCATTTTGATGGAAAACATAGGAACAAGGGCGCTTCCGAAAAAAAGCAAAGGTGCAAAATGTTTGCATTTAGTTTCTCAATCTGAGCAAACTTCTGCACTTGTATCCCTTTGAGTCTATTTAAATCAGCATTCACTGTGAGAGACGACGCCATGTGAGCTGAACAAAGTATGTCGGAGAGAGTCTAAAATGCTGTTACAAGTGATTGATGCCTGGCAAACTCTAAACTCAAAGCTGGGGCTCTCATAAGGCATGCCTTAATATAGATCACAACAGCTGCCTGCCTACCTCATATAACCCTGCTAATCTGATGAAGCCACTCTCTCTACAAATCTGCTTGGCTCCTGCCAAGCCCAATGTGTCTGATTAGACTCCGCCCACTCTCCCAGTCAATAGGGGATTAAACTCATCGCTTCTCATATGCATAAATGGCCTGTAACTGTGTTAAGGTGGAAAGCGAGGGGAAAGAGATAAACATAGGTTGTAGAAATTAGGACGGAACTCTGCGGTCTCCCTCGCCCTCAAATCGTCTGTTTTCTCATTACAGAGCCAGTCTCCATTTTCTAGTCATCGTTTGAACTTAATTACAGCAGTCGTGCCAAGACTGAGGCCCTTGTTATTTCCCCCCTCGTTTCGAATCAAATTCAGTTTGACAGGAGACAATTCACGGATATACGCTATGCTATGGAGGGTTACAGTGGCCGAAGCTAATTTCACTACTGTAATTGCTTTGGCATCGGACGAAACTGTGCCATTTTGTTTATGTTAAAGAGCAACTTTGAGGCAAATTGAGGGAGAAAAAAACTTCAAAGCAAAATGCCAGACTCATCAAAGTCTGTAATCAAGCTTTCTGGACAAATATCCGTCAGAAAAGTGAACTGGTTTAAGTGATTCCTTTGTAACCTGAAGAGACATGACTAACTACACAGAAACAACTCTGGAATGTAAAGGGGTTAAAGGCTGTTAGGGTCTTGTAAAAGATTTTGGGGTGATGGTGTGGTCAATTTCATTTATACAATGATGACAAAATGTGTCAAAAAAAACGTTATTTAATGAAAAAAGAAGAATAGCCTTATGAAAAAAAAAACCTATAAATCTAATTAATTTTTTTTTTTCCTTCTGGGGTCTGAAATGGAAAAATTTGGGTCAATACTGCAAATTAAATACTATTTGCTGAATGTGTTTTTGTGCTGGCACTTTGGCTGGTTTAGGACTGTAGTGTATGAATAAAGATGACAATAAAACTGACTGTAAGTGGAAGCAAATCCCCGTTTTAATAAATGATTTATTGAATAATTCAAATCAAACGATACACTCAAATCAGCTGATTCAATAAAAAACTAAACAAGTGAATGGACCGTTGAATCACTGGCTCACATGATTCGTTCAAAAACAGATTCATTCAAGGAATGAAACACCGCGTTGCTCTACACACTGTTGTATAAAATTATTAGCATGATATTCAGAAAAGTACATTGCTTGTGCAATGAATTACAAAAACATAAAAACTCATACATGTTTTTTTTTTTCTTTCTTGAATTATAAGGGCATTCTAACTGCCTTCTATAGGGCTTCATTGTGCAGTGAATGCTTCTGGACTCGAGATGTTTTTGTTAGTTTTTTGTCAGTCTGTGACATACTCGTCAGCTCTCCTATCGTCTCTCAGTCCCTCACAGTCACATATAGAGCACAATAACATTTTGTCAGGGAAATGTCTTTAAAATTCTAATCAAGTAAAAATCATACCTTTTGTTGTCTTCTTTTCAAAGAACTTCAAAAGCTTTTACAGTACATAGTTCTGATTGGCCAATCACTATTATTTAGTTCGTGAATGATCATAAGTAGAGAATTTAAACATTTAATTTGAACTATATATATAACATAATGCACAACATTATTAATCCAAAGGAGATGCTGGTTTCACAGTGGGGATACTTTTTGCCATTTTTTTTCAATCAGGGGGATGCTACAAGCCAATGGTTTTGCTTATAATTTTAAATGACAGATTTCATCTTTTTTTTTCTCTCTCTCTTTGTTTGCAAAACTTTTCCTACTGTGTTGAGTTGACTGCAAAATGTTAAATGAAATTTTGAATTTTCACGAATAAAAAATAACAAATATGCTAAAATCTTTGTACAACAATTTTTTTTTTCTTTTGTGTTGACATCAAAATGTAAACTAATTTGATTCTGGACAAGACAAATAACAAAGACATTTTTTGTGCAGACTACATTTTTGTTACATCTGTCTCTTTCAGTAAATGTCTGTCTCTTTCACATTTCAGTTTAAATGTGAGATTCTGCAAACGAGATGTACATTTAGCCGGAACGGTCAGGTCAGGAAGAAAATATTAAGTGGACAGTAGGTGAACAAAGAGTAAATATATAGCGGGAGCGGGGGGTGCAGATGCCGAATATATCCTTATACAGACTACAGCCTGAAGCTCCCTTTTTATGTTACACATTGAAAAACCAAAATCTGAAAAAACTTTAAAAAGCACTTTAAAAAATGTTGCTATTATAAATGTAGCCTAATTAATAGTAACAAGTTGCGTTTGGACAAGTGCATTTATATCCACAGACTGTTCCTCAAAAAACAATTTGTAAAGGATCAATATTTAGCACAACTCACCAGAACGAAGCAATGTTGGGGCATGTTGAGCTTGGCTTGTTCTTTCTGCAGCTTATTCGTGTTGTTATTCTTTTATTGCGATAAACCCCCATACTGCGTGATTTTCTGCTTCTTCATTGTGGTAAGAAAAAATCGCCACAGCCCTAAGTCAAAGTGCTCTGCAATTTCTAAAATTAGTGTAAATCAATCTTATATTGTAATTGGACATACATGGGGTATAGACAAGTCTAATAGGGAGGTGCTCTACAGCTGCCAAATAGGTCTCTGTTAGCACAGTTTAACATCAAGCAAAGACAGGAAGCAGTCGATTCTCTTTTTTTAACAACGACTGCCAAAGTCTTTGATTGGGTGCTGGCTATTTGGTATTAACTTTTATTCAGCTAAAAAATATATTAAAAAAATAAAAATGAAGATGATAAATGAAATGGCAAATTCCATTACAGGGTTAAAGAACTAATTACACTGGAAAAACCTAGTAAGCAGTCCACATCGGGATTTTTTAAATCGGGCCCTGGAGTCCTACAGTTCTGAGAATTTAGATTCCACCCTGATCAAACTCACCTGCATGTAATTTTCTAGTCTTGCTTTGGCATTTGCCTACTTCCTTACTGTATAGTAAGATAAAAACAAGTACCTGGATGATACTTCACTATTCCATAAGACCAGAGACAGGAGAGGAGTTGTGAATGGCTTTCAAATTGTCTAAAAGACTCAAAAGACAGTCATTTATTAACAGATTTGATTTACTCAAATTAAATATTAATCCTTAACAATAAACAGCATATAAATAAAAATGTTACAGAGTGAAATGTCAATCCAGGAAGTGGTAAAGCACTTTGAAGCTTTGGGGGTGATGATGAAACTGATCTAATGCATCTTTGCTCTGATCATCGTACTGAATGTGATCCAGATGTAGTATTTGAGAAAAATGTGAATTTCACAGCCTTTTTTCTTTTCTTTTTCTTTTTTTTTTAAATGTTTTTTTTTATACTGTAGATCATGGGATTCTTTTTGACTTTTGTAGGAGTGGGGATGATTAGGGAGCTTACTTTAAAGTGGTTATCTTCCCATCTACATGGAAGATCTTTTGCAGGTGGAGTAAGGAGGCTTTATTTCATATCAGCATATATGCTCAAGGGTTCCTCAAGGTTCACGTCTAGGTCTTGTTTCGTTCTCCTCATATATGCTTCCTTTGGGTTTAATATGTCAAAAATTGAATGTTGCTTATTGTTCTGCTGATGACTTCCAGGTGTATTTGCTCCTACGTTGTAACGATGACTCTAACATTACAACTTTGTTTTTTGTCATTTTGGGCATCCTGTACATCTAGGCCCCTTAGCCACTAATGTCAACACTCAAGCAAGGAACCTTGGTGAAATTTTTGACTCTAAGTTGAAATGTGATAAACACACCAAATATGGGGTGCCAATTTGTAATCAGATTGCATTTTTAATACACATTTTGGTAGTATTTAAAGATTGGGTTAGCCAAACTGCTTTTGGTCTATTTCAAATGGGTGGATGAGCAGAGAGGGGCAACCCTTATACACACATGCACACTAAAAGACTCGGTGAACTCATAGTTCAATATAAATTGACTAATACCCAGTGCACTAGGGGCTCAGTGCAAGGGAGGGCATGTCCAACATTAGCATCTTTTTGAACGTTAAGTGTTGAGGATCACACAGAATGAACCGTATGCAGCAGAATGTTCACCTTGACACCTGGTCTGTCTTTTATGACTAGGGCAGCGACAACAGTCCAATGTTTTGATGTGTTTGTGTGCCTGCATGCAACTGTGGCTATTTGCTGATAAGACAGAGCTGCCAGCTAAAGGTCAAAAGTCAACTGTAGTAATGAAAGAGTGCTGGTTGCCACAGCAACTCCCGTGGTACAGGATTATGGGGTGTAATTCAGAGGTTTGGCAAGGCTTGTGTATCTCTCTTGAGCTTGAGCCTCATAATGAAATACTGCTTATAACTGCTTTTTGTCATGTTTTCAGCATTTTACAATTAAGTATATATTACTAGAACAACTTGCAAGAATATGCGACAATACTTGCCCATTGAGCAAAGGAGAATTTCATTTGTCTTTCACTTCTCTACTTTTTTCTTTACTTTTTGGCCCTTTAATTGTAGATTCCGCTCAATGGCTGACTTCTATTTAATAAAGATGCACTTTCAAAGTGTATTATATTATGCAGTCTTGTATGTTGCGTCAAGTAAATTTATCTTGTTTAAAGAATATTTTGAAACATGAACATAAGACTAAAACAATAACGAAAACAGTAAAACGCTTATTTTGGTGGGGCATTGCAAAGGTCTTAGAATTAAATCACCTACAGTAGCTATACAACATTGCCCAAAATGCAGCTGATGTAGCTCACTGGATTCAGAAACACAGTCAATATTTGGAGGAGAAGTGAAAGGAGGTGAGGAGGTGAGGTGCGATCATCATCCCTCCCTACACAAATTCAATTATTTACAACAGTCTGATTGGCAGGAATGGTCATTTGCTACTGCAGAAGCATTATTATTTTCTTTTTCTCACCCTTTTTCATTTAATTCTCCCACATTAGTCTGTCTCTTACTCTCTATTTTTGTCTTTTTTCCCTTCATTTTTGTCAGTTTTCCACCCTAAGAAAGAGAAAAGAAAAATGGGGTGAGAAAATCATGTTTGTGTGTGTGTTTGTGTGTGTGTGCGTGTGCGCGCAAGAATGTGCCCGCACTTCTGGGAATCAGAGGAGCAGCAGCCAAAAACAATCTCCATCAAAACCCAGAAATCCTGTCAATGTCATTCTGCAGAAGAAGTAGTCAGAACCGAGGAGAAAGCATGAGAGAGATGTTATTGAGAGGATGACTAAGCATGTGTGGCTGCAGGTCTGCACGTGTGTGAGTGTAGGAATGTGTGAGTGCATATAGTGCTGCAGTAAGGTGAGTATGTATGAAGTCCTGTAGCCTCCTGCTCTACTGGTAGTCCCCTGCCACTCCTCAGCATTGATTTAAACAAGCTGCTTCTGAGGGCTGAAAACTCACTGACCTGGAAAAGGGCTGAAAGAGGGAGAGAGGGACATTCTGTTTGAGGGTGAAGAGTGAACAGGGAGAAAGAGAAGCAGAGGACAGGAAGTGCGGGACACAGAAAGGGACAGAAACATCTGGCTACATACCTTATATTTAAAGTTAACATGAAATCAGAAATGACCGTTAATTTCTTAATTCACATTGCTACTGTTATTGTTCAAAATAGTGAGACAATAATTAAATGTCATTAACATCAGTGCTGTACAAAATAAATAATGAATATTATAGTAAATAATTAAATGTTATATAATTACTTTTTATATTCTAAATAATAACAATAAAAATAAAAATAAAAAATTAGAATACATAAATATGATAAAGACATCATGATTATTTTACTTTAAAATAAATTAATGAAATATTATTTATCCTTTCTTTTTTTTGGAAATTTTCAGAAGACCCAAGTTTGAAAACCCTTGCATCAGTCAACAAATTGATGATGCTGATAAATACAGATTTATAGTAGTGTATTTAATTATTATAATAAATTACAGAATGATATATTAATTTAATAAATTGAATGATCTGTCCCTCAATATTTATATTTTGACCCTCACAATCGAATCCAATCCTAAAGTTTAGGAAATGACCGCCATGAAAATGTCTCCAGATCTCTGGATGCAACAGCAGTGGCGGAAACAAAGAAAGGCCTTAAAGATCTATCCAAATGTGTTTGGAGACCTTAAATGGTCACAAACTGCAAGTGGTTCATTTCATCCTTAGAAGAAGTACAGTTAATGTTGATGGCCACTGACTGTTCACACAGAAGCATGCTTATTAACATATTATGCTATGAATAGGTGATAGTTCAATGATTTCCTATCATGTTTAGACTCGTTTTGCTCCTCATGATACTAATAAGTTTGAAAGAGGTTTGTTAAAGAAATATTGTGTGGGTGAGATGTTAAAGACACTCTTTAACTTTGTACTTTACTGTATGCAAATGAGTTCCACACTAGGACGGGCAACGGGGAGTCTTTTTTTAGGTTAAAAAACTGAGGTTTTTCTAATCTGTTAAGATAATATATCTGATAAACTCACAACAGCACCTTGAGTGATGTGTGACTCAAAAATCAAAATGTCTTTGGTGACTTGAGTCTCACTTACTACAAAAAGAGTGCTAAAAACACATTACATTCTAACATCGTGACATTATAATCTAAAAACAAAAATAACGTGTCTTACAGCAGAAGTTCAATTAATTAAAATAAAAATTAAGTTAATAAACAAGAGCACATATTAATTGCATCATATTTTGATTACCCCATTATTGCTATAAAACACACTTACTTGTTGGTATAAAATTGTACATATGTCATTCTATTGTATTGCGCTCGGTCTAAACCGCTTGTTCACTGACGTCTTTGAAGTTTAGCAAAATCACATGCAGAAGGCTCCGACAAAAAGGAAACATTTACATGACTTCCTAACATTAACAAATGGAGAATATACTTGAGAACTAAAGGGGAAAAAGCACATCTCAAATGCATTAAACAGCACAAGTAGTGTCTCTATCAGGAGCATGTGTCTGAGCATTTGATGGGGACAGCAGCTTTAAATTATATATGTCAACTATGTCTTGCAAATAATTTTAAAGCTCTTAAAATAAAGCATGTCTCATGTTTAGGACAAATTGGATGATGCACTTTCCCCAGCAGCTCACTCTGTGATATTTAGCAACTGTACAGTATATCGATATTGTATTGTCTCATACCATATCGCTTATAAAAACAACTTGATATACCATGCAGCCTTACAATCAAGAATTGTCTTTTAAAGATGACAGCCTGCACCCTTCACGCTTCATTTTTCAGACTGCTGATTTGGGTCAGTCACAACCCCTATCGAGCTCTCTGTAGCCTTGTTTGACATCGAGTCCAAAAACTCATCAAGTATGACTGCAGACCGCACAGTTCCATGTCCCTCACTGCACCAGGGACAGGTTTCAATGATGCGCCACAGGAGTGCATTATCATGCATCTGATGGCAAACCCACCGTCAGCTCATTCCCCAAATTTCAGCATTTCCATCATGAAATCATTTAAAATAATAAAGGCGATGAGATTCGTCTCATCACTGTAGCAGCCGAGTGGAAAATAACTTTGCATTTCAAATAGCTTTTCATAAAGGAGACAGGCAGCTTCTCTTTTGTCAGATTAGTGCACTAGAACCTTCAGAATGGGAATGTAGGGAGTGTGTGAAAGCACATACACACAATCACACTCAATGACAGTAAGTGGAGACAGAAAGCGCTCAGTCTCCATTTGTGTAACCTGCACATATCGTTTGAGGGTGAGCAATATTTGGCCATTAATCACCCAGTATTCAGTCTACTTGTGGTGACTCCTCCTGTTTGAGTAGGTCAGGGCTTGTGGGCCAAAGGGGTGAAGGTTTGGAGGAGAAGGAACCAGATTATTCCCTGTAAAGCAACTGCACAGCTGCAGATCCTGCAAATACAAGCCAGTCTCAACCTGGCACTGACATGACACCATTTCATAAGGTATAGCAGCTGCGATTATGATCTGATTCAGAGTGGGCGGCTTACCATGAACATGGCTCTGAAGTTGCTGAGGTCAGTGAAGAGTTCCTTCAGAGAGGTCTTCTTGGGATCGATGGCAAAGTATGCCAGCATGTTGAGGTAAAGGGTCACCATATTACTGTGCATGACCACCAGCTTCTGGTACTGATCTCTCGCCTGCGTGGAGAAACTGTGAGGAATCATCGTCAAGGACAAAAATCTAGTATTGGAAAGTGAGTGCGCAAATATTTTGTCAAAGTTACAATTTTTTAAAAAACAGCAAATTTACAGAACAGCAAATCACACTTACTTTGCAATGTTGTTTACTGAACACAAGTTCAATAAACCAGCAGTGATTTATACAATTATTTAACTTTTTTAAGTTCATTAGTGCAATGCACTTTCATTTCAGAAAGGATGATGTGAAGTCCCAGAAATAGTTTGTGCTAAGAAGGAACCAAAATGAAAACCATTTTTAATCCCTGATCGCCTCGCTACACACCTATAATGCAACACTTGCTACAGAGCTGTGAAACCAGCACATTAAGAAAAAAAAAAATGCCAAGACACATATACAGCTATAAATAGTCCACACAGAAAAGTCCAGTTTATTTTAATTATGGTTAAACTGCTGCACTTGCACAGAGCCAAGCGCTGTATCCACGTCTGCTCTTTAGCCAATTAAACTGTGTCTATGTGTACAGTAGGACCCAATGCAAAACATGTAATTTATAAGGAAAGAATACACACACAGGCATTTTGCTAATCAACAAACATAATTATAAACGTTTAAAAAGTACTTCCAGTGAATACAGACAGCCATTTGAACTAGTGTTTATGTTCCACACTCACTGCATTACAATTTAATGGTAGTATGTGGACTATGTTTTTATGGTGACCTTTATGGCCACAATGAAAACCTACAAATTAATTCAGATCTTAGAACCTTATCACTTTCTGAAGATAATGGGAGTAGTGCTTTGTGCAAAACTCACCACCACAATATCAACACAATTGCCTACTGGTTCAAGGTCTGTCCATCTCTATGATTAAATTTGTTTTCAAAGCGACTTACATTGAATTCAACAAATACATCAGTTAATGCTTTTTTGGGGGTTAAATTAAAGCCATGAACTTGGCGTTTGCAATTGCCATTTTAGTGCTATATTGTTTGAGCTGCAGGAATAATATTCTAGTTTGGTAAATATTGCTCAGGTTCTTCAATGCAGATCTATGGAATTATTTTGCTCTGCCTTTATTCTCAACTTGTTGTATAACCCAACATAATATTAATAGTTGCAAATGGCACTAATTAACACCCTACTTGAAATCACTCACATATGTCATGCACACACTGTCATATGTTAACATGCATAAGCACACTGAAATATCACATACTTTTAACATGGATCTGGTGTGAAAAAAAAGAATGGGCGATAATATTTGATGATCAAAATTTTCCCGCTTGGAATGGAAAGTAAAACCATCTGCATCAGCAGTCAAAGAAACAAACAAAGGCAAAAAGGAAAATATTTATATACATACATAAGCGGACTTGGATTTAGACAGATTTTTTTAACAGTATATAAAAATATTCAGATTTTTTACTGCTGTATGAATGAAGTGTTTTAACTAGGATCAGATATTTACGCTCAACTGATCTACAACTCACAGATCGAGCCACATCACATCTATAACATGATTTCTCACATATACAAAAGCACATACATGCACTGACGTGGTGACTCTTACACACATGCACACACTCTGACATGAAAGAGGGGGAATCTGGGTCTAATCCTTGCTGTCAGGTCAGAAATGCCTATGCAAAGACAGCAAGCTTTACTCCAAATTTCATAGTAATATTTTGACTTTGATGTGGTTTTAATTAGTAATCCTGTTTGAAGCTGGTGCTTCACATCACACTTAAAAAAAGAAGAAGAAGAAAAAAAAGACTTTGGATCAACGTCCAAAAAGTTTCTCTTTTATACCGGCATTAGCTTCACAGTGTATGTGTGTCTGTGTTTATGAGCTGGCTGCAGGGTGAACTGTTCAGCAGTTTGTGCTCTCAGATTGACTAGTGAACGGCACCACGACAGCACAGTCACACTAAAAACAGATCTGGAGTTAAGTGACAATCTCTCCTCCTGTCATTCTCAAGTTAAGTCCTTCAAAATGCTTTAGGGTATTCTGCTCACTCACTCTAAAGTGCATCTGATTTATCAAAGCTGCCTTCATCTTCAGCTCATGTTAGGACAGTAGATCTCATCTGAGTGTGCTTGAAGACAACCATTTAGATGAAACAGTGACTATGTTTACATGTTCATCAATAATGCAGAGTAAGGACTTAAATTAAGATGTTTACAAGACACTAGCAAACCTCTTCACTCCTGTTTACATGCAATTTTTACTATTCTGATTTTATAAGTAAGTAGTGGTGAGGGGACACTTGAACTCAACTCTGTTCAAGAGATCAATAGATATGTCTGTGATTGGCTACAGTGCTCAATGCTGCCAAAACAGGTTGCAACTAGAAACCTTTGAAGCTCTCCTAAGTGCAAACACTAATACGCATTAGAGCATTTCCTACTTTTGCAGGCTCAACTGAGAGTGCTTTTTTTTTTTTTTGTTGCATTTTTCGTTTGAGGGTGCTTAGCAAAAAAATGTCACAAAGTTCATGCATGAAATTGTGTGTAGAATATGCGGCATCCATGTGCGTCTGAGCACTTGCACACTTTGGCCAAAGCTGTGATAATGCATTTAGGGCATTTACATGCCAGTTTAGTGTAATTAAAATTGGCATACGCCACTTAGATTTATGCGATAATGGTTACAACGATTATGAACATAATCGAATTATTTTGACGTTTTGCGTTTACATGAGGTCAAGTTTAAATTGCAATAATGCCAGTATAATTACATTGTGAGAGTGCATGTGAACATATTCATTGCGCATGCTACCCACACAATAAACATTTAAAATACATATACAAAAATAAATGTACATAGTATATATTTTTTATGTTTTAAATGAAGTTACTTTATTTTAAAGGGTTACCCCAAAATGAAAATGTTGTCATTAATCACTTACCCCCAGGTCGTTTCAAACCTGTAAAAGCTTAGTTCATCTTCAGAACACAATTTAAGAAATTTTAGTTGAAAACCGGGAGGCTTGTGATTGTTCCATCGACTGCCTACTGAATTACACTGTCAAGGTCCAGAAAAGTATGAAAGACATCATCAGAATAGTCCATTTGCCATCAGTGGTTCAACTGTAACATTATGAAGTGACAAGAATACTTTTTGTATGCGAAGAAAACAAAAATAATGACAAAAATGTCTCTCTCACCATCAACCACTGCACCATTTTGGAGAATATCCCCTGAACGCAAACTTTTTTAATCCAAAATATATTAAATTGTGTTTCAAAGACGTAAAAGCTTTTATTGGATTGGAATGACATGGGGGTAAGTTATTAATGAAAAAAAACTTTCATTTTGGGGTGGAGTATCCCTTTAAGGACATTTTTCTTTTTTAAGGCGTTGTAACTACAGGAAAAGTAATTAGTTAGATTACCCCATTACTGAAAAAATTACGTCGTTACCTAACGCCGTTCTTTTAAATGGTGTTATTCCAAACATTGTATATGAGTCAGCCAGACAGCACTGCTCCGTTTGCAGGAAGTCCAGAATGCAGCCGCTAGACTGCTGACAAGTACACGCAAGCATGAGCATATTACACCAATTTTATCGTCGGTTGTCGGTGCGTTTCAGAATTTAATACAAACTTTTATTATTTGTTATTAAATCAGTAAATGGCCTGGCTCCACCATACCTTGCTGGATTATTAAAATGCAACACATCTGCTAGATCTCTTAGGTCCTCTGATCAACTACTTTTCACCATTTGTGGGAAGTTGTGGCCTAGTGGTTCGAGAGTTTGACTCCTAACCTTAGGGTTGTGGGTTCGAGTCTTGGGCCGACAATACCACAACTGAGGTGCCCTCGAGCAAGGAATCGACCCCCCCAACTGACCCCCGGGTGCCGCAGCATAAATGGCTGCCCACTGCTCCGGGTGTGTGTTCACAGTGTGTGTGTGTGTTCACTGCTGTGTGTATGCACATTAAATGGGTTACATGCAGAGCACGAATTCTGAGTATGGGTCATCATACTTTGCTTTATGTCACTTCACTATTCTCAGATCCAGACTGAAACTTAGGGGTGATCAGGCTTTCTCAGTCGCCGCAAAATTTCTATTTTAATGTATTCCTGTGATGACAAGGCTGAATTTTCAGCAGTCTTCAGTGTCACATGATCTTTCAGAAATCATTCTAGTATCCTCATTTTCTTTTTATCAATGTTCAAAACAGTTACTTCTGTATTCTGTAACGTCAATGCTGTTTTATATGCATTAGTATGCTAGTGGTTGTGCTGAATAAAGCAAAATCACCGCTGTGTGGTAACTACTGTCCTAGAAGGCAATAGTTTGTTTTCAATCTCACCTCAACCTGACTTGAATAATCAGGTATTCCTAGGCACGGAAAAGTGACTATAAGCCAGAACTATGCTAACAAGTGCACACCTAGAAACTGGAAAGAGCTGCTTTAACCCACGCATCTCACTCCAGGACTTAGTATAACAGGACCTCCATGACTTATTCATGATGAAGACGTTATAAGGGAGGGCAGACTGGCTGGCCAATGATGCTTGTTTGGCATACACGTGAAATCTTTAGGGAGTTCTTCCGGCAGCATATGAACACAGATCTGTTTTGTGCGTCTCCTCTGCTGTTTTTTATACTCTGAGTTCATTCACGCCCTCCAAGCACACCTGCTTCGCTCTCTGATTAGAGAAAGAATGGAGCGCAGGGGCCATGATCAGCTAATGAAAGGAAAGACGGTGTATGAAAGCGAGAAATAAGACTCCATTAACTATAATACTGATCTGGTTGCTGATGCTATGAGCTCAGAAGAAAGAAAAGGGCCCATGCCGTGTTAACGCTGACAGAGGAAAGGTGAGAAAGGAGGGTGGACTCTGGGTTTTTGTTCTAAATGACAGAGAGCTAAACTAAATAAAGAGAGAGAAAGGTTGACCCTTGAACACAAGCTCTGTGCAGAGGGATAGAAAAGCATCGATTTTCTCCTGTACACCTGAGCTTGTTAGAAACTCTCATACTGTACACTCACACATAACGCCTGTAAGACACACTATTAAGAAACACCCTATAATACCTGGAACACACACTTACACAAAATATGGACAAAAGTAAAAAAAAAGCAACATGTATACTAAAAGGTGTACTAAATTAAACATGGATGAAAAAGGTGACAAAGACTCGAGTTTGCAACTATGATACTGTCATGCAATCTCTATGCAGATATTTAGTTAAAAAGGCCATAACAAAACAACTTCATGTACTATCATTTTGAAATGAAGTGAATAGGGCCCTAAGCTCCTCATAAATTTTGGATGGATGCATAAAAAGTAGGTAAACTTTACTTGAATCAAAATGCGATATGTACTAGTGTCTGTGACTATAAAGCATTTAATAGCATGTAAAAATCAATCCTGCATGTTCTGATTGTCTATAAATGGCGTAGATGCTCAGATTCGTTCACTACACACATCTTGAAGCACAAGACGCTTGCAGTTTTTTCAGCCTCTGCCACCTCAATATATGAGCACATGAAAACAATCTCTAGAACTGCTATGAGAGTCACTTCATGAGCATTTTACTGTTTCTTTTGAGAAAAACTATTGTCATATCATATACAAACAAAAAAAGGGTCAGAAAAAGGTCTTCACAGTAACCCGTCAAAATACAAATATTAAACCTTGAAGAAAACTTGGCAGAAATAGTACTTCAAATAATGATAGTACTACTGCTGCTACTAATACAATTATTATTGAAACATTAATTATAAAGGAATATTTAGAAGAAAAATTATTTACCAGAATTTATTTAGCAGAAAAATGTAAATAAGACAATATTTCTTAAAAAAAAATAAAAAAAATAAAAAAATAAAAAACAGGGTCTAGATAGATTAAACCGGTATACTGTAAAATTAAAACAGAAAAAACAGAATTTGGAAAAAGATTAAATGGATTTCAATAAGTGTTCAACAAGCACATATGGATGTCTTATGTACAGTAAATTAATTTAAATGCTACACACACAATTAGGCATAATAACTATTTAAAAAGGGTGTAACGATTCACTCGTTTTCTCGATGCAAACCCTGTCGATTCATATGCATCGATTTTGAAACATAATTTTTTAATTGTGAATCGCCCGATCTTGAACAGCAATCGATTCAAAATGCTAAGAATCGAATGAATCGCGATTTCTATAGCGATTCAATTCTTTCAAAATGTATACACATTAAATCACTACACACACGAATTAATGGAGACCTTGAAGAGTGTTCGTGAATCGTGCCTCTTATCTGTCCTTCACGCGCTCCACTGTTTACCGCCTGACGAGACTGTCACAGAATTGCGCTTGTGCTCCGTTCGTCTCTGACGCAGCCGACGTGTGATCTATAGGACTCGTGGCCAGTGCCGGAGCCATCGACAGCTGTATTTATTGCATGGACGGAGCAGAAATGTAAGTGTCTAAATCATATGCACAGATCCATTCAATGATAAATGTTTTTAAACAACGCGGATGAACAGAATATATGAAGGACACTTTTAAAATTAACCACAGCATTAACAACGACCTTGAAATAAGAGCGCGATATTTATCTGATAATCAGATGCATGAAAGTAGCCTAGTGTTTGTTTCATTAGCAAACAGACATCTGGCGCGTTTTCTCTCAGAATCATTCGCTGATGGAGAGGAAAAGTTAAATAGAGATGAAGACGTTTTCACACTGAAAGAGAAGCGATATCGCTCTCATAGACGTGCCAGGCTATATCTGCAGCTAAACTGAATAAAAGCAAAAATTAACTGATGAAAAAAAAAAAAAAAAAACAGAAACAATTTATGAACGATGCAGTGCTAATTGACATTTATTACAGTACAGAAACTATAAAGTATATTTTCTACCTTATTATGTGCAGAAAATTTAAATAATTGCTAATTAAATGTTTTCTAGTATATAAAACAATCATAAAATAGCCATTAGGAAAAAAATATCGATTACAAATGATTGATTATTGTCCAGCAGTGTATTTGATTTATTACAGCTAATTAAAAGTAATTAAAAAAGAAGATAATTCCTTGTAAAAAATAAAAATAAAAAAAAAATAATAAAAAAAATAATAATAATCATTATTATTATTATATAGGCTACATACATAAAATGATTGTATTTGACATTTCTGTCACTTCTGAAATTATGGCTATGCCCCTGGTGTGACAAAATGTTAGCTTATGCATAATACTCTAAGCTCTTTTTTAAAAACTTGGCTTACATACATTTTTAGGTATGCCATGTCACATCATTAAACTAGCATTTAACAATGGACAAAAGTTTTTTTTTTTTTTTTTTCTAACCTATGGTTCTCTAACCATAAATGCTACTGTAATTTGCCCCCTTTCTAAGCATTTAAAGAATTTAGTAGAAGCATTTAAATAATCCCGTGAATGCACTTAAAGAATGCAGAATCGAATCATTATAATTGAATCGAATTACTTGTGAATCGAATCGAATTGAATCGTTCTAAATTTGCAAAAATCGTTCTTGAATCGAATCGAAAACCTATGAATCGTAATCGAATTGAATCGCTGCCTTGCCAAAGATTCACAGCCCTAATATATATATATATATATATATATATATATATATATATATATATATATATATATATATATTGAAATTTAAATTATTAAAAATGTATATTTATTTTGCATATTAAATTTGCAAAAAAATGTAATAAAAATTAAATTAAACAGTTGCATTAAACTGTCAGTGTTTTTTAATAAAAACAAAGCAAACGTAGACTGAATGTGAAAAATAATGGAAATTAGCAGCAATATTAAATATCTGTTTAGTATAATATAAATATTAATTATTTTAGTCATTGTGGTACCATAAGACCATATCATGAATTGCTAATATTTTCAGACATAACTAAAAATGTGCACATTAAACATCAAGTCCCAGTGTAAGAGACCAATGCAAAAACTTGGTTTGTAATTGCTATCTGGAAACCTATTAAGCTGCTCAATAAGAGAACGTATTTTTGCCATCTGTGTCCAAATTTTAAAATCCATACCCAAAAATGCTGTCTAGCAGGGTAGCTCCCTAAGATTTTAGTCAATGCATTCATAAGACATCTCAGCAGGGATGAGGTACTAAATGTAGCTATTAAATGGGGAGAAGAATACAAATTTAAGAATAAAACACAAAGTAAAATACTACAGCATAAAAAAAGGCAAAAACAGGTAAAAGAAAATGTGCTGCATAAAATAATCAGAAAAGAAAAGGTGTGTGGAAGGTTGGAAGACGGTCCACTATGTGGTTGGTGAGTAAGATAATAACCTCCCTTGGTAGAGTCCAGCCAGGACAGCGTGAAGGGTAGAGCAAGTCGGGTCAGACCCAGAACTGCAGGAATTCACTGGATCACAAGCACACACACAAGTATTAAAGTAAAAAAAACAAAAAAAAAAACAAGACATCATCTGTTTTTGTCCACAAAACAGCAAGCATAAAAGTGAAAAAAAGGCTTGGTAAGTCAAAAACATGAATAATGAAGCTACCCAAGACTACCTGCTCCACCCGAGCTATAGAAAATGCATGAGAAGAAAGATTCATTGAGGATTATCTGGGTATATGTTTTGTTCAGCGTTTAGTTCATGCCCCTGGTATCTCCCCTGGCAAAACGTCTGGCTTTCAAATGTTTGCCATTTGCAGAGGAGACGGCATCCAGACTGCAGGGAACAATGCAATGACAGACAGCTGGGAAAAGAACTAACAAGCAAGTACAGGAATGTATAACTCCATTAGCAAACCGTCTTCGGTTTCACATGCAGCCCGGTGAAGTTTGATATAAATAATTAATTCACACACGCAGACATAAACTCTGATTAGTGTTTGTGAAACTGTGTGAGGCTGAAGGGTGCTAGAGAACCACGCACAGAAGAAATCATGTTGATAGCAAAACAGCACTGGATAAAGGGTTCAGACAAAAAATAAAGAAAAAAAAAATGTACAGTGTGGGTGCGCATGCAAACGTGTGAAAGGATATTCCCATCTTGCTGAGGAACAGGTCCTGCTGGTCGTCTGTTGAGCTGAAAGTTACCAGATCCTTCTCCAACTGCAGCAGGTGTTTCTCCATCTGTCTCAAGCTCTTCTCGAGGTTTTCTGCTGATACTAGACACACAGAGATACAGATTTTAAAACAATGCACTGACACGCTTTGCTCATAGCAGATCCAAAATACATGTTTCCAGATGACAAACATTCCTTAAAAACTAAGTTCTTTTGGACAGGGACATTGACTGAAAAGAAAAAGAAAATAGTTTTCAGAGCTATAATGGAAAGTAATATTTTCAACATAAATTTGAGTCTGTTCCTCACACAAAGCTGCTCTACGGCTTCAGAAGACTCTGCAGTTGTACAGACCCCTGTTATGATGCGTTTTTCATCCTTTTTATAGCTTGACAGCAAACCCTTCCTTAAAAAAAATTGTACGAGTTTATGTCTACTCTCTCACAAGCAGTGTGAGGGGGTTTGACAGTCAAAATGTTTAATCATTCATAACTCCTTATAAACTTTAATTTAAAAGACTTTAAAAACTAATTAAATATAATGAAATGATTAATGCCAATGAGACCTCAAAAACCACCTTGTTTGGCATTTTTGTTATATGTGACTTAAGTCACTGGGGTATATTTTTAGCAATAGCCAAAAAAAACATTGTATGGTTAAAAATTATCGATTTTTCTTTTATGCAAAAAACCAGGTGATTAAAGGTGATTTTCTTAATATTTAGATTTTTGTTGCACCCCGAGATTCCAGATATTCAAATAGTAGTATTTCGGCCAAATACTGTCCTATTCTAACAAAACATACATCAAAGGAAAGTTTATTTATTTCTCTATTTGACCCTTATGTCTGGTTGTGGTCCAGGGTCACATACAGTACATGTAATTCAGCTGTTGTTCTGTTTTTGTTTTAAGTGCGATCATAAAAAGTACTATTTTACACACACACACACACACACACAAACACACACAAACACACACAAATTTTTTCAGCCTAGGTCTCATATGAGAACCTGGAGATTTGGTTTGGTCCTCACACGGCACATGGTGTGACCCATCAAATATAACTATAAAAATTAATTAATAATAGAGATAATATTATTGCACTTAATTTTTAATAAAATAATTAAAAATATATATAAAATAATAAACTAAATAATAAAGTGTGATAATAATATTAGATTTTAAACTGAAAAGGGGGTATTAAATACAAAAACAAATAGTAAAACTAAAACTTTTTTATAATAAATAAATAAATAATATTTATTTTAAAATCAGAAAACTTTTGATTTGGCGGGTTGCCTGCAGGTAAGCATATGCGCTTCTGGGTTTAGCGATGCCGACTGTCGAGCATCAGTGAATGAATGTAATTATCCTAGATTTATACTTTCAGTTTGAATAAAGATCTTACACAGTAAAGTTTGTCAATCTAAAATGGTAATTGTGAATTAACAGCTGTAAACCATGTTGCTACGCAAATGCATGCTCTGAACTAATGTACACAGAGTATTTCTTATTTTGGATGTGCATGCATATATATACACACAAACACACACAGAGGTATATATATATATATATATATATATATATATATATATATATATATATATATATATATATATATATATATATATATATATATAGTCCTTTTTGTATGTGTATATATCTATTTATATCTATACATATATGTGTGTGTGTGTGTTAATAATGTGTTAACACAAACTCAATTTAACTGCACTCATTTTATGAAAGCACAATTAATGCATTTTCTGTATGACCCGTTGCTAAGCCCATAGTTGGAGAAATGCAGATGCACAGTGTTACCAACTTATCAGCTTTAGAAAAGTATTTAAAATACATTTAGAACAGATACAAATATGTGATTAAGTTGTGATTAATCATGAGTTGACACTTGCCACAATGATTGTGTGGATGTCATTATTCTCAACATTAGATCACTAACACATTGAGGTAAGTTTTTAGCCTTAGTTGCAAAGAATTACAAAAGAGTTGTAAGAGTTGCAAAACACAATCTTTAGAACAAAAACTATCTTTTTAAAAAAATATATATTTGTTAAATTAATAGTACAAAAATTCCTGTAAGACCAAACCAGGTCTGTATCTTCCATCCGTTCCTCACACACGCTGGTAGTTTGATGAGGTAATTATGTGACTTTAATAAGAGGCTCAGTTTTGATTAAGCAGACGCTGTTCGGAGGGGACGATCCCGTTCCATGCACAGTGTTAGCTAAATGTGATGGGACACATTGACTGAGCATCATGTGTTGAGATTTGGCTTAAACATCCTCAGCTTAGCTGGATATTATTTATTGCATTTTCATGAGGAATTGTGTAAATGTTAAACTACTTAAATGCTAATCTGCTTAGTTAAGTCTGACTATTTTTTTTTCTTTTGGTCCTTAATAATTTCTAACATGTACGATGAACAATTTGAAGCTTTTAACAAGTGATTATCTCATACATTTCCCATATCTTGGCCTAAAGGGTTGAAAGGCACACATTTTGCATTCAGAACAACATAACGCTTCTCCGGAATTCATGTTTACACAATCAGAAGAGACAAGCTGAATACAAAAACCTAATTTTAGCCACTAAACCCATCTCTAGCTCCCTCTCATGGAGTGAATGTAGAAAGAGAGACAGAGAGATAGAGGTAAATCTGGATTCATTGGACTGTGCTTAGAGCAGCTGGCGCTGCCATTTTGAGTGTGACCCAAGAGTCCAGTGTCTACACACACAAGCCTATTTATCAATCTGTATGGTACATTTATTCAGGACCCTAAATCACTTCAGTGCATCACTCATTTGGCACATTCCTAATGTTGTTATATATGCTCTTTTGACTTATAACCACCTAGCAAGTACATAGCTGTGCAAGAGCTGTATGTGATGACTAAATCTAGCCTACAGTTACAGTATACATTGATGCACATATTATATGTACACTAAAGCCAAAAACAAAACTATTTAAATCACTCACGATCTTGAAAAGTGACAGCAGAGTGAGTGTTAGTGTGTGTATGTGTGTGTGTTTGTTTTAAGGGGGTGGTGACTATAAACCTACACTCAAAATGCCCATTCAGAGGGATACTTGAACGTAGGGCTGGGCGATAATTCGATAACGATAATTATTGTGATATAATTTCCCTTGATAAAATTATATGAAGAGTTCGATAAATGTTCGATATAATGTTTATGCATCAAAAGCGGAACGAAACAGCGCGACTCATTCGAATGCCATTCATTCAAAGTTCAAACTGCCGTGTGGCACGAGCTCAGCAGAGCAAGATGCGTTTACTCGGTACTCACTTGACTCTAAGCAGTGCTGTGAGATCCAGGTGTGAAGCGATTGAATTTAGTGATGAACACGAATGACTCTGTGATGTACTTTAAAGCCAAACAGAAGAAACACTGTGTGCAACGAGACAGTCAGAAGGCTTTTCAATCTACACATCGCTTTCATTTACCATAGATTTACTGTAGTAACACTGCATCATGGTATTGTGGCAGAAACTTGGGATATTCAGACTGAATTTTATTACAGGAGTAATGGTGTATAATTGTAGTATGTATTTGTGATTAAGTTATATAGCATTTGTACATTTATACTGAATGTTTTAAAGGTGCACTGTGTCATTTTTTGCACCATGTAGCGTTGAGGTTGCGAATTGCAACCAATGGCTCAGTCCCCCGCTCACCCCTCCCTTTAGAGAAGCTACAGTGGCCGACACAGGTAAATATGTCATCGGTAAAAACCCCAGAAGCAATGAGATTTCTTTACAAAGGTAAATCAAGGAATTATATTTACTTTAGTGCTGCATCGATGTCATCGATTACATCGACTACAAAAATACGTTGACGTCCGTGAAATGCGGCGACGCGTCACAGTGTTTACATTTCGCTCAATCTAAGGTATGGAAAAATGGAAAAAAATATTGTAATTATTTTTTTGGTCATATCG
The DNA here is from genome assembly GCF_023724105.1 of Carassius gibelio. Classification (NCBI taxonomy): domain Eukaryota; kingdom Metazoa; phylum Chordata; class Actinopteri; order Cypriniformes; family Cyprinidae; genus Carassius; species Carassius gibelio. The sequence continues at coordinate 13,200,741 of NC_068406.1, forward strand.
CCCAGCCCTACTTGAAAGTAATGAATGGGTTTGGTCCTTCTGGTGATTTTCAAGTTATATAGCTTAAACACATGTTAGGTAAAAAAAAATAAAAAATAAAAATGTATTGCCTGAATGCACTGTAAGTCGCTTTGGATAAAAGTGTCTGCTAAATGTAATAATTGAGTTATAATAAGTGAGTTATATTTGCGTGTATGTGTGGAGGGCTTCATTTATCCACTGTGAGTTAAGTGTCACTTTGTAGACTACTGTTCAAAACTTTCAGGTCAGGAAGTCTCTTATGCTAATCAAGGACACATTTTCTTAAAGAAATACAGTATAAACAGTTTTTTTTTCTTTTTTTTTTTAATGTAATTTATTCCTGTGATGAAGAGCTGACATTTCAGCAGCCAATTTAATGTGTCTGTGCTGAAGGAAAGTACACATTTGAAAAAAAAAAAAAAAAAAAAAAAAAGGTAACTAGGTAACTCACGAGATAGAGCTGTAAGTTAACTTTTTTGCATGTTGCTCTGGTGTTACAGAGGTCAAAAGGTTTGTAGCAAAGACCACATAATTGTAGTGACAAGAATAAAACATCTGTTACTATCTCCAAAAATAATTAACCACAAGTATCACTCAAACAGAAGATTAATGTTTCAATATTACTATATAAAAACATTAAGATAAATATTACTATTGTAAAAAGACTTTTACTATAATATACAAAATAATAATTATTATATCATTGTATTTTACAGAAAACTGCAGGGTGACCTGTTATCATGCAGGAGGCCTATAACCAACAATCATTAGAAATGTCTAAGGTTTTATTATAGATTATTAAATTATGTAAAAAAATTAGGAAAACATAAGCATACACTGAGTGAAAAAATCAACTATCACATGCATGCTACTGTGGTAAATGTATTCAGTGCACACGGGACACATGTTTTGCATTGCACAGCCCTGCTATGTTAAAACACATCCTTTTTTGTGCCATCTGTGTGTGCCAAAGAGAATAAATATAAAAGAGTCCCAACAGCAGTCAGCTAGTGCTCTTGAAAAACACGAAAGAAACACACATGCATGAACCCTCCATTAGCAGCCACTTAAGAAAATCACCCTAGACCTACCTGCACCACAATGAGACACAAAACCATAACAGTTAGGGACTGACATGAGCTAATCCTTAATGAAAGTATATTTCAATTGCCAAAAAAAATTAAAACATGCACCTGCTAATGCAAGCTCTGAAGAACAGAATAATGGGAGTAATATCTGTAAAACGATCAGAGGCTCTTTCCTGAGGGAAGCGCGGGGACAGACATTCAGTGTGGTGGGGATATGTTACCCATTATGCCATTTCAGCTTTGATGAAGGGCACATGAGCAGGCAGCACTAATGAAATGGGGAACGGGAGAGAAAAAGACGGACAGGGAGCAAAAAGTAAAACTAATAAAAAGCAGCAGAGACAGAACCAATAAGTGTAGGAGAAAGCGGACATGATAAAGAAACCTTTAAATTCGCTTGGAACACAAAAGGAGATGTTTTGAAGCACATCTGAGCTGTTAATTTCCATACATTGAAACTTGAACATTGAACATTAGCTATCAAGCACCATGTTTGACTTCTAATATATGCAAGTGTGATGAGATTTGAAGTGAATAATGACTAATTGCTCTTTTTCTGTCACAAAGTGTATGACTTTCCTCTAGTATAACTTGCATGGACCATTTTTACGGTGCCATTTATCATGTACAAATCTGAATTTCCTTTTTATAATTTAAAAAAAAATTATAATAGTAATAATAAAAAAACTGAGGAATTATTCTGCTAACTTCACCATATGTGTTTGTAGCACACGATGGTGAGTAGAATAGAGTATTTACATTAATTTGGTCAAAATGAGCTAACAGTTCATCATAAAGTCAACATGAATCAAAATTAACCCCATTTAGGTCTTAATAAATGTCTCTGGCTTTACTGTACATAATTCTTCAAAGCACATTACTCTTAAAATTATTTTTTTTCATTATAGCTAATATAAAATGTAATAACATTCCCCGTCTCAAAAACATTCATGCTCAGTCGATGCAATCATCGCTACAAAGGTAGAAAACAACATTAACCAATAATATTACAGCCTAATAAGTCTAACAATCCAATAAAATCTGAAATAATAAGTCCTGCCCTCCATCATAATTTATATCCTTTGGTCTTGAAACACTCTCTAAGGCTGCCAGACATACACGTAGGCAGGGCGTCTCTAATAATTCTGTTTGATTATTTGCTCTCGCACTGCCAAAAACTCTCTCAGTCTTGCTTTCTGGAAGCATTAGGTAATGCAGTGAGTTGGTTTAGTCCTGTTGTGACTCTGCCTCTAGGGCTGCCGAGGGCAATGTGACCTCACACAATGGCTCCTCTGCTTCTCTGTTTGCTAATACACACAGGCAGGCAGACACACAGACTGTCGAAAATATCATCTCACCGATCACGATCTGTTCAGATTAAGATTTACAACAGAAGGATCCTGAGATCTGACACTCACTGATCGTGAAAACGCACACCAGCTGACATTATCTCTGTTGCTGATAGAGTGTGAAATGAACCTGTGCAGAAGTCGACACAAACTCACACATTCAGACTGGTAGAGCTGATGTACTGTACTTCGTGAGAGTGACATTAAAGAACTGTTTTCCCTTACTTTTCAGACGGTTAGCCAGGGAGACTAAACTGAATTAAACTGTTAATTCTGTCCATTTTTAAATAGATGCTGGCTCTTTGTCTGTATACTTTGCAGTACCTCGACTGGCCTGGTCCACGTGCTGTAGATCGTCCACAAACTTCATTACTTCAGGGTATTTCTCCTCACACGTCTCTGCCAGGAAGTGAAGTAGAGTGGACTTCTGATCAGCCGATTTAGTGTCCTTCAGCTGGGAGCCAAAGAGACGTATAGAGATGCAGACAGACATTAAATCAGAATTGAAAAAAAAAAATACAAATATATACATATATCCATCAAAAAGGGGAAAAAAATGTTCAGAACATTACAGAAATAGAGAGAAATCAGAGAGAGGGATTCTTGAAGGAAGCCATCGGCGTCCACCGCCTTCACGTCTGACAAGTTAATTTGATAGTACACTGAAATTGCCGCCGGACTAGAAAAGCAAGACATTTTCATTGTCAGTTATGATTATCATCGTGGCACAAGGATACAGGCCCTTGTAGAAGTCAGTGCAAAAAGCATTTGATTAATGCTGAGAGCACAAACATTATTAAGCTCTTCTGGGTGGTGGTGCATGACGATTTAAGATGTTTGATTACTGTGTGTGTGTGTGGGGGGGGGGTAATGAGAGATACAGATCAAGTAAAAATGTTAAAAAAAAAAAGTTCAAAATTAAAACGAGAGATGAAATTGAAGAAATCGACTTTGCATCTAGTCCATTTTAGTACTCAGCACTATCTCGCACTATGCCATTTCTTTTAAATGTATGTGTTCTGACAGGCTTTGTGCTGGATATACACACTGGGTTCAACTGGATAATTGCAGTGTCAGAACATTTGGAAGCCGTGTGAAGCATTAGACAGATGAGGGGGGATGAAATTAGGTTTTGTTGCTCTGCCTGAAAGGGCTTCTCAAAAAAAAAAAAGTAAGAAATAAAAAGGCCAGATTCTACAAATTGCTTGTGCTGATTTCATCTGTGAAGTACGAAAATGACAATACAAAAAGAAACCCAAAATATCTAATCTGATCCTGCTGTCCAACTCATTGATGTCTCTGAAAAATCTCAAATATCAGTTCTCAATCGGAAAAGGTTTCCAGGAAAAAAAAAAAAAAGAAAAGAAAGAAAATCAACAGCATTCATCGAGATCCTGACGTTCATGACGTACTGAAGCGTCCTCTGCTGATGAGATCAAACAGTGACGTGCGAGTCACTTGCTCAAAGGGAAGCGCTTTCAAACCCTCTGACAACTAAATATGCTCAATAAACCCACTGTGAGCAAAAGAAGGAGATTCTGACAGGTTAAACTCAGAATAAAACAAACAAACAAACTATCAGATCAACAGAGGTAGAGAGAGATCATCAGGACAGGCCCTCAGGCGAGGAACTTGAAAGGCAGAAAACGACATCCTTTCTTTGTTACTCCTGCCCATCAGGGACTCGATCACTGTGCAGATGTAGTGTTCCTCTCTCTCTGCAGTGAGGACAGATCACTCCATTAGTTGTGATGTATGAGGCCCTTAAGTGGGTATAAGGACACGTTCAAAGACGAGTTTTGATATGCAACATAAATGAGCTGAAGATTTATATTCGTAGAGAATATATTATCTATCACCAGTTACTGCACACATACAAACATAGGCACATACAACCATTCAGAAGTTTGGGGTCAGTATATGTATGTATATATGTATTTATTTCTGCAAGAATGCATTCAATTGATAAAATAAGCATTAAAACCTTCTGGTTCAAATATTAAACCAAAAACGTAAAAAAAAAAAAAAAATGTTAAGGATAAAACAACTCTGTGTGACTTGTGTTCTTTATTCTCAGTCTTCCAAAGCTATACAATAGTTTTGTGTGAGGAGCAGACCAAAATGTTCGAATCCTCTACACATTATGTGTGGAGAAAAATGTCAGTGAACATTCTTCAAGGGTTCTCCTTTTGTGTTTCACAGAAAACACAAAGTAATTTGTGTTTGGAAAAGCATGACTGTGGGAAAATAATGACCGACATTTCATTTTGGGGTTATTCCTTTATAAAACATGTGAATGCGACCATGTCCCATACAGTCTTCTGTCTTTTATCAGGTCTTCTAGGAGACTTGATGAGCAGAAAAACATTCATTATCCTGGAGAAAGTCACAAATGCATTGATGGCCGACTGAGTTTTAACACCACACAGAAGGGAAAAGTAGTGAAAGGAGTAATGAATAAAATGGATGGCTAATAAGAAAGAAAAGAGAGAGGTGGATCAACCCTGATAAAAAAAACAAAAAACAACAACAATGCCGAGTCACCATGGAAACCTTAGTAAATCTGCATGGCTGCTGTGAAAATTAACCATACGGCCCTTCTGCCCTTTACCACTCAACTAAATCTGAAAATTTTACTCAAACGTTATCATTAGAGGGCTTTACCAGTGGTGCAAGACGACTGCTAAGGTTTTGCAAAAGGATACAGACATAACTTATTAGTGTGATATTAACACACCTGACTAAAGAGAATATAAAGACAAGCAAATATATGTTTTTATAACGTCAGTATGCCGAAACGTATCTCTAAAAACAAAAGAAATAGCCATAAAGTGTTTTTTGGTCTCTGCAGTTTGATAGATGCCAGAAGATAAGGCTATTGTGGACTTGAGTTCTTGATAGTGTTAAATCAAATGAGATCTTCTCGAACGCCAGTCGTTTTTAGCGAAAGGCACTTTAGATGGGCTGGCCGATAGGGGTCAAGGTAACGGGAAATGTGCGGTAGGGGACTGAAGGGCGCAGAAGCACTCGTGCCTGATGGTGACTCAGCTTTGGCTCCTTCACAGACATTGGGGGAACATAAATTATCATCTTATCAGCTTATTCCCAAAAACAGAAAGCAGGAGGAGAGCGTTTGATGAAAAATGCCCATGGTTCATTTTGGCGGGTGTGTTTCAAATATTGAGAGCTCTGATAAATAGAGGCTAATAATTCACAAAATAGGAATACTAAATATGGATAGCAAATCACACGTATGACTTTAGGGCTGGTTTTGCTGGATGAAATGACGCATACCCTTATGGATTACACTTGCTCCGTTTCTAATAAACCAGCCCAAAACAGCTTCTAGACTTCGTATTTGATTCAGAAGTTTAAAAGCTTAGGTTAGCATCTGACAATGCTTGTATCGACAAACAGCTCCATTGAACACATCTGACCAAATTTTAATCTATTCTGCAGACTCTGTAAATGTTTCCACAGACAAATTGTGGACAAATCTTGTTTGCCAAATCTTAGACACGTGCTCTTTCTCTCTGTTCTTACCTTGCAGAGAGAGCTGAGGTTAAAGCCAAAGGACTGGGCGTTCCGCGAGCCAGCGTTCATGAAGTTCCCCATGAGCAGAATGAGTTCCAGCAGCCTGCTGAAGGCTTTGCTCTTCTTCACCTCGTCGCACGCTGCGTTCACCGCCATGATTTCTGGACGCAAGTTACTCACTTGCTCTTCAAACTGCAGCTTAAACAGGATGGAGTTCAGCCTGGGCCTCAGACGCTTCACACTACTCATCTGAAGAAGAGGAAATAAGCAGAAATAAATGTAAATCTATTTGGAATATAACCTAAAGACACTTGCAAACTAAATGGCTACGGTTTAATCTTATAATTCAATTCTAATAAAATTAATATATTCGTATTAAACCATATTAAATCAATGTAATGTCAAATATTTTTATTCCATTGAAACTGCTCTTCCATTACGAGTGGATCTACGTGTATGTGTTTAAATTAAAGCATGCGTATATGTGTGTTTGTGTCTGTAGTGTGCATTTAGTGGTTATGGAGAGGAGGGCGTTGAGCAGGACACAATTTGCCCCAATTAGCTATCACTAATTAAGGGCGTAATTAAGATACTCAATACAGAGATATGATTAATATGTCTAGAGCTGTTTTCCATAATCAGATATCATCTCTTGTACATGCACGCACACTGCAATCAGTCTGCAACTGTGTATAAATAAACCCATGGAGCATTTTATCCTTGAAGACTAGCGACAATGGACCAAAAGCACAACAAATCTATACTGAAACAGTATCAGTGACTGATGGAAAGAAAGGAGAAAATGGGAAGGGAAGGTAAAGAAAATAGGGCAAAGCCAAATGCCTAATTTATGTGTGTAAACATTCAGCAAACTTGTAGCAAGCATCTTCTGTGCGTGTTAGTCAGTGCTAATCTGCAATGAAACAGAATCCGATTCAAAGCTCTCCTAGCCATAAATGTTTGAGGGAGATTTGTACCCACCCCCCCAAAAAATGCAGGCACACTCAGCATATACAAGGAATTATTTATTAGAGCTTCTAAAAGTCAGCAAAGTAAGAATTATCAGGGAGGTTCAGTGATGCTGGAAATCACATAATAGCTCCTGTATATGAGACACTTTAGGGACTTCATGACACCAGGCACATGGTTCAACGAAAAAAGACAGACTGTATATTTTAACAAAGGCATAAAAGGATGCTTTCAGTAATGAATTAATGATGAGAAGCTGGAAGTTTTGCAAACATGTTGTCTTGTAGAATGTGATCTGAAAGCTACCAAAAAAATTAAAAAACAACATGAAACAGCATTAGCAATTTTGTTCCTGTTGTGTGACATTTTTATTTTTACAAATATTCTGAAATACGACTATCATGTAGGGAAGGACTTGATCTTGATTAAAATTGGATTGGATCATGCTAATTATGATATTATACAAGTGCATCTCAATAAATTATAGTGGAAAAGACATTCTTTTTATTTCAGTAATTCAACTCAAATTGTGAAAATCATATATTAAATTAATTCAATGCACACAGACTGAAGTAATTTAAGTGTTTGATTCTTTTAATTGTGATTTTTGGCTCGCATTTAACTCAACAAATTAGAATATGGTGACATGCCAATCAGCTAATCAACTCAAAACACCTGCAAATATTTCCTGACCTTCAAAATGGTCTCTCATTTTGGTTCACTAGGCAACACAATCATGGAGAAGACTGCTGATCTGACAGTTGTCCAGAAGACAAACATTGACACCCTTCACAAGGAGGGTGAGCCACAAACATTCATTGCCAAAGAAGCTGGCTGTTCACAGAGTGCTGTATCCAAGCATGTTAACAGAAAGTTGAGTGGAAGGAAAAAGTGTTTAAGATGCACAACCAATCGAGAGAACCACAGCTTTATGAGGATTGTCAAGCAGTACTGATTTAAGAATTTGAGTGAACTTCACAAGGAATGGACTGAGGCTGGGGTCAAGTCATACAGTACAGACGTGTGAAGGAATTTGGCTACAGTTGTCATATTCCTCTTGTTAAGCCACTCCTGAACTACAGACCTGGGCTAAAGAGGAGAAGAACTGGACTGTTATATATATATGTTATGTCTGAACACTCAAAACCTATGTCTAGTACAAGAGTAGAACAATAAAAATGTAAACATGAAAAGTATTTCAATCATAGGCAAAAATTAATAAATAATAATACATTATTTTTTAATTATCTTTTAGAATGTAATTTATTCCAGCAGCCATTAATCCAGTTTTTAGTATCAGAGAATCCTACAAATATCATTCAATATGCTGATTTGTTAGAGATTTTTTTTTAATACACATATTTATAAATCGAGGCATTGTGATATTAACTGTTTGAATGCACATTACCCCTTATATGCATGTGTTGTTCAAAAAAGTACATGAAACCAATTCAAATCCATCCACCCACAGGGAAAACGGCATGATACCAGCTAAACTTTACTGCTGAGTCCTCAAGGTAAGACATTCAAATCATCCTTTAAAGTCTAAACTCAAATGCACCTGCAGACGGGAGTGGAAGTAACACTGTGGTGCCTGCCACTCAGCATGTGACAGTATTCAGAAGGGAACAACTTTTCAAGTGTTTCAAGTATTATTCTTTATCAGGAAGCTAAATCATCATTTCACACAACCACCCAGAGTGTCTGCCGAACAACAGAAGCATTTCAGTGTGTGTGTGTGTGTGTGTGTGTGTGTGTGTGTGGGTCCCAGTAGACCCTGAACACACTTGCTACGTCTCCAGCGTATATTGCCTGCTGGAGGACTCAATGGGGAACGGGACACACACACTTGTTTCATCTTTCTGCTTCTAATGTCTGGCGGAGTTAGTTTGCCTGATTTAAACTTTTTCTCTCTGTGCACCTTGAACTAAGACCTGGTAAAAAAAAAGGGGGGGGGGGAGTTGCTATGGCAACAGATTATTTATCTTCTTCGTGAGTTTTCCGGTAAACGCTGTAGCTCTTTACTCTTAGCTACACCTGACTAAAGCGAAATAGTTTATCAGGAGCTAAAAATACTGCATGTAACCATTATAAACTTTTATTTGGAGAAACAAATCAGATGGCTGAAACAGAAGTATTACATACGCCACATGCAGACGCTTACAAACAATCACCCTATATGATTTTAAGGTCCCAACAGTTGCATGCTATATTTTATGGTCCACTTAGCAGGCAGCAAACAAACGGTTCAAAGTTCTGGCTCCAGAAAAGAACAAAGAGTACAAAACTGCTTGCAATGGCACTATGGGAGATTAAGAATTCCTTTTGAACTGGATAGTTTTCTGAACTGCAGATGCATCATTTCCTGCTGCCCACGCATACATAAACCACAGTTCCATATGCCCTATTATATAACAAACACCCCAAACACAGTGACAGGCCACACTGTTGCATGAAACAATTCCTTTGTGCCTTTCACTTCCGTTTCATTTTCAAAACAGCTAGACCCCTTTCTCTTATTCCAGCATAACCGTTGTCTCAAAAAGTCAAGTGTAATGAGCCTAAAACAATGGGAGCAAACCAACCTGTTAGAAGCTTTGTGAGCAAATGCTTGCAAACACCAATAATTAATCTGTAAATCTCCAGCAGGGTCAGCTGTTGAACTGTGCCATTGGTGACTGTGTTAACCGATCGATCAGTTGTTCAGAGGTGAGCTGCATGTACTTAAACTATGACAAATCCAAACGGCAGAAAAGTCACAGTAGTCTGACAACTTTTTTAAAGCTAGACTTCCCACATCTCGACTTTTGAGAAAAGCTCTGAAATGGATCTCACACATTCAAAGATGAGTTGTCAAAAACATTCAAATATGGGAAAAGCCTTCATTATCATCTCAAATGACAACTCTTAAACATATCATAACACTATCCCACAGTGATATCTAAATCAACACAGATGACTATAAAGCTTTTATGAGTATAAAACGTGTTCACAAAATGTATTTCATATCAAGAGGTATCAAACTGATTCAAATTGATATTGGGGAGCAATCTGGTAATCATAACCGGTAACAATTTGGTAGCTTAATTAATGCTTCATCAATATCATATTTTCATGTTATGACTGATCATTAGTATGATTAAATGATTAGTGTGATTAAATGATTGTGAGTGTTAGATAATGACAGATGCAATTTAAATGCACAAATAGGGGAGATGAGATTAGCAAAATTAATCGATTCAAAAGAAACATTTTGTATTTAAATCATAGTTCAGACTACAAAACCATAACAGGCAAAAATTGTGTTTGCTTCAGTTCTAGAAATTCAGCCAATTATTTTTATGTTGGTTCCAATGAGCTGTAGATAAGTTTAGTTTACCCCAAAAGTGTATACATTTGCTCTTTTTAAAAAAATACTCTGGCTCAGCTAGAAAACAATGTGGTACAACAAGTTAAACTAACATTTTGTGAATATAATTTATTATTTAAAACCTTATTCACATTTACTATGGGCCACAGCAAGAGTGTTTCTATTAACTACAGAGTAAACAGTAAAGACAGCTAGGTTGAAACAATATTAATGTGTCAGGTCTACCATATGCATTTTCCATTAGAGAATTACAGTAATTCCTTCTCTGTTCACAGACACAATACATCTATCTTGGGTTGTACAATATGTACTTGTTTTGTTTTTTTGTCTAGATGATATCAGTTTCTGTTTCAATTTAAGAGATTAAATCGTTTGTAGAGGGACAAACACAACATCGACCGGAGAAAAGTTTAAATAAAAAAAATTACCAATGACTCCTTACTGGACATGTCACTAGACTAAAGAGTAAAATCATATGAAAACCATTCAGAATTGAGAAGAGAGAGAGAGTGTCTATGTGTGTGTGTGTGTGTGTGTGTGCGTGTGGGGGGGGGGGGATTACCACTACTCCAAACTGCTCCGGTTCAGAGAGGTTGGCAAATTCGCTCTTGTACTTGACCAGTGCGTTCAGCTGTTCTTGTTCAGGCAGGTACTTCACAAGATTCTAGAGAGGAGAACAAGACAAAGAACTCGTGTTACAAAGAATGTGTGCTACATTCATTCAATTAACCGTTCAACTTTAACCTTCAATCTAATTGTTGATGGTTTAGTTCTAGTGTCTGGCCATTTAGAGGAGCTCCTCATCTAAATCGACTTTCTGCCAATTAATGACACACTAGACTAAATGAAGGGACGATATTTCTCCCTGGGGAATTCTGAGGTTAAGCACCTTGCTCAAGGGCAAAACAGCACTTGGGCAGACCTGTGATATCAGTAACCCTCCAGTCCATGGGTTGCCCAGGCTGGAAATAAAACTACAACCTGCTCATTAGCAGATCTAAAACTAAAAAACTCCATAAAATAAATCAATAATGCAATAACTTTATTGTGATACATACCATTAATATTATTTTAACTTATTTGATTTGATTGAAAATAATAAAGGTCACAGACTCTGACATTTTCTTTTTTTAGCTTCAGACTATGATTCCTGCTAGTTGATATTTTCAGCCTATTTTAGAAAACGTATTGTTTTCATTTGTTGCACATCTCCTAGCAACGAGACATTTCTGTGTTAGTTTGTTGTGTTCAGAATGACTTGAAAGTCTGATAGTGAGTGATCCTCACTAGTCTTAGTGTTTGATGCCCACATTTTCTCCTCTCTAAATATTTAGAAAGTCCCAAGTGTATGATGCATAGTGTTTTAAAATCTGCTCAGGTCTAAAAAGTTGTTTGATTTTTACGCCAAATTCTAGAGTTATAGAACTTACACCCAAGTCCACTGATTTTCCATTGCACATATAAAAAAAAAAGTTGTAAATGAGTTGAAAGTTATTCACACCATTGGACTAACACAGCTTTATGATACAATGTGGTTTTATCTCAAAGCATTGGTAGCACAATGATGTTTCGTTATCCATTTCAGCATCTCTTTTCCCAAATCAGCAGCTGTCAATCTCCATTTAGTCTGTCTCATAAAAACCAAATGCTACGAGAAAATACTTGAAATGTTTTAGCAGCAATTGAATCCTTTTTATGCATGCAATCATGTGAACATGTCTATCCACAGCGTGTGTTCTCTTAACCTCTCGTGTACCCTTGTCACTCTCCACGAGATCATTAAATCGTAGATATATATAGAGATCTCCAGCTATTCTCCTTTATTAACGTATTGCAATCTTCTTGTTTTTTGAATCCGTTAACTCATAGGTATTGGCATGAAGCACTACAACATAAATGCACTTTTAATTAACTGCTTATCTGTAGGGGTTCAGGAGAGTCAGGAAGCACCTCTCTCAACCTCTCTTCCTTCAAAAGGAAAAACTTTGAAGCTTCATATAACCATAAATGAACTGGTTTAGTTTATTTCCAAATGGCCACTTCATTAGTGCACATGAACATGAGCCAAATAGATGGACGGCCACTTTTGTCTATGTCAACTCCAAAATGAAATATAGGGTAAAGATGCAGATGGATACTTCTGATGTTCCCATCTCAGTCATTAAGATAAATATGAGGCTGCTTGTGGGAAGCATTATAAAATAACAAAGCCCAGTTATGGATCTGAAGTAGTGGATATTTTAAAACTATAACAGTGAATGAGAACCTTCTGTGCATTGAGCTAGTGAAAAATACATAAAGTTGAGCCTCACATCCGCGCTGAATGATAAAAAGCAGGCGGAAATCAAAGAGAGGGAGAATGTTTAATGTATCTATAAAACAAAAATGAAATATATGCATTTAAACCATGCAACTGTAGAAAAGTGTCAAGCAGACGGCATTCTGTTATGCCGCTGTGCAGTCCTTCTATGATGTGTTTGATGAAAATCCAAAACCATGAGAAACAATAGTGTATAGTGACGCAGTCGTAGATCATCTCCTTCATTATAACAGCTGAAAAATGTGTTCTAATGTGCATGTGCATGAGACATGTTTGTAAAGCTATTCATAATTACCAAATATCAGTTATACAAGCACCCTATAACATAGATGTGCCGCTGAAAAATGTATTTGGAATTGCTCACATCTGTGGCTGTCCTCTGTGAACATGGGCATGCTTGAAAGGTCATGAATGGTGATGAGAGGTGATGTTACCTGGATCATGGGCTCAGTCAGCTGATCCTCGTCCACCTCTAAAATCATTCTCCTGATCTCCTCATAGGGCATACGGAACGACCCCAGGAAAATGGCTAAGGTAGCGAGAGAGACAGAGTTTACATCAAAAACTCCCTGGAGTAATTCATCAACAAGCCACACACACTCTTTGTTTTGGGAGCATGTGTGTATGTCCACAGCATGGTGATAATATCTGATAAAAAGAAAGAATGAGCTTGACGCTGTCTGCATTTGAAACTCACTTCAACTGGTGAAGACGAAGGCCAGATGAGGCAGTATCAAGATAACATTCATATATCAAGACAACAGGGTTTTCACCTCTGCCTGCATTTGTCACAAATACTCACAGTTCCCGAGCTAAAATCCCATTTCAGAAGAATGGCAATAAAGGGGAGGTGAGAGAAGGAGTAAGTGAATGACAGAAGGATGAAAAAAAGGGTGAGGGACAGTGATCTGACTGGCGGGGTGTTCAGCTGGGACAGGAACATTTCATTTCTCCCTTTCCCTTTTATTACAGAACTCTGCTTATTGCCACAGAGACACTCGGACAAATGAATTGGTGTGAATACATGCAAATCAAAAACAGAGGAAAAGTAAAGAAGAGGGGAGAAAAGCAGTTTAAATGATTCAAAACAGATGCAAATAGAAGTGTCTGTGAAAGATGGAAAGAGAGAGAGAGAGAAGATGTTGTGTAAAGGCACAAGACAGGTGTTTTTATGTACCTCAAGGTTCTGAGAAAAAAAAAAAAAGGACAGACGCAAGGAAAAAAGGACACCTGAAAACTTGTTTTGATTCACATACCTTTCTGCTCATCTGTACTATGTGTGTTATTGTTGGTCTATGCACATGCTATACTTTTTATTGCATCTAGCTCTATTTTGTGTGCCTTTTGTTATGACTGTTTGTTGCAACCCTCCACCCTAGCTAATGTTTAAATTGATTAAAAATGATTTAAAACTTGATTACCAAACAAAACAAAACAAAAAACAAAGATTACTGGTTCAGACTCACAGAGGTTCTGTGCTATCTTTGGATCCAGCACCTTCAGCTCTTTGACTCTCTTTCTGATGGATTTCTTCTCCAGTTCCTCCTCTTCTCGTCGAGCTGAAAATCATCATCAACAAAAATGTATTACCACATCCAAGTACATGCAGAAAACAAAAAAAAAACACCAAACACAGACAGCCACAAAACTGACGCTTGAAGCATACTAATGGGCTACAACAGTAGGAACACATCAGTCCGTGGTTAATTTTTCACCATTACTGTCAGTCACATGTGGGAAAGAAACTAGCATTTCAACTTAAACACCACTGAACAGAAAACACTGAATAATTAAAGCGGAAAGCCTAAAGGGAAATCGATTTAATGAGGACCCGTGGGGTTCTGTGATATGTTGACCTCTCGGGGTCAGATGATGAGCAGGGTGGCATTGTGTAAACATGTCATGTTGACGAGAGGGTGATGTAACGTGTGCTGAATGGAAAACTGCACACTTTTAAACACCCATAATGCTCGAGCAATGCTTTGATTTGAACAGGTCCATGTCCATCATTGTGCAGCTTAAATGTAAACTTGTCTATGATGCCCAAAACTGCAGTCCAAGTACGTAGATTCGATTTGAACATGTCAGTGGTGTCCCAAAACACTTTCTAGCTAGATAGCTTTAACTAACCTCATCTATGACACTCAAAATGCTATCAAGTAGATTCAATTTAAATGTATCTATGATGCCCAAAAACTCTAAGCAGGTCAAATTAATCTGAACCCGACTTCGAGGTCCAAAAATTCTGCCCAGGTAGGTAGATTCAATTTGAACATGTCCAAAAATACCGTCTAGGTAGCTCATTAGGTTTTGAGGCAGAGCCAATGAGTGTGAAATGGTCATGCTGAGAGAGTAAGGGGATTGGTCTTTGGCAAGACAGCTGTGAAGAATGAGATTAGAGCCACACAGCTGTGATGACTGTAGTAAATGGGGTCACACTCACAGACACACTGTATGCATTTAGCTTGCTATGCATGGAGATTTAAAGCTAAATATTAGCTAAATATATGGAGCTAAATATTTTTATACCATGTTTCTCTGTCTTTCGTGTGGCTTTTAAAACAAATTAAATTTAGGAGACCATGCAGAGGTCATTGACTAAAGGTGAAACAGTTCCCACTTCAGATCTCAGAAGAGAGATAGTGAGTGATGAATACAAAAAAAGAGAAGATAGATGATGAGAGGAGCAGATGGAGGGCAGGGGGTTTCAATACAAGTTTAATTATTTAAAACACCAGATTAAGAGAAGTAAACGCAAGTCTCCGGAGAGAAGTGCATAATTGTCTTGTGCACTAATTAACATGGCTGTCTGGATACCAACAAAACACAGGAGTGGGCTTAATCTACAGGAAAAGAGCCCTATTCAGATGCACAGCTAAACCACAACAGCACGCCTTTTACATTCACACATAGAGATGACAGTGACTGCAAAAGAAAGTCAAAGTGACTAAACAACACCACAGGTTATACAGCAACTACACTGTAAAACCGAACAGTGAAATTAATCAAATGAAATTAGTTAATTGCACTCAAATAATAACGAAAGTTAATTGGACTTAATTTAAATAAGTTCTGTTAACTCAAAAATTTGTTGTAGTGAGGTGAACTTAAAATGATTGTGTTTTCTAGTTCCCAACATGCTTTGCATCAGAAAACAAGGGAAATAAATTTAGAAATTAAGTGTTATTTTGTGTGTTTTTACACAAGATTAACATAGAGGGACATAAGTTAATACATAAATGTTGTGTTATATTAGATTTTACAAAGGTTTATGTTATGTTGGATTTGTAGTGTTACCGTTGTGGTGAAGAGTAGAGCCTGTGGTTAGACTGAGGATGGACAGCAAAAGCCTAATTTTGAGTGTATTTCCCACATTATAGGAGTTGAAAAATAGATAAAATTATGAGTGAATTACTCCCTAATTATAAGTTCAGAAATATAATTATTTAAGATAACTCTGAGATATTTTAAGGCAACTGGAATTAAATTTTTTAAGTTTATGTAAACTTAAAACATTTAAAAACATCACTTAAATGTTTTTGTGTAATCTGTTACAAAATATTTTTTGAGTTCTGTGAACTTATCAGGGTTTACAGTGTAGCTATTTTCCAACAAAGAGAGCTGCCTACCTAAACTGCACTGCAAAGCACTAGGCCAAAAAGTGAGAAAGGCCAAAAGTGACACCTTTTGGTCAGTCCATGGCAGCAGTATATACTATAATTCCGGAATGTTCAGAAAGTTTGAGGCTGGTAAGATTTGTGATATATATTTTCACATTATAATCGATGTTGAAAACAGTTCTGCTTTTTTCAGGATTCTTTGATTAATCAGATTATCAGCATTTATTTGTTATTTTCTTTGCAAAATTTGAAATATCCTTACTGTCACTTCAATGTAATATTTTCTAACTGAATAATATTTTATTAATAATTGTAATTTGTAAAAAAGGAAATTAAATAAATAAATAAATAAATAAAAGTTCTGACCCCAAAGGTTTGAACAGCATTTTATATTTGTAAAACTGATTCAATTTTAGTTAGGATGCCATCCTAGAAGACATTCTTCTATGTAGGGAAGTAGACCGCAAGGCAGCTCACTGGGTTCCAAAGCCCTGTTGAGTATCGTCTCTGGTTGTTTTATTTTTTTGTTTTACTTAAATACCCAATGGATGGAGTCAGCAGGAAGGGACCACATGCAGGAAAAACTCACTCTCCATACATCCACACACTTACTGTACTTGAGTGGCTCTTCCACAGGTTCACTCTCCTCAGACACTTTAGTGAGCAGAGAAAGGATGGAGAAGATAGAAAAAAGAACAAGAATTAGTGACAGCAGCCAACAGAAAAAGACAGAGAGAGCCAGAAAAAACAAAAGACAATGAGATAGAAACAGAAAAAAGAGCCTGAAGACCAAGAGAAAGTAGAGACGTGATTTCTCATTAAATTCCACAATTAATTGTTAATTATGCTAAAACTCTGGAGCGGACCAATTTGATTTGGCGAATTGTGGGATGGCTAGAACTTGAGAAAGTAAAACCCTAAAGAACTAATTGTAATCAGCAAGATGGAGGAAGATTATTAAAGATTCATGTTCTCTATGTAATTGGAACAAATTGGCTGATTTATCCTGTATATCTCATGCAGATCTCTAAGACCAATCCAAACACTGACAGATGTAGCACATGAAATGCATGACAGCAGGCCTGTGATGTACAGATATAGGGCACTCTAAACACAAGAGTCCGTGAAGAGCTGGAATATCGATCTGAAAGCACAGCCCTCTCACCACCCCTCTATCTAGCCGTTCCATTCATATCACCCCTCTTCTACAGAAGGAGAAGAAAGCAACTGTGTGTGGGATAAAGATATGCAGTATTGATCTGTTCATCATGAATAACAGCCGTGCCATCAAAACTATGCCCATTCATTACACACACACACTAAACAGATGATGCATATGCGTGATTCACGGCACCGTCTCTCAGAAGCCCACAAAACCAATGTGTGTGTAACGGCCTTCACTGCTTGAGTGTATAGCTAATAAATTTATGATATTATGGCCTATTTAAAGCATCCAAGGATTGTGTTTTTTCTCGCCTTTGAATTGGAAAGCATGTGGTAAAGAATTTATTTCTTAAAGGAATAGTTCAATAGATTCAATAACTAAATCTATTATCCGCTGGCTTTTGAATTATTGCAGAAAATATCCTCTGTAACCAACAAAAGTGCATGATTCTAACACATTTAGTTCACCGAGATAATCCTCACAAATGAACACTGTATGAACAATGTATGAAAGTAAAAAGCGAAAGTTAAGGTATTTGCATAACAACAGCCTCACCACAGCTAAGCCTTCTGACAACGCATTGTTTATTTGGAATCTACACATTTGAGTTAGAGTAGTATAGACACTGTAAAAGCAGTCTAGTGAGTATGTGTTATGCCGTTCAGTTCGATCTTGTGTTTCATCTGTGTTCATAAATCTATAGATTCAGCTCCACCAAACTGAACTATATATTGCCTCACTTACAAGCACAGCTGATTAATATTAAACAGACAAATACATTTTGTCGTAGACAAAGAACAGTGCTTTAAAAGCTCTTTCAGACAGGTAATTTTTCACATGCTATATACTACACTGTCACCATATCAAAGGGCACATTAAAGGCCAAGCAAAAGTCACTAAACATCTGGTGAGCGAAGTTGCAGCAAGAACGCTAGTGTTGCAGATCTAAGCCAATTCTGTGATTCCTGCCACACCGTTGTAGTGAGAAGTCGTTAACCCCATCAATTAACATTTAGATCGCTAATGAAAGGGCAACTGACATGAAATGGTCTAACATGGTGTCTCCAAATGTCACGAAGACTATATATATATCTAATGAAGGACTGGCAGTGATGCAGATGAGAGGGTCGATATCAAAGTATCTCGTATAGAAATAAAAGCTGTGTGCTTTAAACTGAGCCGCTGGTGAACTGATGAAATGTATATTTATGTTCTGTTCCCAACATATACAAGACATTTACAAGTATTTAGTCTATACTATTCAGTATAACGTAAGCAGCACTCTCGAGTGTTTTGGTGCGGGTGAGTTTAGGAAATTGACCTCCAAGACAAACTTCCCTCCCTCTTTCCCCTCACCAAATCAGGCACACAATAACCTTCTCAATAAATTGCATAACAATCTGCTTTCGGACAGAAGAGAAGGAGAACGAGACTGATGATGATCTAGAAAAATGACATTTTATCATCTTCCCCGCCCCTCAAATCTCCCTCCCCCTCTCTCTCTCTCTGTATGTCTCTGAGAGTTGTGTTAAAGAGAATGGGAGATGAAATAAACAGGGATTGAAAGGGAATGAGGGATGGGCTGTCAGGCCCATGAGACAGCCTCCAGTGTTCCAGCCCGTCTGATCAAGGGCTGCTTAATCATGCCACAACATTACTGCAATGTTACCGCAGCGTCGATACTGTGATGCCAAGCTAAAGCGCTCATTTCACCAACATCAATCTTTGTCTTTTTCCACATTCAGCAAACGGATGGAAACATTTGTAATCAGACCAACAAACTTGTACAGATGTGCAGAGAAAAATAACTATAAAAATTGTCATGGGTGTTAAGCTCCAATACGCAAGTTACTCTAGACAAAAGCATCTGCAGAACAACAACAAAAAAAGCATGCGCTTTGAAATAGCAAATGATGAACTTTAGTAACAGTTGCTGGCTCTGTGAATCGCATACACGCTCAGCACGGGTCTCTCTGGCATTTTCAAGAATCCGCACTAAAGCCCACATTAAAAAGAGATTAAACCATCTGTGGAAATGAAATGAGGAGACATGCAATGATTATCATGATAAAGTGCATATTTATGATTGGTGATTTGGTGCCGGAGCTGGCAGACCCGATTGTATGCGTTTCCAATAATGCTCCAGTATTTGCAGAGATTTGTACGGGTAATAAGACGGGGCCGCAGGGAGACAGTCATCAAAGGACCTGAAAAAAAAAAGCCTGTAATGCTACAGAAAAGCCAACACTAATTAAACGCTCTCCTCCTCTTTTGTTCATCTCAATCTCGCTTGGATTCTTTGTGCTAAAACCTCAAGTTCTATCCACCCAACTCCAGCTGTCATCCACGAGTTTCTGTTTCTCCTCTCACTACCCTCTCTTCTGTCTTTTCATTTGCTTGCTTTGTCCACCCAGGCAGACTTCTTTGGCAAGTTTAAAGTTTAGCCACGGAACAGAATGTGCAGTTTGTGGCCTGAATTAGGAGAGACTTGAGATTCCAGACAGAAGACGGACAGAGAGGACAAATAGTGATAAAGAGCTGAAAACTGTCAAAATCAACTTCAGTCGACAGAGGGGAAACCCCACCGGGTCAAACAAACTTCCGAAAACCAACACATGCATATGCAAAACAGAGTTAAGAAATACTTGTGTGTGTTCAAATTCCATGTTTTTTAAAATTCCATCTCTACAAATCTCTGTTCACTTCTGCTGCAGGGCTCCACCAATTATTGCTCGGTCTGTTTTATGTCTTAAACAAAAATAAAGCATCAACCAAAGCTAAGGGTCAGCTATGTGTCGTTCTCCCTCCACAATTAATGTAATATACAAGCATGCTGTTCAATAATAAATATTTAATGGATTTTTAAAGCAGGCATCATAATTGAGCAAACACATTAATATTAATTTTGCTTAAAATCAAGGCTAAAACGTTCAATTCGATACTATATGAAACCCAGTCTCTCAATACAGCCAGAGATCTGAAAAATGTTTAAGACCAGACTAGATTATTTATCAAGTGTTATCTAAATATCTTTATTCCCGTTTTGGAATAAAAGCTTTACCATGGCAGAGTCCATTAAAAGCATGTGTCACCTGCAAGAGCCCTGCGTTCACTCAATGGAATAAAATTCTCTCTGCTGTGTTAACGCACATATTCTACATGAAAAAAACACACACAAAGAGAGTTGGGGGGGGGGGGGGGGTAAAACATTTCATCCAGTTTTCCCCCCTTTATTTCATTCTCTCCATCAGGGTGCGAGATAAGTGGATGAGAGGGAAAACAGGTCTATTATCAATTCCTCATTGGAAAAAGGGAAAGGACGAAGCGTGGATGAAAAATCATCTTTGCAAAATAAAGTCGCGGCTGCAAATGTATTTTAAACGAGCCGGTACATTACGCTACTGATGTAAGAGCCTCACACGGCAAATTGTAAATAAATTGCGTTGCTTTTATTACGAGACTGCAGCAAACAGAGAAAGAGGGAGAGGGAAACAGGAAAGGATATTAGGAAATAAAGAAAAAATAGCAAAAAAGGAGAAACGGTGATGCCAAGCTTCACAGTCTGAGAGGAAGAGCTTCATTATAGTATATGTGATCAGAAGTAGATCATTCACTGTCTAATCTCACTGTTTTCCTCCACACACACACACATCATTTATCACTCAACATCAATCTAAGCTCCATTACCCATGATCCTCTCTGATTAATCAACAGCTGGGTAAGACTCCTGCTAACCTTTCTGACCTCTGCTCTGTAATTTGCTTTACCCGCACGCACACACACACAAACAAAGATGCACACGTCATGCTTTTTAACAAGGAACAAAAATGCAACACTAAATCACTATAGTGACCTCAAAAACACAGAACAGAAGTTATAACTATTATTTCTACTACAAACGAGTTCCTTTTCCCACATTTCATCCAGTGTGGTAGTACTTCATCTACTATATCTATACAGTTTTTGAAAACAATCTTTCAATCCCTTCTTTACCTGACCTCAAACGCTTTCAGCTGAAATGATTATTCATCTTATCAATAGTTCATTTCTCTGTGATTAAAAAAGTAAACAGGCCTCATTTAAACCTCACTCAGTCTCTGATGTGTCTGTTACTTAAGAGGATTTGATGATGGACAATCATGATTTTAAAGACAACAGAATCCCCCCCAAAAAAAGAAAATGCCGAAGCAATAGAACTGCTGTGAAAATGAAATCAATTGTCATTAGACAAAAAAAAAAAAAACATTATCCAAAGCGATGACCTTAAATATTTCATGAAACAAAAATGAGCCTCAACGTTTAAAGAAGTAACAAACAGAAAAATACAAATGTCCAAAAAATATACTCTACCATTCAGATGTTTTGAGTTGGTAAGATATTTTAATGATTTGTAAAAATGTCTCCTATGCTCACTAGGGCTGCATTTATTTGAAACTGTAATATTGTGACATTTATACAATAAAAAAAAAGAAAAGAAAAAAAAAACAGAAGAAAAAAAAGTTCTTAATTAATACATTATAAAATGCCATTTATCCTTATGAAGGTAAAGCTGAATTTCCAGCATAATTACTCCAGTCTTCAGTATGACAGCATCCTTCTAAAAACATCCTACTATGCTGACTTCCTGATCAAGAAACTTTGAAATGTTGTGCAGCTTAATATTTGTGTGTGTGTGTGTGTGTGTGTGTGTGTGTGTGTGTGTGTGTGTGTGTGTGTATATATATATATATATATATATATAAAACATTCTTTGATGAACAAATTTTAATTTTAAAACTTTTTAACATTATAAATGTCTTTACGATCACTTATAATTAAATTAATGCATTCTTGCTGAATAAATGTATTACATGTATTAATTTATTTATTTTGTTGTATTTTTGCTCAATTAAATGCAGTGTTGGTCAGTTGCTTGGTAAGCAACTTCTTTTAAAAACATAAAAAATAAAATAAAAACTTTCTGACCCCAATCTTTTTAATGGTAGTGTAATTTCTTCGTTCCTTTATGTCAAAAGTGTAACGGCAAAAGCAGGCTCACAGCTGAAGCTGCATGTGCAGCTGCACGGCACTGTTTATGAGCAAGTATGCAGGCTGTAACCTGTATGGTTATGGCAGCTGAAATAAATGTGCGAGCAGTGTGAAATAACTGTGCCCTAATAGTGGGTCCCTCTACAAAAGAGCCAGAGCCATATTTAGCAACACAGTGTGAGTGTGTATGTGTAAGAGTGAGATGAGTACTGTGAGAATGGAGCATCCTGCTGCTATCACCCTGGGGTCCGACACAAAAGAGCCAAACTAGATTAAACGCTTTAGAGGTAATTCTGCCTGCTAATTTTAACACACTTAAATTAATGTGAGCATGTTGATAAAGCAAGTCCATTTTAAATTTTCTATATGACAACTAAATGAAAATAAGAAAGTGTGATGGATCAAAAATCCCAGTGATATCTCTCTCTTACACAAACAAACAGCTGAGAGCATACTAAAGGACATATCCTGTCAGCAATACCCTACAATAATGTGAATAGCTTGCACACTTGAAGATGTCACCCTGCTTAATGAGCTGATTTAAGTCCTTTTCTTCTTTTATCATCACTACACATTACTCTGTACTATTTCCTGATTGCTATTTTTGGCTACTAAGAGTCATTGTCTCAAAAAAAAAAAAAAGAAAGCTAATATTGTCAAGAAATTGTCAGAGTGAGAAAAAAGGCTATAGAAAGAAGCATGCCTGTGATATCTGTCTTTCAAATCTTATACATTGTTTTCTTTCTCTCCTGTCTCTCTACAACTCAGTAGCTCTTGTCATTTGTTTGGGATTCTTCCCCGTCTCTTTTAGCTCCACTCTGGCCTGTTATTATGTTACCTGAGAGCAGCTCACTAATAGGATGACTATGGACTATGTAACGGCTGATGTACCAAGGCCAGAGATAGTCATTAGGCTGCACTTTTCCTGGTGACCATCTTTGTGAGGTGTTTCTAATGCTTCTAGGAGACACAGAAACACTGAGAGGTCTTGAGCTTTGATCCCTCCTCTACAGAAAGCTGCAGGGAGATGCTTCTTGAGAGCTGGAGAGACAATGAGACTATAGACAGCGAGAATGAGAGAAAGCCTACATATGCTGACATATAGAAGTAAACTTATTGGAAATAACTTGTTGCACTGTAATTACTGTAATGAGAAAATATTATTATTACTATTATTATTAATATGTTCAAATTATCATTTGTTTTTAATTGTAAAGAATGTGTAAAGTACAATTATAATTACTGTAGTTGCTGGGAATTTGTAGGGCATTCAATTTACTACTACCATATTTTTCGACTATAAGTCGCACCTAAATATAAATCGTATCAGTCAAAAAAAAAATAAGTCATGACGAGGAAAAAAACATATATAAGTCGCACTGGACTATAAGTCGCAATTATTTAAACCAAGAACCAAGAGAAAACATTACCGTCTACAGCCGCGAGAGGGCGCTATATGTCTTCAGTGTAGACTACAGCAGCATTGAGCAGCATAGAGTGCCCTCTCGCGGCTGTAGATGGTAAATGATGGTTTTCTCTTGGTTCATTTCTCTTGGTTCATGTCAAATCAATTTTTATAAATAAGTCTCACCTGACTATAAGTCACAGGACCAGCCAAACTATGAAAAGAAGAGCGACTTATAGTCCGGAAAATACGGTAAATTATTTAATTTAATTACTATAATAGAAATTAGATGTTTTTACATTTTATATAAATTAAATACTGTAAGTATATCTTCTATAATATACAATACAAATAATACATTTTCTCATTATTTATTAAGTTAAGTTTAAAGTTAAGTTTTCTAACTTTTCATTTCTGCTGTGTGTGTGTGTACTTTGGATGGGTTAAATGCAGAGAACGAATTCTGAGTGTGGGTCACCATACTTGGCTATATGTCACATCACTTTCACTCTCACTTTCATCACAAAGTTAAAACTAATAATAGCCTCCATTCACCTCAATTTACAAAACAAAACAAGCCAGAATATATGTGGTTGGAATGGCCATTATATTACATATGGCAGAAACAATCTTCAAAACACTGTAAATCCCCCAAAATTCCCTAAAAATTAAGTTAAAAAATAACAACTTCTTTTGCCATGTACAGGAAATGTTGAAACTAAATAAATATATAATATTTAAGATGCCTTTTGATTGCAGTTGATTAAAATAATCAGCAAGTAAATGGCCAACATCAGGTCAAAGTCTCAGATGTCCAGCTGTGTCTGCATGATTGACTTTGAAACAAACCATTCTTCACAAGCAGAGATAAAACGCTTGAAAGGTTGTAGTCCAATCACTCAGGAGAGGGTTATGACAGCCGTTCTCACTCCAGGGGTTCTTAAGGACTTCATTACCCATTAGTCATCAGTGTGACGGCCCCTGAAGCAGCGGTGGTCTTGTGGAACGTTGTGGCACATGTTGACGGAGTGCTGAGAGAGTGTGTGGAAGTGTTTTAATCCCTGGCCTCTCTGGTGGGCCGTCACTGCATCGACCGGGGCGTTAGCGTCTGACAGGCTGATTAATAAGGAAAGAATGTGAGGGACCACACTGTCTTCCAACTACTCACACCCTGCTGTGATAAAACACGAAATCACAAATACTTCAGATTGCATGACGAGAATTGGAGGGGCAGTGCTGTCTGGGAAAACAACTTCTCAATAGTTCAAAAACAGAAACACAAATTTGGTCAGTCTTAAGCAAATGAACACGACCCAAAGGCAACAAAACTAAAAGATACTGAGAGAAAGCCATTTCAAATCATCATTACCATTTACTCCTAGTAGTGGGATGCTTCTCAAACATGCATCTCAGACATAATTTGTCAGTCTTGTATAAGTACAGTATACTTTCTTTTAAACATATACAATGGTGGCCAAAATGATTAGAACACTAATATTTTCACCAGCTAATAAATTGTTTTTAGCTAAAAAGGTTTTCATCCAGTCTGCCTGGATTGGCATGAAGAAACAGAACAAACTGAGACAGTTGTATTAACATCTCCAAGATCCTTCAAGAAACCTACCTGCAAAGCTACAGTACTGTTAAAAGTTTTAAGCACCTGAGTAAAAGCTGTAAAATGAGGATGCTGCCAAAAATAATAAACCCTATCATACACCCGGTGCAATGTGACGCAAGGCGCAGCGCAAGTGTGTTTGCTAGTTTCAGTCCAGCACCAAGTTATTTAATTCGCTAATGCATTTGCGCAAATTTTTGGCACATGGGCGTGTTGGTCTAAGAAAAGAGGTGTGTTCAGGCACATTGCTATTTTAAGGAGCTGAAAATAAACTGCGCCACAGACCAACTCAAACCTGGTCTAAAGTCTGGTGCAATGTTTTGTCTTTGTTATTTAAAGAGCGTACACACTGCTTATTAAACACAGTGATGCACAGCAGCACACAAACATGCCAAATATTAAAAATTAAAAGATTGCAATGCATAAGATTTTTTGTAGGCTAAATAAATAAATAAATGTATAAATACTCTGATTGGTTTATGGCACGTTACGCCCAAAAAACACCCTTTACTCATTAAGAGAATAGGGACAACCCCTTTAGACTATGCACCCGGGCGAGGCAACCGTTTTTTTCGTCGTTAAAATAGCAAAAGTGGATTTGGACACACCCTGAGTGCACCTGTACCGTGCGTTTTACACTTTGCATTCAGATCATTAAAATAGGGCCCAATTTCATCAATATATTATTTTATTTTATTTTCTTAAGCAGCTTTTGTACTAGGTTCACTTGCGCATAGGTAGCTTTGCAGGTAGGTTTCTTGAACCATCTTGAAGACTTTGCCACAGGTCTTCTGGATTTAGTCTGTCTCAGTTCGTGCTGTTTCTTCAAGTTATTCCAGACAGACTGGGTCATGATGAGATCAGGTCTCTGTGTGCAGCATTGGCTGTTGTCAAACAAAATCTCACTGGATTATTACAATTAAATGTAATAATGAAATGAATGTTTGGAAATGTAAACTGATATTTCCTATTGACACACTACAGCAAAAGACATAAAACTATTTTTAGCTATTGAATATAGTACTGTTCTAAAACATTTTGGCCACCACTGTGATTCAATATAATATAGTATAAAAACCTATATTCCATGTCTAGTGAATGAAGTAGTTTATGTTTGCTGCAGTGATCTGGAACACACAAGCAGTGATTGGCAGAACCTCGTACTTGATTTCATGGTGATCTGAAAACAGTGGAAATGTATTTGATTATACATGTGGGATATCTTGGCGGTTAGACGCCTGATTACTCTTAGCGAAATGAAACAACTTGCTCGATTTCATGGGTGTAGGCCAACACCAGTGGCTAACTCCTCTTGCAATCGTGGCACAAGCATGAATAAAGAGAGAGAGAGAGAGAGAGACTGAAACTGATTCAACTGAGGCTCATTTCATTATAACCTGTGGCTGGTGTACATAAATATGAATATAATGTGGACTAAACATGTTTTTTGCTGCTGTGAATGAAATTTAGGCCTCCATTCCCTTTCTCTCTTTAAAGGACACTGGTGTTGTCTGGATGAGAGATCACGTCCTAGTTGCCTGACCTGAATAACAACCCTATACACAATTAGCAGTGCTTGAAAAGAGCCGAGGCAGATGAGGCAGAGAGAAAGAGTGGCGTAAACTAGACTGAGTGGATGCCTCTAATAATGGGCTGTGCATTTCTCGTCCATTAAGCCTGCGCTTCTCAATTGGAGGGCGTGGGGTACAGCGGCACAGCGTCCACTGAAGTGTTCATCAGTCTTCGGTGATCTAATTAACATGATAAGATACGCCGTCCCACGGCTGTGCCGAAGGTAAACGCAACAACCGGGCATAACGAAATCCTCTAATCACACCGCTGCGCAAATGTTTGCTATCAGATCTCTGATAAACTTCTCCTACAAGGTATGATGGGGCAATTACAGTCACAACACTTGGCTGAATTAACAAATAATAGAGAAGCAGCCATTGATTAGATTAAAATTACCATCTGTTAACAATGAGAAGACACAGATCGGCGGTAAATTGGAACAAAGGCACAGCTCAGATATACAAATCCATCTATCTATAATCATAGCAGATGAATACACTCAATACACGCAGGTGTGTATGGCAAACAAGGGAGGTGATCTGCTCGTGACAATCAAGGGATGTGATCACATCGGTGAGCACAAGCAGCCATACCAAAGCCCAAGCGCTCTGGGACGGAGAACGTAAGGACAGGGTTGTGTGAAATTACACTTTTCAATCTATCCTCTTTCTCTTCTATCATGCACCATCATGCAGCGCACTAAAATGAGAAAGAGGCTGTGCAAATTTCAACAAGGCCTTCTGTTCCTGCTGGCTTCTGCTGCTGTGGTTAGTTTGGGGGCTTAAATGGTTTGACTCAGGAGGTTTTAAAGCCCTGTAATGACAATCTACACAAGAGAAAAGCATTTAGTGTGATTTAAATTTTTTTAAAAAATTTTTAAGGTTGAGCTGTGGCAGAGGAGAAGACTTTTATAGAAAAAATTTCTTCTGACACGTCCTTGATCAAAATATGAACGTAATAAGATGCAAAGAGAGCCAAGGGTGAATTCTAGAGGTGAAATACATAAATAACAGTTTATTTTTATGGGCCTAGTGCGAGCACTAGTCCAAAAAAATCAGAGAACAAAAAAAGGCCTGCCAGTCTATTCTTCACCACGTTCTCAAAATCAACAATCAATTCGAAGAACAAAGGTGAATCACTGTCTGAAAAATCTGGGTAACCTATGACAACCTTGTCTGTCTTTTGTCTAGAAGGAGCAAAGACAAGAAACAGCATTTTAGTATTCCCTTCAATCTTCAAAAAATGCTAAATCCTCCTATTCTTTTCCCTCCGAGCTGCTTTGAGGTTGACCTTGAATGGGTGAGTCATATGCGCAGGGAGTGCGAATGGCACAGTCATCGGGGGGCAGAGGTGCAAAAGAGGCAGGGAGTTCGGCGTGAGGCCTCTCTGATGCTGCATTAGGGATGCAGTTCCACATCCCGCAAAGCCAAAGGGAAATAAAAGGCAGGAAGGCTATTCAACAGCAACCAATTTAGAGGCCTCCAGGAGAGCCAGAGAAGGGGACGAGTCTTAAAAACCCTGCCCCTTCGGAAATCCATCTTGGTGCGGCCATCTAATAAACAATTCCATTACCTGGCTTCCCCAGGTGAAATTAAATGTCATGGTTAAGTGTGACATGGAGAGGGAAGAAATCGGCACAACTCTGCAGAAATTTCATAGCAGTCATTATCTGTGAGGGTCCACGCCGGAGCCCGGAGGCACAGGTGAGGAGGTTCTCACTTTCTGATTGATAACAAGGTCTCCACAGGCATTTCATGACTACAAGCAACTGTAAAGTCTTACGCTTGAGTCCTAAATATTTTGATCATCTACTGTTAAAGGGCATTTAAGCCAACGGTGATAAAAATTGTTGGAGGTCACAAAGCCCCAGTGGGTTGCTAGGAAGCCCTCCCGCTCAACAGCAGTATCCAGCAGCATCGGGACGCAGATCACAAACAAAAAAAAGATGCTTTGATATAGAAAAACATTAGTGATGATGGTTTGGTTTACATCAAATTCCCTCATCAAAAAACTAAAAAAAAGCTTCTTCACCATTGTTTTTTTAAAATTATTATTTTCTATGTTAAAGAAGGAACATGCATTCAGCTTTTATGATTAACCTGCTACTAGTGTTGTAGTAATCTATTTATAGTTAGAAAGATTCAAAGAGTACATTTATTCCTATATTTAAATTGAATAATTTTGCACTTTTATCCAAAGTGACTTACAAATGAGGACAACAGAACAGATCAAACCAACAAAATAGCAACAATACTTAAGTGCTGTGACAAGTAGTCTAATGGAGTAAACACAGCAAGTTCTTAATGAGATTTTAATACATTTTATAAAATACATTTTATGCTTTTCTGAATCCAGCCCCAAACTGCCAACTCTTCTTGAAAACCAATGACCTCCAGTCACTTTGTGAATCGCTGTCAGCGCAAAAGCTCTTTAAGATTGTGATGTTTTAGCAGGCTTGTTCCCGTCATTGTATATCAGTTAAACTGGGTTGCACAGAAACCATACGCTTTGGAAGGAGCTGAGTCTGTAGTAACTCACCAGATGAATTATGACTGACAGCCTCTTTCAAGAGCTGCAGCAACGTGTGCTGAATCAAAATGATCCAGAAACTTACACAACCTCGACATTTTCACCGAAATTCTTTTTTTGTATCTGCTTGAGAAGCGTTAAGACATCAAACTGCATGCAGACAGATGTGTTAAAGACCGCACTGATGTATCACCTATAGTGGACTAAAAGCTTAAAGAGCGTAATCACCTGCACAAGCTGCGAACGCTGGTTTTCATAGAGCTTCCCATCTCATGCGACCCACTCGATCATGCTGAAAGCTTGTTGTTTGAGTCAGGCT
The DNA here is from genome assembly GCF_023724105.1 of Carassius gibelio. Classification (NCBI taxonomy): domain Eukaryota; kingdom Metazoa; phylum Chordata; class Actinopteri; order Cypriniformes; family Cyprinidae; genus Carassius; species Carassius gibelio. The sequence goes on from NC_068406.1 coordinate 13,230,645, forward strand.
CAGCTTGATACTGTAAGTCCAGACTAAATCAGCGGAGCTCCAAAGGACTGCAGAGCAGAAGTTGCAGTGATTGATGATGGGCCTCCAAGGCTGACAGACTTCAGCCCTCCGGCAAAAACATAGGAAGTATCAGAAGTTCTCCCCCTGCCATCTTCACACAAAAAAAGATACCTTTGAGCACTCTGTTTTTATTTACTGAAAAATTATCTGTAAGGGACTCTTCTGAGACAGCGAGAGATCACAACATTTCCCAACAACTTCTGATGTGTGACTGTAGACGACAGGCTTGCCGAAGAGTTCAGTTAGTTTCTCCCTCCACTTACGCCGACCCTGTCCTCTTTCAAACGCATCAACACTTAACCTGAACAAGTTACACTTATCCTTTAAAATCAATCTTCCTTCTTCCTCAGATGGGGCGAAACTGTCACGGTGGAACGGTGGAGAGGTGAGATTAAGCAGTGAATTTCTCTGATGTCTGGGCTCCCTCAAAATAAACTAAAAATGAGCGTTGTGCTCCTGAAAAAATATCTGTGCTAGCAAAAAAAAAAAAAAAACAGTGCTAAGTTATTTATTTTTTTCTATCCAGTGAAAAGCAACATAATATGACGGTAAAATAATTCCCCTATAAAGCAAAAACATGGGCTTTCACTAAATAAGTAGTGTTTTGAAAGGTCATCATGTCATATCTATTTGTCTGATTTTTAATAAAAAACCTGCTATGAAGCCTCCTCCACAAAGTAGAACAAACTGCACTCATGTGAATGAGTGATGTTTCTCTGTAAGTGTTCCTGCCCTTCTCTACAGCAGCACTCTGATCAGGCCGTCTGTGTTTGGTCCATGCCAGCTTTTTCTTCATCCAACTGTGCCTGCAATTTGGCCTCGTGCTGTGCTCTCTAAAAGTGCCTTTTAATAACCGTCTGAATGGCACAAATATAAACAGATGCTGTTGTCTTCTCATGGCCACCCTGCCACTCAGATTCAGTCTGAGAGGGTGCATGAAGCTAATTATCCAAAAACTAAAAGCAGCTATGCATGTCTTTGATCGAGATTTAATAAAGGAGAAGACAACATTCTCTCATGCTCTCTGTCACCCAGCTTGGCTTGTGGTGCCAGGAGTGGGAACAATTTATAGAATTGATTTTATTCAAAAGATAATAATGCTATTTATAATAAAGCTATTATATTCAAAAAATATAAAAACATTTATTATTCAAAATATATACAATAAATATATAAATACATATATATGTGTGTGTGTGTGTGTATGTATGTATATATATATATATATATATATATATATATATATATATATATATATATATAGACACACACGAGGCAGAAATGACAAAGTATTGTTTTTTTTTTTTTCATCCCTACAAATTAAGCAGACAAGCTGACTGAATAACTGAATATGAACAATATGTGAGACAGAGAACATGTGATGCAGCGTGTTGAGCAATCACTACATAAGCAGGAGGATCCTGACTTCAAAGGTAGAATGCTATTGACCAACCTCTGTGTGAGCAGCCTTGTTTCAAGGTCTTCATGCCAGTTCATGTAAGGATGAAAACACAATCTTTCATTGAAATAACTGGCCTTGTATACCCTGATCCGGAGCAACAGTGTTTTCAATCTGACCTTGGACAACAGGCCTTCAGTGGTACTAAGGCAGCACACAATACTGGAACCCTCAAAAATGGAAATTAATTTTGCAGTTCAAATACTTTGCATTCGCATCCTTGATCCGTTCTCTGTCCAAATCTCAATGTTCAAACCCTCTGATCTGCAAAAACAGTTCTTTTTTACACGGTTTGAAAATGTAGCCATCTGTCAGACATCTCAAAGTTCTATATTGATTTTACAAAACAAGAGACTTTGATTTCATTCATATTCTGATCACTTATTCTGATTTAGACCTAGTTTTCGGCATATCAGAACAATCAAACCAATAAATTATTCTCAGATTAGCAGTGAAACAGCATGAAGATAAAGGGGTCTGTAAATATAATAAAGGCAAAAAAATGAGACATATCCCAGTCATATCCAAAAGACCAAATATCAATAGGTCAGACAATATAACAACAGACTGAATGAACTCTTAGGACACACCAAGCCAACAGTCGGAGATTTTTGTGTGCTCAACACGTCGGCTCAGTTTGCCCAATTCAACTTGTTGAATCTTTGTTGGGCCTGTCAGCAAGAGTGAGAACTCTGATTGGATGCTTAGTTTAGCGAGTGAGTCGAGACCCGAGAATCAAAGCAGAAGTGATAAAAACGAGCAAGTAAATGAAGGCGGCACAGCTCTAATCTTACACAAGCATTCCAATATGCAAATATAGGGACAACAAACTGCCAAGTGTCTTTTGTCCAAATGTACATTTCAAACTTGTAAAGCAAAGACTTCAAAAAGTATCTATTTTAGTTAGGGAATACTATTTGGGGGGAGGGGGGTTAACAGGTTAAATCTAGTCAGAATTATTATATTTACGAGCACAAACAAGTTGTCACTTTTCAAGCTGGGGGCATGCCAATCATAGAGGAAATACATTTTTATTGGCCATAATTAAGTTTAAATTCTGACTGCTGATTGTATAATTTAGGATGTAAACAATCTGTACACTATTGATAAGGAACAGCTTAAACTGGTTGTAAAGCTTACAATTAATTTAACCAGTTTATAAGAAAACAAGCTAACATGACAAAACTACACTTCTGGGCTCTAAAAGCTGACACCAAAATTTTGAACGGCAGTTTACATATGTGCATAATACTAAGATACATACAAGTATTGTATCAAGATCACACTTATTGCATAAACTTTTTTCTGTGAAAAATCCTATTAAAAAACCATAAACTTAGCAGGAAGAATGGAAGGTATCATACACACACAGCCCCTTGTTAACCCAGTGCTGACAGAGGGGACAGGTTGGTTGTGTTGTAATGGGACCAGTTTGACATTTAATGACTTGTGTGTCCACAGCTGGAGAGAGCTGGCACAACCAAAGCAGCCGCCGATTCGCTGTGGTCATAAACACTAATCACGCTTCTGACAGGAAATGAGGGAGAAAACAGGCACCCGCAGGTACAAGAAGACGAGGATGGATGCAGCTGTGTTTGGTCTGTGGACTGAATGATAGATAGATCTATCCTTGGATTTAACTATGACTCTGAAAGTCATGACTCTGATCGGTCCACTCTAATCTCACTCTCACACAAATAAGCATGGACACGTGTGTGTGCACGTGCATTCTTCATGACCCCCACTGACCTTGGAAAAAGGTTGCAGGTGTAAACATAATGACAACGATGAGAGCTCTTAAATTGATGTGCTAGGGGGAAAAAAAAGAGCATCTGACATTTAAAGACAAGTTAATGAAGTTAGTCAGAGGCCCCCTCCATAATGGCTGGTACACGGCTGGCCTGTGGATAAGATGTGAGAAATGAGTGCATTTCAAATGGCAAATGAGGAAACATCAATGAATGACTCATTGGACCGGTGTTGTGTGTTAAAAGACAGAGCAGGAAAAAAATAAAAAGAGAGAGAAATGGAAAGAGCAAGCAAAAAGCAAACTGACCTTTGGCTTCTGTTCCAGCAAGCAGACAGCAGGGCATGCAGTAAAAGTGAGGGAACGAGAGGAATTGTTGGTAAGAAGCTGGTAGCCATATGGACTGTCATGCTTTATACTGAAATAAAAACTCTGAGCTGGGAGCTAAGTGAGTTAGCCAGTTGTCCGTTTGCAGTGTGTAATTCAGTTAAAAGGCTATTAAGAAGCTCTAATTTACCCCCGTAGACAGCGCAGGGTGGATATATATAAAATCTGAGAGTACAAAAGCCGCCCTTGAACCGTTTTTCAAACTAAGGTTACAGAACAGAACAAAAGACGTGACATGGCTTTTATATAGCACCAACCAATTTCTGATTACATATGTTGCAAGAAATTCTCAGAAATTTTGTCTGGCATGTTCACTTTGGCTTTTTGAACAAACCAAACTCCTTCACCTCTGTACCTGTGCTAAAACAAAAGCTCAGAAAACTGTGCTAAGAAAATTACAATTAGACTTCAGCATCTCTGGGGATGGTGTTAAAAAAGCGGGGATCATCAACTCGCCAGCACTGCGTCATTAGCCTCTCTTTAATTCACGATTAGAGTGATAACCTGCAGGCCAAGCTGGGCTGATTAACTCGTGCTGACCTATACTTATTCAAGCAGCTACCTGAGAGCCCAAGCAATCAGAAGAAAGACAGGAGTCAGTTCAACATGCTACATGCAATCATGGTGCACAATAAGAGTCTCCTGCGTACAGAAGTTATTTGTGCTTATCAAAACATTTTAACTATTGCCCTTGCATACGATTATTTATTTATTTATTTAATAAAAAAAGTTTTTTGAAATTCTGTCATTTACTCAACCTCAAAATGATATTCTATTTCTGAATGACTTCGTTTATTCAGTGAAACATAAAATATGATATTTTGAACATTTAATCTATGGGACTTTTTAGCCTATATTACCATCTTCCAGATGGATTCCAGATTCCACATGGGTCAGAAAAGTAAAAGTATTAAAAGCCATTTTATTAATTAAATACAAGATGAAGTTGCCTTGGCAACTAACTAAAAAAAAGTACTAAAATGACAAATAAAAACATAAAAACATAAAACATAGATGGAATTAAAATTCAAAAATAGAACAAAAAAATAATAAAATTAATTTAAAAAATGACAAAAGCACATCAATTAATAAAACTGAAATGACAAAGAAACTGAAAATATAAAAATAACAGCTAATTCAAAATATGAAAACTATAATAATACAGAATATAAATGTGAAAATAATCAGATTTTTATAAAAAAGAAATTAGAGGTACATATTGACAGTGAGTTGGATATTGGATATTGCTTGAGTACCTGCTTAAATACAAATTTTCAGGATTTAAATTATTTATATTTTCACCATCTTATAATTCACCAAAAAAAAAAAAAAAAAAAAAAAAAAAAAAGCAACTGTACATTTCTGAATAATCTAAGTGGTTTTAGTATCATTCATAAGGGCTTGTTCAAATCCATAATCTAAAGTGTGAGTAATAGTAACAGTGATGCCACACTTACAAAACAAATGAATGGCCTTTTGTTATCGTTAAAGGGGCAGAAGGTGACTTCAAGCCTAAAAAATGAGCACGGCAGGTGTACAAATAATGATGAACATTTCAGATACTGAATTCTTTGTTCAGTGTCTACATGACGGATGGCTTCCTCAGATCCCCTGAGGTGTGCTTTACACTTTTGGAGGGTGGAAGAGTCTCCATCTCTGCCTGTGTACCTCTCCTCGGTGAGATTAACAGCGTTGCACAGAAGGCCGTCTCTCCCACATATCAGCCTGTTATGAAGACGAAAACTCCCCCTGCAACTAAAATAAACCCGTATTTTCCACCCCTAATGACTACGATAAATAAAAGCGCAACATGAAGAGAAACAGCGAGCCAAAATGCAAGGAAAACAAGAAACAAACCAAATGTATGCCTCCTGAATGTTTTTATCTGATCAAAGGCTGTTTAAAATGGCGGTCTCATTGTCCCACAGAGAGTACATCACAGCAGACAGCACTGAAGATCTCCATCAGCAAAAGACACCTGAGGGAGCAGAAAATGAGACCGGTGCTTTGGAGGAACGAGCCACAATGAGCACTATCTCAGACCTGTCGGTTTCCCTGAAGAGAATGTTAAAAAGTTCTCCCTCTCTGAAGAGGGATGTTTTTCCTTCTCTGTTTGGAATTGATTGTTTCCAACTCTCAATTCACAGAAACACAACTGCCTTCATCAATTATTGAGTTCAGAGCAGAGGTAATACTGCTCATTTACGCCAGGTCAAGGTCTATCGGCTGGATAAATGTAATTCTACAAAGAAAAAGCTCCCAAATGAGCATAAAAAGAAATTGAAATGCTCTTCAAGAACCTGAACGACTCCATCTTTGAAGGTGGGAAACCTTCATAATTTCGATCACTTCCAGATAAGCTTCACGTCTGGTTCCCAAGACAACCGTCGCGGTGTTTATAATATCAGCACTTTCGTTTTATTTTTGTTTTTATCAGATATTTGACGCGTATATGAGTGTTCATCATTGTCTTTGTGCATGTGGGTTTAGGGACCCGGCTTGCGCCCTTGTCAAGGTGATATACTGCTTTGATTGGATCACAAACACCGTCTCTATTCATACCAATGCATTTGCCGCCTCTGAACCACTATGAGCTATGGGACACAAGTTTAATTCTATTCCTCAGAAAGAAAAGGCCAAGCAGTGGCAACGCATCCATAATGCACAGACCATCCTCTCTGCCGGAGACTTTCCCGGTCATTTTTTATCTGTGTTTTATGGGAAAATTGCTTTATGAGAGATATGAGATTTAATCGAAGGAAAAAATAAGCTAATGTAGCTTTTCTGTTATATGTTGCGGTCAGCGATAATGTCACAGGACTGCAGTATGGAGAAACAGAAAGCGTGTGTGGGGTTTCAATAAGACATATGCTAATATGAGAATAACATCCTCCTCTATCTCCCATTTTTCCCCCATTCTTATGTGATAGTTACGTTTCTGATAATTACGTGGCTGACAGGAGAGTACTTTGAAATTTACATGAAACGAAACTTGCAAGCCAATTCATACCACACACTTTAACGGGAGATACTTTCAGGAAATAAGTATTAAGAAAGGGGAAGGGACTTGATGTGTCGATTGGGAATTGATCACTAAAGTCCAGTGAGTAGTGACGCGGACATTATTTAATCCTAGAAATTAATCCATATTTAGTAGAGCCTCAAAGTCAAATTATATGACAGTTAAATGCATCGTGATGTATCTCAGTGGTCAATGCTTCGTTAACAATACCATAACCTGCATTATTTTAAGATTAACCAGCATTATAATAATTTATGAAAATGAAAAAATTGTAGAATACCTATAACAGTGCCCTAAAAAAACACTTAAAATCCCATATATCAACATCAACTGAAAATCTATATGAAACAAAATATATGTTATAAATATATATATATATATATATATATATATATATATATATATATATATATATATATATATATATATAATTAATGATATGCATACATTTAGTTTATATATTATTAAGGCATTAAATGCAGTAAAAATAGCAATATTATAAAATATTATTACTAATATATATATATATATATATATATATATATATATATATATATATATATATTATTTTTATTTTTTTTTTTTATGCAATTTATTCATGTGATGGCAAAGCTGAATTTTCAACAGCCATTATCTCGAATCTTTAGTGTTACTCAATCCTTCAGGAATTATAATATCTTGATTTGGTTTCGAGAAATATTTCTCATTAAGAATTCCTAAAAAATATACAACGATTTCTTAATTCGTGGACAGCTATCCTTTCTGCACGTCATGTCAAAATAAAGGACAGATAACAAATAACAAAGTATGTGTGTGACATGCAGAAATGCATGCTGTTTTATTAGTGTAATTTTAAAGTATACATTTAAACAAAATACTGGACAAATGAAAAATATTAAGAAATGTGACAATACTGACAAAGTAAACCTTAAAAAGCTTATTCTGTTGAGTACCATCCATATCAACGCAGAAAACATTTCATAAATAGTTTTTCAGATTTTAAGTCGACCAGGATATGCCACACTTATATATCCAAACAAAAAAACTAAGTGAGGAAGATGAACGACTGGTGAAGAGAAAATCAAATCTCAAGATTTGAGATGCATTTTTGAGAGCCAGTGGAAAAGATCAATGAGATTCTGTAAGCGTTAGCGGTACTTCTGTTTTGGTTTTTGGTAGAGTTGGGAGAGACGAGCCACCACAAATCATCTCTTCTGATCTCTCCCAAGCACCAGAGCTCAGCCTCCAGCCGGGAACAACTGATAGTAGTACACATATTTTCTTTTTTAGACCAGAATGGACACAGAGAAAGACAGAAAGGGAGAAGAGACATGCAGAAAGAGGTATGTTCAGGGAGAATCTGGAGCTCAGACTATATTCTCTAAACTGCACTATGCCTCATAAGATGCACCAAAAGACTTTTAGATTACAGACAGATATTAAAAAGGCTCAAAATGAGTTTTTAAAGTGTTTTCATCCAGCTAAATATAAAAAAAGCTTTTGACATTTGAATAAAGAGCGAGTGCCTTCTATTCCCTTAGAATGTACAGCTCCCATGTCTATCAGAAGAGACGAGCATGAAATTACAGCAAATGAAAGACAGAAAAATTACCTAAAAAGAAAAAAGACAAGAAAAGCAGAAAATTATATATTCATATGTTCCTTTTATACACAAAATGACACATGCTGAGGCAAATTCTAATGTTATCTGAGGTTGAGATGAGTGTGCGCGAGTGTTCACAACAGTAACTTGGCAGAGCGTCATAATTAACAGAGTGGAAAGGGCGCATTTCATTTTAATGAGCATGGAAATTGGAAATCAACAGCCTTTCCTGAGGCTACATACAGTCCTGGGTGTGAAGAGTAGTATTGATTTACTGTACAGGCTACAATTATCCCACCCATTTATTAGAGTCTGTGCCCTCTGTCGCTCCCATCTCCTGCAGTCATTGCATCTTACACTGCTAACATCCCATGATACTATATATATATATATATATATTTTATATATATATTAGTGGTTGGCCGTTATCGGCGTTAACGTGCAAAAAAAAATATATATCGCCGTTAATCTATTCTCAAAGTTGGGTTGGGAGCTGGGTCTATACTATGTGAGCTATACTTACTTTCACCTTGATATTTTAGCGCGGATGTATGCCTAGCCGAATCTGTAGGGGGCGAGAACGAGTCTTTAAACCTGTGTCTATGTCTACTGTGAAATTACCACATCAAACGTGACGTGCTAACATGGATGCAGCTAAGATGCTGCCGGGTTTGCTTCAGATAATTATTATTATTTTTTTTTAAAGAAGCTTCTCAATGGAAACCTCGACAAGACGCACGCCTATTTCACACATACGGTGACACACTGGATGCGTGGCGTAAGGCCAGTGACACACTGGCTGCGTGGCATGAGCGTGTGTTTCTGCTGCGTCTCATTTTCTGTGTCTTTACACACCAGAAGCACACCAGAATCGTGCCTGACGCGGCGATGGCGCGCTGCTGCTACTGTAGGTGAGATAGAGGGAGGCCGCTGACAGACCAGGATCTTGTCTTTAGGACAACAATATCTATACTTCATGTTGAGCATAAATATAAAGCCTACTGATAAAGGACACCGTCAACAGTCTTGACAGCAAAATAGGTTTGTTTGACAGGTGCAATATTTGAAAATCGATAATTATTTAATTATTTTTTAAATTACATTTCTATCTGAATTTATGTGGACCTATAGACTTTCAAACATCAAAATGTCATTAATTAATATGTATTTGTGCCTTTATTATTTTATTTGGGAAGCACACATATTCTGAATGCCTTCAGCAGAATTCAAATGAGTCATTTTAATCTAGATTAATCTAGATTAATTCCAAGATTACAGTGAGAATAATCTAGATTAAAAAATTAATCAATGCCCTTAACTAATATATATATATATATATATATATATATATATATATATATATATATATATATATATATATATATATATATATACACATGTATTTTATATACAGTACATGTGTGCACATAGATCTCTATCAATATTTATACATATATATCCTTTCTGAGACGTTTTGCATCTATGCATGCATTCTCATTAAAGTACCACAACAGCCACACACACAAACACTCAGATAGGAATCTTTTGCATTTGTTACTTTAGCTTCCCACCACAAGTGTTGTTTTTATGCAAGCCAAGTAACCTTAACAATAGTCCAAATTTGGAAAAAAATGCATTGTGAGACCCCTGCATTCTGTTCCATTCTATTGTGCTTCATCAAGTTCTTTTAGAATGCTAGAAAACATCGTCTGCCACCACCCACAACACACATGACAGTTAGTTCTGCACGTGTGCAAACCACTCACTTTTTCTTTAGAAAATGTAAAAATATAGTTCACCGTAACTTTATGACTAAAGTCTTTACCATTTTTGTTTTGGCAATTGAAATGAACATTTCTCACTCCAACAATGCACAAATTAAATCACTGAGAAAAAGAGCATCAGAAACTGAGACAAAATCATGTGGGATGACCAAAATGCTCCATGCTGGCAAAAAAAATAAAGACTAACAAATAATAGTAAGATTATTCGTTTTAAATATCCTGCTAAACTGAAATGATAGAAAAAGGGAGAGTATGTATGTCTATTGTTTCTTTATTACATGTTTGAAATATACATGTAATTACTCAGCCTTGTCTTTAGACAGATGGAAGACTGTATTGACGAAAAATAAAATAACAGAGACAAAGTGAGATTAAAGACGTGGAAAGCGCTCTCATATTCCTCCTCCGCAGGGAACTATGAAATATTAAGGCTGCAGCATTTGGACAGCAGCAGCGTCATGACCCAAGATTAACTTTTAAATAATGTTTTAACATGCTTAATATTTCATCATCTCAGCTATTAAGCAAGCAGTTCTTTCAGAGCACCCAAAAATAAAATTATGAACTGATAATTTTAACTTTCCTTTTTTTTTCAATCATTAACTATAAACTCCAGATCTGACACACACATACTTCACCACTGCAAGTGAAAAAAGAAAGTTATAAGTATACACAGTATTAACATTTAAAGGATTATAGCCATATGTGACCTGTGCTGGCAAAATGAGTCAGAAAGCAATTTTGAGCTAGAGACAAAAAAAAAAAAAGGTTAAAATGCCAAATTTCACAAAAAAATTAATAAGTTAATAATATTAACCCCTCGTTTAACAATCCCAATGCTTCAAATAGTAATTAAACATCTAAAATTATCTTTATTTTTCTGAGAGGTGTACCTTTTCTTTGCTCGCTTCTATCACTGTCTGATATATGAATTGTGCTCATAATGATCTGATACATACACAGAATTTAGCTATTGACGCAAACATAATCTGTTATGTCTTAAGTAAAAGTTTGGGGAGCTGTTGGGGAAAACATCTGATGAGTAACATTATATTAGATCTGTGCACCATAGTAGGACTTACTATATAACCCGTCTGTCTCAATATTAATCTAACAATAAAAGAAAAGATTGCCTTTGATTGAACTGCTTTTGTAGTTTTAATAATCAGTTTATTAGCAATGAACACACTGAAGTGATTTTTACATCTGTTTATTTGTTTTTCTTACATGAATGCTTTTGTTTAAATGTAAAATGAAAAAAGAAATGCACTATGCCTATTTGTTTCTTGTATTTGTTCTTGTTTTTGGCAGAGTTGATTGATTTTTTGCATCTGTTCTTATTTTGAAAAGCAAAGATAACATATAAAATGGCTATATTACGATTATTAATATAGTAATTAATATTAAGAAAGGAAGTGGAGGAAACAATGCAACATTGCTAGGTAATTTAACTTTTTACCTTCTCAGAAATCATTGACTTCATACGGGTGTAGCATTGTGGTCATTTTTCGTCTGATTTCAAGAAATCACATACTAATTTGAAGCTATTTTAATTGAGAATTAGAACTAAAAAATAACTCATTTTTAAAATGTGCTCATTGTGACTCATTTTGCCAGCAACGGTCACATATTAATTGTTTTACTTTTCTTTACGTTGAGATTCACTTAAGTTTAATAAAAAAAGTCTGTATTCAGTTTTATAATAAGTCTATGGCTATTTTCCAGCCCCTTAGAATGAAATTTTCTTTGTTGTTGTTTTTGTTTTCTGATGCTATCATCTGTGTAAAGTTTCTCACTTTTCACTCTTATTAGTAGTCATTTTGGTGTTTAATTTTGGTTATGAGCGATTATGGGACCTGATTTTGAACAAATGATTGTGGACTATGGCTGCACGATATTGGGAAAAAATGACATTGCGATATTCGCTCACTCGCTCACTCTCTCTCTCTCTCCCCCTCTACCTCTACCTCTGTCTCTCTCTCTGTTTCTCTCTCTCTCTCACGCCCTCTCTCTCACGCGCGCTCTCTCACGCGCGCTCTCTCACGCGCGCTCTCTCTCTCGTGCACTCTCTCTCTCGTGCACTCTTTCTCTCTCTCTCTCTCTTGTGCACTCTTTCTCTCTCTCTGCCCTGTTAAACTTGCATGTGTTTTTCAGTCCTGTCAATGATAAACTTTCACTGTATGATGGTTAAGCTGTGCAATTAATCCGCGAATCACATTCGTCAAGGGCCGGGGAGCAGCTGCCCCGTACAGTTAATGAATAAAGGATTAACTACGACAGCCTACATCGCACATCCTGCGATGTGGATATCGTTGACTCGTACATCGCGATATCGATGCTTAAACGACACATCACAGCTACATTTCAAACCATTGTTTTACTCATAACCGTTCACCAAGGTTCACACAACACTTCCCACTTGACTTAAAAGAGCAAAGCATGACATGTACAGTACAACTCAGAGAGCCATTTAATAGCATTCAAAGACCTACTATATTGTGCGCATAAAAATGTATTATAAAAGAGTATTAAACAATTTAGTATTAGAAGCACTTCAATTGCACACTTTTACTCCTCAAACACATATCTAACAGTTCTATGACGATGTGTTATTTGAGTAGTAAGGGTCAACCCTTACACATGCTGAGGTCAGTCATCCATATCAGGGTTACTGTAAAGCCTCTCTAAAAGAACAAAAACTACTCAACAAGAACTAATGCTGTCCTTTATCCATCCACACTCACCTGCCCACGCTCTGCACTTATGTCTTCATTACAGACCCTCGTCACATGCTCCTCTTTCAAACACACAGTACTAGTCATGGACACACAAGTAGCCTCTATATGAAACAAAAGCAGGCACCTCACTAAATCCAATAACGCCACATGAGAAGATCACGCATGTGCACACATAGATAGGAGTTTATAGACACTAGAGATATGGATAGAGCAGTGATGCTTTTGTGAGTTGTGCAGCAGAAACTAAAGAACAACTGCAGCAGACAAAAAAAAACTTTTATTTTGAGTATGATTAATCGTTTTGCAGAACTTCTTCCTTTACCAGTTGAACCTGCCCTAAGAGCTGCTGATTTACTTCTACTTAGCAGACCAAGACCATCATAGTATTGCACAGGACAGACTCCATGACAGCTACCAAACTGTACAAAAGAGGGCTACATGGATGGCCAGGACTGCTAAGAGGATTACTGGTGCACTCTTGCCACTCTTACGCCCCTCTAGAAAGAGAAAATGGGCACAAAAAATCATCTAGGACGCCACACACATTGGCCACAACCTCTTTGAACTTCTTCCCTGTGGCAGAGGCTTCAGATCATTGTCCACTAGAAAACCAGAAATAAGAGCAGCTGTTTTCACAGGCCATCTATCTCATGAACCGCAAACACTTGCCAATGAGCTTTCTTCAAAAAGCAATTTCCATTCTTGCATGTGAAGTGCATTATGTAAATTCACATTCGTTTATACCAACAGCATTTCTGTAATGCAGTTTGTATTTCTGTGTTTGAAACTGTGGCATCTCTACTGCAAACTTCTGTTCCCAAAGAGAAATAATAATGCACTTTCTGGTTTTGAGACCATAAGTGCATGATCAATTTTAGTCAACAGGTTCACTGAGCAAGACATCGAAACTTAAAGACATATCAAGATGGATAATAATTAATCAAAAACTTTAATCGTGCTATTTGACTCTTTCACTGTCCGCACTACACTGATTCTCTCTCATGGGTTTTTAGATGGTGCTAGTTAATCTGCGGTGAAAGGGTTGTGGGGCAGGTGCTTGATGGTCTGGGAGGTTGGAGCAGGTGTATGAGTGATCTGTGATCTGTAATTGACTCTTTGAGTGCAGTCATCATTTACTATTAAGTGATGGGGCAGCTCACACAGAGATCCAAAGCAATTATGTTGTATTTTACTACATGCACATACACACACTCACTCAGAGATTTTTAATGTCACTCAGTAGTGTTGGATCTATGCAATTATCACCACATATTCTCTAAAACACAGGAGTGTATGTAAGAAACTAAATGAACACTAAATTTCATAACTAATGACAGGTGCCCATGTGCATGTTTTGTTAACAAGGTGTTTTCACACACATGTATGCATCAACAATTCAATGAATATAAAATGAATGTGTGACATTTAGATTTATTTCGTCTTAAAGATGCTTCTAAACAGAGTCAGTAAGCATCTTTGTGGGCCAAAAGCCTGTAATTACAGGCTTACAGAAATGCAGGTGTGTGAGTGTGTCCATATAAAGGCAATGCTCAATCATATGCCTCTTCAGACTGCATTAGCACTGAACCCTCAGCCAGCAGGTCTCAAAGAAAAGAGGAAGGAAGAGGAGAGAGAGTGAGAGATGTGGAGATTACTGCAAATTATCAAAAACATCAGTGTAAAGGTGTGCAAAGAGAGATTCATTATTGAGAGTAAGATGAGGAGGAAGGAAGGAGAGAAAAGCACAAGCTCCGCTTTCATGCTTTAGTATGCATGTGATTGCAAAGGCAAATATGCAAAACTTTAAGTAATATTTTGCAAAGAAATCAAGTAACAGAAGCAAATTAAGTACAAGCTAAATAGTGATAGCAAGCAAGCTTTTACAGCCTTTAAAGCCTATCATACATATTTCATTTAAAAGTTTGGATCTGCATTTATTTGATCAAAATACAATAAAAGCAGTGATATTATGAACTATTCCAATATTAAATACTAATCCAATATCCTATTAAAAAATAGCTATTTTCTATATAATATATTTTAACTGTAATTTATTCCTGGGATGGCAAAGCTACATTTTCAGCAGCCATAACTCCAAACTTCAGTGTCACATGATCCTTCAGAATTCATTCTAATGTGATGATTTGCATATTTTGTACAATCATCAATGCTGAAACACTTGTTCTGCTTAATATTAAAAACTAATTTTTTTCAGGACTCTTTTTCAGGAGTGGAAAGTTCAAAAGAA
Organism: Carassius gibelio; assembly: GCF_023724105.1. Taxonomy (NCBI): domain Eukaryota; kingdom Metazoa; phylum Chordata; class Actinopteri; order Cypriniformes; family Cyprinidae; genus Carassius; species Carassius gibelio. The sequence goes on from NC_068406.1 coordinate 13,245,693, forward strand.
TAGAATTGGAAATAATTTAAATGTTTTTAGTAACTTTTGTTTAAATTAATGCATCTTTGCTGAAGAAAAAGTATAAAGTTTTTAATTTTTGAACATACACTAAAAATAAGTTCTGGGTAGAAACTATTTTGAATTTCTATGTTTACATTCCATTTATAATTACAATAAAATCATAATTGCCATAGTTATGGATATGCTTTCATTCAGAAAGATAGAATGAAATAACCCAGTACTGCTTGCATAGGGAAAGGGTTCATAGAAGAGAACAGTAAAAGAGCTCATTACAGATAAAAAATAAAAATAAAGATGCTGCTGAGAATAAAGAATAAAGGGATGATGAAAGAGACAGACATGCATCATCTCTCTGATCTAGGAAACCAAGCTCTGTGCTGAACAACAGCAACTGCACACATACAGTACACATGTATACAAGACTTCAGGAAGATTCTGCTCATTTAGACATATACTCAGGGCTCGAATTGAGGGGGGGGGTGGGGGGTGGGGGGGGGGGTTGTGGGGGAATGACATCCCCCTGTTGGAAAAATAAATTACAATAAGCATAACCCCAGTGAAACCACCATCCCCTTTAGATTAATAAAGTTGTGTATTATGTAAAATTTATTGTGCAAATGAAATGTTAAAATCCTCTACTTATGATAATAAGTAACAAGAACTAAATAACGGCAAAAGGCCAATCAGAACTCGGTATTGAAACAAGCTGCAATAAGTAGAAGGGTCCTTAATTTTTCGTGCAAAATTGTTCAAGTGCAACTTTTTAAATTCTTAAAAAAATAAGACAACAAATGGCATGATTTTCCCTTTATTAGAATGTAAAGATATTCCCCTGACAATGTCATTTTGCTGAATGTGTGACTTTGAGGAACTGCGAGATGACAGGACAGCTAACGAGAATGAAACAAAAAAAAAGTATGACAAGTAAACAAACAAAAACACATCTTGAGAGTCCAGAAACATTCACTGCACGATGAAAACCATTGGAATGCAGTCAGAATGCTCTTATAATACAAGCAAAGAAAAAAATAAGCATGTATGAGTTTTTATGTTTTTATATTCATTGCACAAGCAATGTACTTTTTTATATATCACACAAATATTTTAATAATTTTATACAACAGTTTGTAGAGCAACGCGGTGTTTCATTCTTTGAATGAATCTGTTTTTGAATGAATCATGTGAGCCAGTGATTCAACGGTCCATTCACTTGTTTCAGCCATTTTGAAAGAATTGTTTGATTTGAATGATTCAAGAAATAAAACAGTGCTGCCAATTACGGTCGGTTTTATTGTCATCTTTATTATTCATGACAGTCCTAAACCAGCCAAGGTGCCAGCACAAAAACACATTCAGCAAAATATTGTTTAATTAGCAGTATTGAACCAAATTCCTCCATTACAGACCCCAGAAGGAAAATAAAGCTTAAAAATAATAGTTAAAGGTACAATTTGTAAGATATTTGCATTAAAATATCCAAAAACCACTAGGCTAGTGTTATATATTTTGTCCAGCTGATTACTAACAATATTTCTAATGTTTTCAACTACTTGTAAATCATGAGAAAATTCCCATTCTAAAAAGGGACACGGGGCAGTGCACCTCTTTGAAGGTGATTGGCAGTCACCAGTCAATGACGTTAGTTACCCTTTGTTACCGCCTTTACTGACGTATAAACCACATGACAACAGTGTCGTGGACAAATGCGGAAGTAGTGTCTAGCGTCCAGCAAACCACTAGCTTGCTTCAAGCAGTTCCTTATTTACTACTTCTTGCATGTTTTATGGTGGATTGTGTTACTTATTTATGGAACATATTACTGTTTACCGTCTGCCACAGGTTCTGTCGACAAGGACAGCCCCCATAAACGTAAGCGTACGGGCCAACCAAACGACCCAAGAAGATTTTGGGACAAGAGAAGAGAAAGAGCGAGGATCAATATCGGTTTTGCATTTTCTAGATGGAGAGAGCTTTGCGACAAACTTCAACTAGAAATCGATTCCGATCTCGCTTGTGTTTTACTCGACAGGTGAGTTGTTTTGATTCGTATCTTTACAGAAAACGTATGCTATTACAACGATCAACAAGATTAGTATTATGGGACATTCACGCCAAACGTGTGGGCATCACGTCTGTAGACCCGCGCGAGGATGAATCTGATCCATAGTCTGATCGCGTTTTTGCATTGACTTTGAATGTAATCATTATAAAACTTTACCTCATCCTTTAAATCCATGATTTATCTCTGATTGATGCCCGTCATCGGTTTGGTAGAAGAAAACAAATCCCATCATTCCACGCTCCTTCTAAGCATCATCAAACCACACGATTGTTATCATTTTGGTATTGCGCCCTCTAGTGGCAGCTCCTAAAACCTGTGCCTTTTATTTTTCATTAAATAAAACCTTTTTAGACAAATTTTAAAATCATTGTGTAAAATTAGCTCCGGGACAATTGTTCATGCAAACTCTGCAATTCACGCACACATAAATTCACATGTAATGTCTCAGTGGTTTTCAACCACCGTTTATTCAGAAACTAGAATGTGCCTATGTTTTCCTATCTGAAAATGGGTGGAAATGCTGACGTGAGAAGATATTCCTTTTCTTCGAACATGTAGCTACAAAAAAAATATTTCAATTTACAGTAGATGTGCATGACTTAGCATGCAAATTTACAGGTTCTCTTCTCCTTATCCCCAGTACTTCCTTCACATCCCATAATCTCCATCAGAACGGTTGTGAGAGGGCCAACTCCAGGAGAACCTGTGATCAGTAAAAGCCATGCAAACTCAGCGCAAGCTTTGAGCAGTTTGTTCACCCTCAGTGCCCAGTTACGATCCTTCATTTCGGTCTGGTTTTAGTAACTGTCGTGAATCCAGGGTGTGAGCAGTGTAAGCAGAAATGTGTATTTGTGTGCTCTATGTTTATCTCCCCCTCGCACAGTAACGCATTTTGCAAACGAGGGAAGAATGGAGAAGTGTGAAGCGTTTGGGAAGAATGCCATCTTTGTCATGCCAAGCTTTATATCTGTACAGGAAATGACATGGTGGGCAGATTCTAAGACACATTAGAGAGATTAGCATAACCCTACATCACAGGTTTATTTGGAATGAAGGGATAAATGTGTGATTAAAGAAATAAATGATTACAGACAGGATTAACCTGTATCTGGCCCAGGGTGTTAAAATCAAAGTTTTAATCTATTATTGTTCTATGGCCTATATCTATGTAATCATCTACCCTCAGTACTCATGGCGTTTAAATACAATTGTGTCTTTTATTCTTATTGCTTAATCCAATTCTATAAACAGAGTTTTGATTATCCAAGCAGTGAAAACCTCATTAAATCGGTTTAGCATGAAACAAATCAGACTGCTTGTTGTTAATGCAGTGTAACCTTCTTTAAAATGTCTAAGCTTGAATATACTACAAAATGAAGGGAAAAAATCTAATAAATAAAGAATGTCCTATAAAATTAAGTCAAAAAGTAAAAAATAAATATATGAAGTAATAAAATCAATTAATTAAATAAAAAAAGTACAATAAATAATGACCCAAAACTAAAAAAAAACTAATATATATAGTATATTATATATTAAATGGGTTAAAGTGACATCTTCCAAGCATCATTTTTTCAGCTACACCAAAAAACTGCTATGTCTATCACTATGTCAAACATGTTTGAAAGTGACTTCTATATGTTGTACACAGTCAGACCAGTAACTTCAGGACAACACCTCTGAACATAACCAAATGGAGCTTTAATGACTTTTAAATAAATATCTGCATTATTTAAATATGGCATTAAGTACTAAACTGCTTTTGTTAGCTGTAACTATAGTAGAATAAACCAAAATATTCTTAAAATAAAATAAATAAACTGAATCGTGGCTCTGGCTTGTTTCTGTAAGGCAGACTTAACTGTGTAAAGTGAGGTCCAAACCAAAGCCAAATTCAGTTTACAAGTGACAACATATGTATATAACTAGCAACCAACACAATCCTCATAGAAGAAAACACAAAGCATGTGCTGAATAAAATGCATCTACCCTCAAAAAAAAAAAAAAAAAAAAAAATCTAATTTAAGACCACGACAAAGGACTTGGGATTATATTACAGTCTCAACAAACTCAATTATGTTTACACCATACGACCCAGAGAAGTTTCTGGACCAATAATAAAAACTCACAAGCTAGATAATACTTCACAATATTTCATCCACTGATAATCTGGCAACTTGTGAACCAAGGGTCACGTTACACAACAGTGAACGATATTTTCCACCTTCTGGTAGGGTTTCGTTTCAGGTTACAATCTGACAGTTTTCGTAGGTTGTTATTAGGACAACAGTACCACCAGAGAAGCACTCCCCCGGGATGTCCCACCAGCCGTTCAGCTCAGCAACACCGCCTGGGCACCTGCTCCCACGAGACGGACCACATCTGGAGGGGTGGGCGGAGGAGAGATTTGGCCCCTGCAGATGTTATCTACTCATAGAGGCTACAACACCTGTGCTCACACTCTCTCTCACACACAAAGCAGGCGTGACAGATGACATGCATACAAAGTCACACATAGCGAACACGCTCACACCTGCTCCCTCACTCATTCAGTCAATGGGGAAGGTGTCATCTGACAGGAAGGACAGGCTCTCATAAGAACTTCTGAGAAAATAGCCAGCCATTAAAAGCAGCAAAGACCACATTGTTAAAAATGCTTGTACTCTCTTTCCTCTTTCTGTTATTTCAGGAAAAAGAGAGCACTGAAACTTTAAATGAACACAAAGAATAAACATCACAGTTCACCACAACGCTTGTTTGCCTGCTTGAATAACAGCATTTTCAGCTTCATAAATAATAGTGCTGGGGCTTGCATTTATTTATTTTTTTTTATTTTTCACATCAAAATGTTTCCTTTTTGTGTGCGGAATCAATGCTGTTCTTTTCTATTGCATGACACGGCGGTATGGTATAATGCAATACTAAAATATAATATTTTACATCCTTTAAGAACTATGAATGCACAGTGTCCATTTAATACAAATGAAATAATGGAAGGTTTAAGCAATAAAAGACAAATAATTGAAGATCATTTATTTCTTTAGCTTTTTTATATTTTGTTTGGTAAATTACATTTTATTCTTATTATTAGCTCGTCTTGTGTATGGAAAAAATTGCATCTATCCTACTTGTTAACTTATTTTGACAAAAAAAAAAAAAATGTTATAGTAGAAACTGGATGCAAAATTAACTTTTAAATGGTGTCTGCCAATAAAAATGTCTAAGCAGTGTGTGGACACAACCACCCTACATTGGTAGAAATCCATTCCCTCCATTTGTTTTTATCCCCCAAAAGCATAAACAGTGTTAATTATCATGCCATTATGATTTTCTGATCAGCATGACTGCTGAGGTCCCACCCAGGACTGCTGACGAACTGTCCCGTATTAGCATATTTCTGCTCTTAACCAGTTGTACATTGAACACCATTTTCTAATAAGCAATGCAGGTGTAGTTGGTTGTAAAAGTGAACATAAGGCCATTTTCACAATTAAATGTTGCTGCTGTGATGCCGTACAAACACTTCCAGTGTGAATACTCTCGTAAGTCTGCAGCGATGATGAAGTTATGTTGACATGAAGCTAACGCTAATCTCAGGCTTGCGGGGTGAAACAGCCGTAAGTATCTTAATGTCCTCCCAACATCAGAGCCACTGAGGATGCAGTGGATTAGTTTTGCTTTTGTTGGTAAAAACGGAAGAGAGAGACAGGGTGAGCAGTGGCTAATTATCATTCAGAGACGTACACCGAAAGGGTTCACCGTGAACAAAGCTGTTTTTGACAAGGTAAAAAGGGTGTTGTTTTGCATGAACAGTGAGGAATTATAACTAAAGTAGGTTGCAGACATTTGTTGAAGGCCCTTAAGAAAATGGGCATCCACTGTCCCATTTAAAACTGAACAGCTGAACTGACACCTTGTTAATGTAGGTTGGCCGTAGTAATTATACCAATATGAATTCAAATGAGCAATAAAAAGTTTTCAAAAAAAGCCATTCATCTACATTGTCTTTTTCAACTGTATGGAAGCTAAAATGTCTTTAGAATAAACTTTTTTTTTAACAGTAGTATATACTATTTTACATTTATGCAACAATTTAAAATATATTAATTAGGGATGTCCCGCTCAGGTTATCTGTGCCCCCAATCCGATCAGAGTCAGAGTCCCGATCCGATAATTTATACATTTCTGTATTTTGCTATATATACTGTATGACAAGACACACTTATTTTATTATTATACAAGATACATTTTATTCTTATTATTAGCTATTCTTGTGTTTTGGATGAATTGCATCTATCCTAACTCATTGTGACAAAAAAAAATGTATAGTAGTAACTGGATCTCTCTCTCTCTCTCTCTCTCTCTCTCTCTCTCTCTCTCTCTATCTATCTATATATATATATATATATATATATATATATATATATATATATATATATATGCACACTGTTTACAGACACTGGCCAATGTAAACATGCTACAATGGTAGACATTGTAAACAGATTGCATGGTCACAATTACGAATACGGGACTACTGATATAAACTTGTATTGTATTGCTTGTATTGTATATATACAATAAGCATAATAATACAGTTAGAAAGCATGAGGCTCACGCTGTCAGAATGCCATTCTGTTAGTCAAGTCTGAAAAATTATGCAACTTATAACAGCGCATAATAGCAACAACATCTCAAATATTATAACAGCAGATAAAAGTAAATGAATGTGATCATTACAAAACTGTGCATCTAATACACTGAACACGAAAGCTCAAACATGAATTTCTTTCAGACAGAGGAATTGTGTTTTCAGGTTCCAGCTGAACACAGTGTTTGGACTGAATTATCAAACTGATCAATAGAGGACTGGACAGTGTCCAATCATTAATTAATCATAAGTTCAAAATAAATATATAAATAAAGGGAAATAGGTGTCCAAAATATATCATATATAATTTTATATTTAAAAAAAAAAATGTAAAAAAAAAAGATTAAAACACAGAGAAGTACTAGAGAGTGACCAAATATAACAGCATCTACAACACTTTTCCTCACAGATTCTAACTGCACTCCTCTACTATGTTTCTTTGGACACCCTGTACTCAAACTGCCAATGTCAATGAGGAAGACGAGGAGCTTTCTGACTGATAGATAATTTTAGCAAGCCGTGTAAAAAATGCCGACGGTAGTATCAGGGTGGCAGATTGCAGGCCATGTTTTTGTGTGTGGGCTCTATTCCAGCAATCACTCAATGGTCCAACAAATGCCTGAATCATTGTGATAGAGGGTTGATGAAAGTCAGAGGCAGGGCAAGCTTGCTCTAATAAGCCACCGCTGGAGATTGTTTCCTGCATGTGCCGCTTTGACGGGAAGTGTATAAGGCGAAATAACAGGACTTTAACAGATTTCAGTCTGTAAAATCAAAATCTGTTCAATCAGTACACTCATTTCAGGGATGAACAATGGTGAGCACAATAACAGCGGACAACAACGAACAGCAGTGGTGAAAATAAATATTTTAGTGAAGAGAAGTCTTGATTCTTCTGGTTAATGTTTAATTGGGCTCCAGATGTCGGTGCACTTAAGGGAAATTAAGAGAGCTTGAGAGACAGGATGAAGAGCAGCGAGCAGTACACTGCTGGATCAGAGGCCATCCTGACATGAGGATTCAAAACGTTAGCTTCTGCTCCTTAAAGAAATGCAATGAATAAATAAAACAGAAACAAAAGCATTCGCTGCAGCTCCCAAAGACACTTGATGAGGAGAGAAAGGAGACAGAAGAGAGGAGTCCATCTGCGAGTGAGATGTGAAAGAACTCTGATGGGCCCCTGGGTGACCAGAGATGCTGAGCGCTTGGTTTGTTGAGAGGAAGTCTGGATTCCGGCTGTCATGAGTTCTGTAATCACGTTGGGAACACTGCGTTCTCGGGCCTGAAGTAAAGCGAAGTTGAATCTGACAGGTTGTCTTCATTTCTGAAAGGACTGGAGAGGGTATGACTGACAGCACCAAATCCTGCTTTAGGTTAAGAGGAAGAGTCGGTCCATACCACCAATCTAAGAACTCTAACCTAGACAGAGCTGTTAGTAAAAGCCAAGCAGGTCAATCTTGTGCGAAGAAGACACTAGACATATGTATTGCAATTAACAAAGGCGGGCTACTAACCACTTGGCACCAACTAACCCTTACTCCCCTCAATGCCAAAAATACAAAGGCAGAGGTTTTAATAAAGCATTTTGTGCCAAAATATGATGCTATGCCTTTAAATAGATTCAGAAGAATATAAGTAAGTTTAGAAATAGAAGCATATTTTGCATGTCTAAAGACTTGCGTATACTTTATCAATTTTTTTTTTTATAATAATAATAACTTGCTAGTTAAGGTCAATAACCAATAGGGATGTAATGACATTATCAATATTGAATTACTGTGATAGCAAAAATGTCTCAATATTATCGTGGACTCTTGATGATATGAAACGATAGGTCTTCTGGACAAAAAGTGTAGTTTTTAAATATACATTTAAACTTATTATTCTAAAATAAAAAGCCACTATGCTCTGGCACAGTACTGTCTGTTAAACCAACTAATCCGAAAGTACAGTATGGCTTAATCCCTTCAAGTCTGTTTGTGCTGCGCACCTACCACCTATTATGCTTTATTTTAAAGGCAGATAATTACAGCATTTTAACAGATTTGTGAAGAGACACATTTTTGTTTTTCTAAGCCCGTTTTCACTGAAGCTACTAGACTTTTGCTTTAAAATAAAATCTCTACTGCTGTTTCGGTCCAAATAAAAGCTTAAAAGTGTAGAATAAACTGCTGATAATTAGAATGCTTCCCCATTCAAAATATTTCTTCCAGGTGTAGAAATTAGGAAAATATTGTAATTTTTACAATGATTATTAAATTCTACTGAAATTTCTTTGGCTTCCTAAAACATCAGTGTGAATGTAATTTAGACTAAGATAGAATATCACAAATAAAAAGAGGCTTGAGATCCCTTTTTTCTGACTTAAGTTCTTATTTAAGAACATGGGTTGGAGCCCTTAATTTGACAGGCAGTTATTACTAATACAATTATTTGACATATTTGCAATGTTTTTAATTTGTCCTGCTGGGGCATTTTCCGTGACTTTGACCTATTAATTATAGCCATTTAACATCACAGTATAATTGAAAGCCATCATTTTTAATATCTTATAGGCTCTGAAATATATAACAACTTTACATTTTTAGTGATTTTAACCCCTTTGCGTGCGAACATCGCCGACGGCCCCAGTTTATTATTGTTTCACTTTTACAGCACATTAAACATCACGGTCTTACTTCATCTGGACAAACTGTGCATCAATTGAAAGTTTAAAGACTCTAGTTTCGATATTTGACCAATATTTTGATAAAACATTGTTGCAGTGACAGATATTTAGTGATTTATGTCAGAAGTGCAAAATAATAAATCCGTATTATGCCACATTTTGAATAGAAATTAATCACTAACTAATATTCAGTCAGGTCAGCAGCGGTTTATTTGTGTTCACATAGACTCACTGAACAGCGTCAATAAGGATTTATAGACAAAAGATGCATATCTGCGGAGATATATGGATATTTTTACTGATGTTTACTTCATATTTCTTCAGACAGAATCGTCATTTCTATTCATTTTCCACGGATTTACGCAATCTGATGATAAACAGTCTCTCCCAGCGATCTGTGTGTGCGCAGTGGTGTCAGCTCGTGCGGTGTGTGACTCACACTCTGATTGGGCCTTGCCAAATGTCAATCTTACAGTGTCATATATGGACACCGCCACATCGTGTCACATGCTTCCTGCACACTTCCTGGTAGTTATCTGGCCAAAACAACACTGAAACACCTCTGTACACACGAAATATCCAAATAATAAACCCGCGATTACGATAGTAATCCTTGGTATGAGAATTTCTTGAGATCTGGGGCGTTTTAATAAAAAAAATCGAAAATGTACATGGGAAATGCTAACTTATGCAGCGATGAAAAAGGCTACAAATAACATATTTTTACAACAGTAAACGACCAAATTCCATCCCTGATCGCTAAAGGAAGTTATTATAAACACTCGATCGGGGTTTAAAGTGAGTTTTGAGTAAAAGTGTGTTAATAATTTCATAAATTGTCTGCTGTCGCTAGATGCTAACGTTAGCTACAATGCTACTAATAGCAGGTGCTTTTCTTCTTCATAATGCATTTTTGTCTCAATAATTCACGTAAGGTCGTAAGAAAATGTTTGGTTGTATTTTCATAGTAAGACTTTTGATAAATAAGGGCTAAATGCAAAGAGAGACTGAAGTGAGATCGCTGCTTTGTTGCTTTGTAAAGCCTGAAAAACCACAATCAAGGCTAATAAAGGTGGAATAAAAACAAAAGAATAATGATAAAAGAATAATGCGGATAATGTGTCGTACCTGGCGGAGGTGTGAAAGACTCGTTTGGTGAGAACAATACAATCATGAAACGGGCAGTTTTCACAGCCAAACACACATATAAAACACACATCAGTGTTTACATGTGAGATCTTACAGAGATGACAAGGGCCATAAATCAATCTGATTAGCCTTCTCTAAAAACACACATGACATGGCCTTAGAAAATATTTCATAAAATTCACAGTTTTACAGATTTGATTATGACATTTTTTATGAAGTTTTGGAAGACTTGTGGCCTTAGCTACACTGTGTTTTCAAACTAATTTCCTACATCAACAATTTTTTAAATACATTTAAAACATATGTTTTTAATATTTTTATTTTTGTTTTTATGTTTGAGCTTATATATCTCTATTATCATAACAGTCTGAGTGATTCTGATTCCTGAACAGTAAACTTTAAAGTGTCAGCTTTGTGAACAAAGGTTGATTATGTATCTAGTAATAAAGAATCATGAGCAGAAACCTTTTTATTTTGGGTATGTCATTTCTGTCTCCATGCCAAAAAAGGGGGGTTACTAGTAAGGGGTTAAAACTTATAATATATATGCATAAATTATACAGATTCCTCTTTATTCAAGCTATAAAAGTGAATCAGTGAATAGAACAGTAAAAGGATTTATATTTTTATGTTGTTCTTTGATTTGCATCAATGACAGCAGGTTTCACTTTAAAATGTACTGTCTCTTTAAAACCTGATGCACATGACGCGGATCTGACACGTATCCAATTTTCTCCCTCTCTTTACGGTTATTTAAGACTTTATAACTCATTTAAGACATTTACAAGGTACCTCTCCAAACCCAAATGTGTATTTAGACATAATTGTGTGTGTTTTAGTCTGCTGAAGTGCTAATGGTACGCTGTCTGAAGCGGCTCAGCATATGCATACAGCCGATAGTGAAGCCTTTCAAACTATAATTTACTCCTTGTTTAGGAGGCGTAACCCCAGCTATGTGTCTCCGAATTCTTGGGTTATAAAGAATAAAGAAGGGAAAAGTTAATCTTGCGAAATGAAGCAGCAATATCTTCTCAGGTAAGTTATTAGAACCATATCTAGGGACAAGTTGGCATTCACATGGCTCTGACCTTATCACCCCATTTGTATTGTATTATTTGATCTGCTCTTTTCGCTTATGACAGAACAGCTAATCAAGTTGATCTTGTCTTTGGAAAGTATTCTTATTCGCTTATGTCAGAAACCGCAAATCTCTGTAAAAAATGGCTGTTTTCACTTCATTGCATCGTTATAATTCTTAAAAGTTGTACCCGCCAACTGGCGACTGACAATGTTACATGAACTCACCAACATTGAACGCTCGCAATTGGCACTTGGCAAGTGTTAATTTTAGGACCTGGTTACATCCATACTAACTTATCAGTCAGATGTTGGATTACTAGCTAGGCTTTTGTTCTTATACATACAGTTGCCTGGCTGCCACCGGTTAGCTGCAGCCTCAGTAACCAGTAGTAATGCTGTAAAGTCGCACTGAATTTATCGTATTTACTATCTATGTGTAGATTCTCTCTGTCACAATGTTCTACATTGGTATTCTCGGTTGAACTGACCTGGAATGACATTACTCTGAACAAAATGAAACATGCTTAGTTCAAAGCCTTCTCTTACAACAAACAACACTCCAAAGCATCCAGTAGTGAGTTTGCGGCAACTCATTAAAAAGTTTCCCACTTAAGTTCACAAGAAAGAAAAGTAAATGGATGGATAAAATAGCTTAGAAGAATGTGAGGAGGAGGAAATCACAATGAGGAAGATGAACTTTGTTTACCTGGCGGAGTCGAGGATGATGCATGTTCGCATAATTAATGTCTGATTCACTGGCATGTAAAATATCAGCCTAACACACACATTATAATTTAAATAATCTGACAACCCTGTAAAACACGCTTTTACCATTTGCCCCTATTGAAGCTAGACGTCTTAAACTGTGCATAATTCAAGGTTCGGTCGCATAACATTGTCCCTGTGGGTATTGAGACAGGAGGAAGAGGGAGACAGAAAGAGATATCTCCATACAGAGCTGAGTAGTGACAGGTAGACAATGCTGATATGAATAATTGAAAAAAAAAATGAAGTAAAGCAACATGTCGGAGCTATTCAAAACAATCTAAATGTGAATAAATCATCAGTAGGGGGAAGAGAGAGAGAGAGAGAGAGAGAGAGATCTTAATTATCTTATGACTGTTAGTGTGTTTTTAAACAGTTTATTAGGAACAATCAAAGCTGACTTTCAAACTGAATTGTTTGCATCATTACTCCAGTCACACAATCCTTCAGAAATCCTTTTAACAATCTTATTTTCTACAAAAAACATTTATTGTTATTATTATCATCATTATTATTATCATTATTATTAATGTTGAAAAGAGCTGAGAATATTGTTTCCAGTTTTTGGGGGGATAAATTGAAAGAACAGCATTGTTTGTTACATTTGTTACAGTTACAGTTATTTGTTATATTTATATTATTTACATCAAGCTTTTGATTTGTATAGTATTGTATATTGTTATTGAAACTTCATAATATTTCACTTAATAATACATTTAGTCCGGAATTATAGTTTGGAAAAAGTCTTTGGAAAAAGTCTAACTAGTAAACTGTTTACACGTTATGTGAAAACTAGTACAAGTATATAAATAAATAAAAAGAGACTTACTCATGGTTATGATCTCTGCTGAATAAAGTGATTCATACTGAGGAAATCCAAATCTCAAATCCTCAACCACATCATATATTTTAGGGTGAATTATGTCTTATTCCTCACATCGTGAAGCAAACAGTAAAATAAAATAAAAACTTGAAAAACAGCCTTGCTGTGTTGTCTTCTGTTGTGTGATTAGAAGATAATGAAGGGAGACGTGAAAAACGGACATTGCGTTGTTTTCATATGGATTACTTTATCACAGAATATTTGTTTTCGGCAGTACTTGTTTAGTTTAAAAGACATGTCAAGCTTTCTATAGATATATCTCTCATGTCTCTTCGTTGAGTATTCACTGAGTTACAGTTCATTTTAATGACGTGTTTGTAAATGAAGTTCAGCGCAGACAGCACACCTAGTTATCTTTATTTTATTAATGCACAAAGTTCTGTTGTTATTATGTCTGTATACAAAAAAATAGACCCTTTACAGATTCGATTGATGTATTGCTCTTATCTGTACGATCAAAACTGAAAGTGTAATTTAAGTTCTTTTCGGGGTTATCAGGAGAAAATGACTCATAATGCGTTAATCGACTCGAGAGGGTTAAATGACTAAATCCAAAACCTTGTTCTAGGTGCAAAACTAATTTCTGGTGCATCTAATTCTCTTTGGTTTATTTAGTGTCTGTGTGTGGGTAGCAGTACAGAAACCCAGTACTAACAGCAGCAGGCAATGTTCCTGTCGAAGTGTTAGAAGGAATATCACAAATAAAATAGTTTCTGACACCAGTTTGCGAGTTAATTTTTAAAGCACACGTAGTTCAGTCAAGGACGGTTACAAGTCTGACCGATGAAGGCAGAAAATTTTGAAAGCTGATTCTTGGGTAAAAACGTGTTTTTTCTAAATTGAAGGGTGATCATTGGAAGTCTTAATACTGTTCACACTACCTCGATAGCCCAAAACAGATTGATGGTGGTGGGGGGGGAGTTGGGGGTTGGAACTACATAGAATTAATTTAGTTAGCTAATTTAATTAGCAATTAATTTACAAATGGTATTTTCTATACACTAACTTTACACCTAAACCTACCCTTCACAGATTAAAAAAAAAAAAAAACTTTCTGTATGATTTATAAGCCTTTGGAATTATACGTCCTACAAACTGCCCCCTTGACCGTATTCCTGCACGCTTGGCTAAAGATGTCTTTGACACTGTTGGGCCAAGCACTGTATCTTTGGTCAACAAATCTCTCAGCTCAGGGTGTTTACCATCTGTTTTTAAACATGCCATTGTACAACCACTACTAAAAAAGAATAACTTGGATCCTTCCATTTTGTCTAATTTTAGACCTATATCTAAACTTCCTTTTTTTATTGAAAGTCTTGGAGAGAGTTGTTTTTAAATAAACCTCAGTCATTTATCGATTAATTTAGTATTTATGAAAATTTTCAGTTTGGTTTTAAGCCCCTGTCACAGTACATGAGCTGTTCTTTTAAGAGTTTGTAATGATCTTCTTTTAACTGTGGACTCTGGTCACTGCTGTTTTAGTCCTTTTGGATTTGAATGCGGCCTTCGATTAGGACAACCATTCTATTCTTTTATCTATACTTGAACAGTGTGTCGGCATTAAGGGCATATTTTTCGTCATCTGCTGCCCCTCTTTTTTGTGGCATCCCCCAAGGGTCAGTATTGGGTCCTATGTTGTTTTCTTTGTATATGCTGCCCTTGGGGTAAATTTTTAGATAGCACAATATCACCTTCCACTGTTATGCAGATGATGTACAGATTTATTTGCCTGTCAAAACTAATGACAAAGCTCCATTTCTGTCATTACTTAAATGCCTGAGAGATTTAAAAATATGGTCGGATCAGAACTTTCCTTGTCTTAATGAAAATAAGACTGATATTGTTGTGTTTGGTCATCCTTGGGATTTAAGTGGTTGTGTAGATGCACTTGGTAATTTAGGTTTATATGTTCGTCCATTTACCAAGAATCTCGTTGTGATTTTTGACAGTGCTTTTAAATTTAAAAAACAGATTAGTTCTGTTGTAAAATCCAGTTTCTTTTAATTGAGACTTTTGGCTAAAGCCAAGCCCTACCTGCCACGTAAGGAGTTTGAAAGAGTAATTCATGCTTTTATAACATCTAGACTAGACTACTGTAACTCTTTATATGTTGGTCTGGATAAGTCATCTCAACGCTTACAGTTAGTCAAAAATGCAGCAGCTCGGCTTTTAACTGGGACCAAAAAGTATGAGCACATTACCCCTGTCCTAGCTTCACTACACTGGCTTCCTGTATGCTTCAGGATTGATTTCAAGATTTAATTGTTTGTTTTTAAGATTTTAAATGGGTTGGCGCCTGCGTATTTATCAGAGCTTTTACATGTCCACGCTGCCGTTAAAGCACTGAGGTCATCTAATCAGGTGCTCCTCAATGTTCCAAGAACCAGGTTAAAAAATAAAGGTGACCGAGCTTTTTCAGTGGTGGCACCTAATTTTTTATTTTTATTTTCTGGACATTGTTTAGCACTTCGGTCAACCATGGTTGTTTTTGAATGTGCTATATAAATAAATTGAACTGAACTGAACAGAGAGTGTCCATATAAATCACCTTAATGTTGTAATACCTATGTCATACCCATGTCACTATACAAATTTGTGTCCTTATAAATCACATGAACATGCACACACACGTTTGTTTCTTTGAATTGTGGGGACCTTTAATAGACTTCTATTACTTTTATACTGACCAAACAATGTATTTTATATACCCTAACACAACCCTGAGACTAAATCTACCATTTACAAAAAACCTGTTTGCATTGTTAAACTTTCAGATAAACATCATCTATTGTGTGAAATTTTCAAACACACATTAAACATAGGATTACTTAACAAATTGCTTTTTCTTCAAAAGTAACTACAATAAAAAATAAAATAAATAAGCTACTGCTCTAAACTACAGGGAGCCCTTTTACTGTAAGGTTATAATTAACAACAGTCCAGACTTAAATTCAATTACTATTTATTTTTAACTATAATAATAAACAATCAAATTAAAAATTGTATGCAAAATGTACATTTTAAAATGCAGTTTTTAAATTAACTTCAAACTATACAATTTATATTTGTTGTTGAAATAATCATTTACACCGTGGCTTTCATAACTTGCTTCATAAAAGTTTTATTTAAACACTGAATTAAAACATCACTAATAGGTAAAGTAAAATATAATGACTATGACTATATAGTCTAATATTTCTCTGAATGCTTTTCTCTAGACTTAATTTCTTTAGCAAATAAGAGCTGTAGACAATGATGACTTGTCTGAGCAAAATTAAATTCTAAAGTTTGTAAACTATTTTTATGATCTTTTCACAACTGAAACACTAATTTGAGCGATTGCACGAGACGTTCATTCATGTTTATTTTGTAAACTAGTAACTAGTACTATTAAACTATTATTAAAGAGGGAGGAATGATGACGTTCACTCATGCTCCACACTGCCGTTAGAACTGAGGCTTGTATTCAGGCTTTGTATCTGTCACACCAAAAAAGGAGAGCTCCAAAACGTCATGTATTGTCTGAATTTCCTGAAAAAATGGAATGATCTGTTCAGTACACATGCATACTGAACAAAAGACCTGCACCGAAAATGTTTGATACGAATATGTGTACCGTTACACCTAGGGATGTCAATGATTAATCAATGATTGATTAATTGTCGATAAGAGATGCAATCGATAAAAACTTGTCGTTGTTCGGTTAACCAATTTAATGTTGTGCTGCGTGCAGCTCATGTGCACTCAACACATGCGAGCGGCTGTGACGGTGACAGTATATAAACACATCATTATTCATTCACAATGTACAAATTAAGCTTTTAATGTGATTTAAACTTTAAAAGTACATTAAAATAGAAACAACACAAAAGTTCTTCAACATGCAAAGCAATAGAAATGTAGTAACTAAGTAATTTCCCCAGATAATTGTTTCATATTGTGCGCTTTGTAGGGCTGCGGGACACGGGACAGAAAGACTATCCTACAACTTGTTAATTCGTTCTTATGACTAATTAATTTGTGGCAAGTAGGGCTGCACGATTCTGGATAAATTGAGAATCACGATTTTTTGATCTCATATAGAGATCACGATTCTCCTACGATTCTTTATTATTATTATTATTACTATTAACATTATCATTATCACAAGTATATAAATTAATTATTTTATTTTGCAAGGATTCTTTAAATTGATCAAGTGTGACAAAGACATTTATAACAAAATATTTCTATTACACACAATTATTGTTCTTCTGAACTTTCTATCAAAGAAACCTGAAAAAAATCTACTCATCTGTTTTCAACATAATAATAATAATAATAATAATAATAATAATAATAATAATAATAATGTTTTTTTTGAACGGCAAAACAGCATATTAGAATGATTTCTGAAGATCATGTGACACTGAAGACTGGAGTAATGATGCTGAAAATACAGCTGCACACCACAGAAATAAATTACATTTTAAAATACATTCAAGTGAAAGCAGTTATTTTAAATGGTAAAAATATTTCAAAACTTTACTGTTTTTGCTGTACTTTGGATCAGATAAATATAGTTTGGTGAGCAGAAGAGACTTTAAAAAAAACATTACACATCTTATGGTTCAAAAACTTTTGACTGGTAGTGTAGCCTATATATAATATATTTAAAACCCCAGTTTTTTTTAATATTAGAATGATGAAAAAGTTGTTTAGATCACTGATTCAACGACTCACTCATAAACCTACTACACTTGTTTCATTTCTGGATGAATCAGCGTTTTTGAACGATTCTCTTGAATGAAAAATTAATTCATTGACAAATAAATTAAGACACTTGTCGCCACCTATTGGTGAAACAATGCAATCGACACAAACGTTATTTAAAGCGCAGTACTTTCAAAAGGGGATTTGTTATATTTTGATCGCTGCCATATAGACATCAATGTTTATATTTAAACTATAAACTTTATCCCAGTATTTCTGTGATAATATAAATGACTGTAAGACAGATATAATACTGTGTAGTTGAAAAGACTGTTTGTGAAGATGTTTCTTAACCAAACATGGTAAGAGCTCTCTCTGTGTCAGCGGCAGTGCGCGCACGGATTTGAATGATCCGGTAAGACTTTGTCAAAGGTTTAACAGACTCGGGCAATCGTTGTCTTTTAGAAATGAGATCGAGAGGGTGTCTGAATCGAGATCGCGATCTTTTAACGATTAATCGTGCAGCTCTAGTGGCAAGTGTCCATGTTTCATTAATTTTGTTCCCTAAATAACCCATGATTTAACTGAAATAAGGGAACAAATTAATAAATAGAACGAATTAAAACTTAATTCATTAAATCTTTCATTTCCCTTCCCATGTTTACATTCTCACAGTAAGAGATGCGAAAACAGTGATTAAAAGTGAAAGATAAAATAAACCAGAAAAATTAGATGGTTAGTCTGTGAAGATTTAGGGGGAAAAAAACAGTGACTAAATGTTATTGAATTTGTGGAAATTCGTGACCAACAAGAATAAAGCCACATAAATGAAAGACTATAGGATCGAACGGCATCCAGAGGCATGGTCGCGATCTAACATTTTACAGTTAACCTATTATTCCTCTAATAAACAAAGCTTTTATACCACACTTGTCATAATCAGAGCTTATAATTTGTAAATAAATAATTGTTGGATTCAAAACAGCAATTAATAGGTGCTGTGACCGACACTGACCATACGTTTTCCCAGAACGTTCAATGATGTCACTAAACGTTGACGCCATTGTTCACAAAACAATTTTTTTTTATTATGCGAAATATATCGGACTTAATTAAAATAACAGATTTAAAACAGAAGTGTGGGAGCGCTCCAGGAGTTCAAGGAAAAAATTGATGAATTGAAAAATTAATTTGTTTGCTTTATTTTACAAGAGCACAAATCTTCTGTTTTTATTGTGAGAGTTCACAAATGAAAGTAAACACTTTTGCGGAAAAAGTTTTTATTTATTTATTTATGTCTCAGCCGCTTTGATCGCGCCAGAGCCTGCCGCGCACACGTATTCCAGCAATTCAAACTTACATCGCAGTCTGTTAATTATCAAAATAAAATAGCCAACTAAACATTTAAAAGTTTACACTAGTCAGTTTAAATAGAAAATTGTATAGCGGTTCACTCTGCCAAGGACGTTTTTGCGCATATGAGGTGGATGAGCTTTTCCATCTATATGCAAAAACATGTAAAGTACAAGCCTAGTTTA
This sequence comes from Carassius gibelio, assembly GCF_023724105.1. Lineage (NCBI taxonomy): Eukaryota > Metazoa > Chordata > Actinopteri > Cypriniformes > Cyprinidae > Carassius > Carassius gibelio. The sequence continues at coordinate 13,265,190 of NC_068406.1, forward strand.
CATTCTAAATAATAGTTAAGCATTCAAATATAAACATTGCGAATATGGAAACATTTGGATTAGTGCCAAATGAGACATGAGCAATAGCCTCCAAATAAATCTAGCCAAGTGCTCGCGAGCCAAGTGCTCGCTCATCCTAGTATGCACGCACACACCCACTGTCACAATCTAATGCACTGTATGCCAGATTTTAAAAACAAATAAGCAGGGATGCATAAATTCAAAATCTGACATTTTCGAGAACAGAATCCAGCAGGTTCAAATTAAGTACTGGTCATAATAATCACATAAAAAGATTTAATGTGAGCAACAATGTGTTTTGCTGCAGCAGCGCCGATGGAAGAGGTTCACTTACCTCGCAGCACAGCCACATGCGCCACAGTTACGTTTGGGATAATTTCCTTTTAAATGCCATAATGTCAGTTGAAAACACTGCAACTGTTTTAAAATACAACAACAAGCACCACAAAACCATTTAAAGAGCCGCATTCAGCGGTCTCCGTGCTGGATAGGAACCTCAAATGTATGGCACACTCTCTTCATTTTATCAAATGATCATAATCACATCTATTCATTTTATAATCCTGCCACTAGCATTTTAATCAGACTAAAACCCCATTAATTCAAGTGAGAAAGTGTTTTGTGTGCGTGTGGCTTTTGCACATCCTTTCATGCTGGTGACCGCATGACAGGATGTAATAAATGCATTTTGCAACATTAAGGTTAATGATTAATTGATTAATTGATCGTTAATTTAAACAACGATGGATCATGGAAATGATCGAAATTTGACATCCTTAACTACACCCCTAGAAAGCATGTACTAAAATACTTCTGAATAACTCAAAATAACATAACTATTCAAATAAAACATTCAAAAACTAAAAAGTTCATAGACTACCAAAATGAAACAGTCATATATTATATCTAATGATATCTAAGTTATGATTAGCTAAGCCTCTTAAGCTCTTTATAGGGCTGTATTACATTATGAAACATTAACAAAACAATATAAACTGAAATGTGATTTCTGAAGGTCAGACTGAAGTGAAAACATGAGGAATGTTTCTAACAATATAATTATATAAAAAGATATGCAGAGCAACAGGTGCTACACACAGCAAGGAAAAACTCAAAGTTAGTTCTTCCTATAACTTCACAAAGGCTAGGAAGCCCAAGATTTTTGTTTAAATGTTTGATTATGCTAACACAGTAAAGTACTTATGCAGTGACCACACAGAAGTGTTAACATTGACTGACCAGCTCTCTGTGTACCGAAGGTAATGGCGAGCCTGGTCAGCAGATCCTCATTCTCGTAACGCTCTTCTTTGGCGACGACCCAAAAACAGCTCTCGGACATCTCCTGGGGGGAGATCTGCACAGAAACAGCAATCAAAGAAAAAACATCATCATGACACATCATGGGAGGTCAGGATGCTGGTGTTGCTAGGCAACATGAGGCATCTAAACAGTGAGGTGGTTTATGAAAAAGTAAAGAGGAAACCTATTCAAATATTCATACTGTGTTCTATTGCTGGTCTTTATTTTGTTCTCCTACATGATGTCAGTGTGTGTGACAGCTGAATGCAGCCCTTGAGAGGCTCATTCTCAGTCGTCTCAGAACATGAAAACACAGGGACGATATCTCCAGTCACACATTGCCACACACTGGCCACACGCACATTTAAGATACCCAGGGCTCCAGACTGCGACTAAAACTGTCGCATTTGAGATCAAATTATTTAATATGCAAGTGAAGTCTTTTGAAAGGCCTCTGGCAACTATATGTATTTACGCTATGACTTAAAAATTTGCATGAGAAGTCCTTTTTCCTGATTGTTTTGCATTATGTTCACATATTAAACTGAGACGATGTGCATCAAAGTTTTAGTGGTGGTGAAAAAACAGTGTTTCGAGCAGTCCTCATCTCCGCCGAATAGCGGCTTTGACGGCACACCTGCTAAACACAGCTCAGCTCAGAAAGATCGAAATGAAGGAGACGTTGCAAAGTAGGAGAAAAGCGGTGTCTATCTTGTGCACAAGTTGAACAAACTACAACAGGAAAAGCTGTCAGCTGTATGGACATTAACAAAACTGTTAACAATTCTCGTTTACAGTGGGTACGGAAAGTATTCAGACCCCCTTAAATTTTTCACTCTTTGTTATATTGCAGCCATTTGCTAAAATCATTTAAATTATTTTTTTTTTCCTCAAAGTACACACAGCAACCCATATTGACAGCAAAACACAGAATTGTTGACATTTTTGCAGATTTATTAAAAAAGAAAAACTGAAATATCACATGGTCCTATAAGTATTCAGATCCTTTGCTGTAGACCTCGGACTGGGCCGAAGGTTCACCTTCCAACGAGACAATGACCCTAAGCACACAGCTAAAATAACAAAGGAGTGGCTTCACATCAACTCCGTGACTGTTCTTGAATGGCCCAGCCAGAGCCCTGACTTAAACCCAATTGAGCATCTCTGGAGAGACCTGAAAATGGCTGTCCACCAACATTTACCATCCAACCTGACAAAACTGGAGAGGATCTGCAAGGAGGAATGGCAGAGCATCCCCAAATCCAGGTGTGAAAAACTTGTTGCATCATTCCCAACAAGACTCATGAATGTATAAGATCAAAAGGGTGCTTCTACTAAACACTGTTAAGTAGAAGAAAAACTATTTCAGTTTTTCTTTTTTAATGATGTGCAAAAATGTCAACAATTCTTAGTTTTTTCTGTAAATATGGGGTGTTGTGTGTACAAAAATTAAATTAAATGTTTTTAGCAAATGGTTGCAATTTAACAGAGTGAAAAATGTAAGGGGGTCTGAATACTTTTCGTACCCACTGTATAATCATCATTACTAATATGGATTTTGTTATCAAGATCTTAGACTATATAATGTGTTCTGTTAATGCGTGAACTTCATATTATTTGTAGTGCAATTGCATTCCAGTAACCACAATAAGCCTTGTGCTTGGTCACTTTGTAATAAAAGTTTCAGCTTTAAAATTATGGCTAAATTCATAACGAAATGAATGTGCGATCGCTTTAGCACCTCTGTTCAAGTGTCAAATGAACTTATTATATATTTACAATACATTATACCATTATATCTAAGCAGTACAGTACAGTACTACTTAATGAATGTCTCATGCAATTGCTCATTCTGTGTCAAACTGCAGAAAATGTGTAAAGCTTGTAATTATTGCCACGTAACAATACATTTACCTCAGAAAAACCATTCGGTGTACATAGGCTCATCAGTCAGCTAGAAAAGGAACTATAAAGAGGAGCATTTTGCTAAATTGATGTGCTATTGCTAGTGTTGTCACGGTACCAAAATTTCAGTATTCGGTACCGATACCAGTGAAAATCCACAGTTCTCAGTAACAATTTCAGTACCAAAGCAAAAATATGCTAATAAAAAAAACACACTCTTTATCACTAAAAATAAAAAGCAATGCCATTCTTTAAACTTATTTACAATTGTGTTTAAAGTTTTTCTACAAGTAATATAATTATGAAAAACAGTAAACAAGTTTCATGCAAATTTATTTTTTCTTTTAATCAATGAAATTTAAGCTTTTTGTTTTGGTAAATAAAGGGGATTTGCTATTAAAATTAAAACATGGAAGAAATATTGTGTGGTTTATTTCTTTAAAAAGTTTTATTAATTTTTTTCAACAGTAGTAGCAGTTTCACATACATTCTACTAAATAATAGTAATGTTTTTAGCACAATGCCTTTATGTAAAAATCTACTTTTATTTTGACGGGTTACCATGAATACCTTGACACTGTTGACTGGTTTTACTCAAATGAAATGGTAAAATGCTTGTGAAGTGACTCTGGTGATGTTGTTTATATATATATATATATATATATATATATATATATATATATATATATATATATATATATATATATATATATATATATATATATATACGTCCTCATTGAGTAAACAAACCCGCACGTCTCTGCCATTCATTCATTCACAAGGAGATGCGCAGAACATGCAGGATTCATATTTCAACCAACTTTTGCGGCTTAACATTTACAGATACTGGTCCATATGGAGATTTGATTTGATTAATTAATGCTAATTTGATCAATTCCGTGACTGTCCATATTAAAATGTAAGTTTCATTTTCATGACTGTATTTTGAAGACTGCTTCCGGTGAGAGTAGCCTACAATGCCGGTGTCCGTTTATATAAAGTGGGGGAGCTCAAACTTTGCAAGGACAGACTGGCATTTCTGACTCACAGCCTGTAAAGACGTTTACATATTTAAATTTGCAACTTATGATTCAAACGCGAGTTTTAAGCAGTGCAGAGTTGGCGCTTACTGCTTGTCGTTTCTCCGATCACAACTGCAGACATGGTTTTCTGTTTATGCAGAGTTAAGAGTTAAGACTACAAACAGCGTCTTAGTGGTATTCTAAGATCTAATACGGTAGTTTGAAAGGAAGCCATGTTACATTGGCGGAGAGTAGAGCATTGTGAGATGATCAGTTTAATGGAGTCTTCTTGTTGAGATAAAGACTGAAAGGGTAATCAATGCGGCCGGCTGCATTAATGAACAGACTTCACACTCCTGCCAAATACCTGAGCCAATAACAGCTCTTCAAATCTGCTCCATGAGGACATGTTCAAAGAAATCAAACAATCAGGAATGGACTGAACATGAGCCTTAAGAGTAGCGTCTCAGTGGGAGCGATTAACCCATGTTTCCAACAGTGTGTGTGATTATGCGAACATTCTCTGCTACGTCCAGCTCTTCTGACGGGCACAGGGTGGCATGTTCCCCATGATGCACCAGCTGCCTCGTCTTTAGCTTTGTGAGCTGCAAAGCTCTAGTTAATGAGTGATAAAAGTCTTGGGTCAGGAACCATGAATATTGTATGGTGTCAGTTTCTCAAGCAGCTGTTTGAAAGAGCTTCTTTGTGTCCTCCTAATGGCTAATTACAAACAGGTTTTGGATGAAATGGAGCATATGGCAGATTCTTTAAAAACATCTGTATGATGGTGGCAAAAAGGACAGAGATTAAATATTAACTGGAATGTTATAAACTAACACAACTAAGAAGACATCATACCACAACATCTGCCTAGAAATGAGAGCAGGCAGTCACACAGTAAAGTGTAATCCTTCACAACGGAGCAACATTTGCTTTAATGACGTTTGGCAAGAAAGAAAATAACTTTCCTTCAGTTACTTCACGAACATCTGTCGTTTCACGCTGTTGTCGCCAACACATTTAAGTTCCAAAGTAAGATTCTGTCCCACCGTGGATTGAGTGAAGTTAAAGACTAAAATGTTACCTTGGACCAGTTGAGGCGCTTCATGGAAGCCTCTGGTTTGAATTCCTTCTTGGGTTTTAGGCCAAAAGGCAACATGTGTTGGATAGAGAAGGATGTCAATCCGCCTAGTCCCAACGGAGGAGGAGGGGGTGGAGGCATCCCAGGCATGGAGGCACAGCCAGGAGGAGGTGGTGGAGGTGGAGGCGGTGGCGGACATGGAACTCCTGGAACAGGTGGAGGAGGAGGTGCAGCAGGTGGACATGAGGAAGAGGCAGTTGAAGACAAGCCCGAGACAGATTGAACTGAAGGTAAAACCACTGGAACAGCTCCGAACTATGAAAATAAGAGACAAAAAGTGACAAACAGCAAATACATGCTATGCATTAATCAGTTGCTTTTTCTTTAAAATATATTCTACTGTTCAAAAGCTTGCTAGTGAGATGTTTTTTTTTTCCCTGTTTTTTTAAATAAATCCCTTAGGCTCACCAAGGCTGTATTTATTTAATCAAAAAATACAATAGAAACAGTAATATTGCCTAATAATATTATCACAATTTAAAATTCCTGTGATGACAAAATTACATACACACACACACACACACACATACATACACACACAATATATATATATATATATATATATATATATATATATATATTCATGTGAAATAGTTCACCCTTTTGAATTCCATGGTATGCTGTATCAGGGAATAGTTATATATATATATATATATATATATATATATATATATATATATATATATATATATATATATATATATATATATATATATATATATATATATATATATATATATATATATATATATATATATATATATATAAATAATAATAATAATAATAAATTCTGTTCCTTGGCAGGTCTTACATTTTGGAAACTAAACCCTCACATGAACAACACAAGACTTATTGCTGTGTTATCATTTACCAAAAATAATGCCAAAATGGGAAACCCATTTTAATTCACAAGTGGAAGACATTCAAACAGACCCCAGTCCTCCCAGGAGTGGACATCCCAGCAGATTAACCCCTAGATCAGACCATTTAATGCTTAGAGAAATGGCAGAAAACCCAAGAACTTCACTGCAGACTCTATAGATGCCTCAGTTAACATCTTAAATTATAAAGTTCATGAAAGTACAGTTAGAAAAATATGGGACAAGTATGGCATGTTTAGAAGGCTTGCCAGAAGAAATCCTCTTCTATCTAAAAAAATATGGTTGTATATTTTAAGTTTACAAAGTTGCATCTGAACAAACCATAAGACTTCTAGAACAATGTCCTTTGAACAGACGAGACCAAAGTCGAGAGGTTTGGTCATAATGCACAGCGCCACAATTGGTGAAAACCTAAAGAGCATATCAGCACAAACACCTCATATTAAAAGTCACACATGCTGGTGGAGGGCTGATTATTTTGTGCTTGTTTTGTAGCCACAGGACCTGTGCACCCCACAGTCGTTGATTCGACCATGAACTCATCTGTATACCAAAGTATTCTATCCCTGTAAGGCTCACTGTTCTAATACTGCATCACTTTTAGCTTGACTAAAATAAAGCTGCTTTTTTTTCTTCTTCTTCTTTTTTTAAGACCACATTTACACCACTAATGGGTCCTATTCTTCAGCCTTGCAATTCTATTAGATGCCAGATTTAAAAAATAGGCCTATTTACCTGTCAATAAAAAAAGTAAAAAAAAAAATCACACAACCTGCGAACTTCCCTTGAAGAACATCATCTTGTTTTACTGGACTTGATAAATCTACCTTCAAGTAAGAAACATGCCTATAATATGTGTTTTTGTGATTATAAATAAGTGTAGATCATGTAAATATTAAGGTATTGTTGAATGCATTGATCATTTTAGAATTTTTGTAATTTTGTGTTGTAATTTTGTTGTAATTTTGCAACTTTGGGTTAAAGGGGTGGCTAAATTTGCCTGTGCAAACTTACTGATTTTGATCATTCACTCGATCATTTCAAGTTTTGAAACATCTTTTTGTTAACATTTTGAGATTTAATAAAGATTTTATGATTATTAATTGATAAGGAAAGTGGGGGTATAAGTGCTATGAAATCTATCAGACAGTATTGTGTGACTTCTATGAATGGGTGAATTCTTTTCAAATGTGTAAGTATGTTTGGGATCAATTTGCCTGGACAATAATCTTTTTTTTTTTTTTTTTTTCTTCATTTCAGAATGCTATCAGCCAAGAAATACCGTGTTCAACATACGTGTAAGATACATCACTGGTGTTGTCACAAGAGAAGAAAGGGTAACAGTCAAGTAATGAAGAATATTTCAGTTAATTATGAAATATAATCAAAACATTTATTTTTTTGATCATCATTGTATGATTTTTAGTGTGTATAAATATATAGACTATTGTAATGGGGTTACTGAACCTTAAGATGTTCTCTACATTTGTTCAGACAGTGATTAAAATCACTGAAATTCTGCTACCCAGAGCGCCCACCGTTGCACCGCTAAAATGTAAAAAATGTAAAAACGTATATTTCTGTATCAGAGGCCACCTACAACATTTAAAAAGGTGAATTTATTTTTTATTTGGGTCTTTGTACGGCTAGAGTCAAATGTGATGCCATTTGATCCGACAGCTAAAGCTTGGCCAAAACTGGTCCATGCAACATGATACCAAGCATACAAGCAAATCTACAACATAACGGCTGAGAAGTAGCCCTGTCAAAGTCCAGAGCTATCCTGACTGAAATGCTGTGGAGAGAGTTGTGCTTAAACAAATACCCACAAGCCTAAAAAAACTGGAGCAACTTTGTAAAGAAGAGTGGGCCAAAGTTCCTCCAGAAGGATGTGAGAGACTGATAAAGCCATATAGAAAATGATTACTTCAAGTTATTGCCACTAAAAGTGGAACTGCAGGCAACTGAATAACTTAGGGTGTCCTAAGTTTGTCACACATGGCTTTTCCATCTTGGCTTTACTTTTGTTAAATAAATAATGGTATGGAGCAATATGTCATGTGATGTTGTTCATCAGAGGATTTATTTTTGTTATTTTAAGTCCTGCTTTCTTACTGACCCCAAACTTTTGAACAGCATGGGGATAAAAAAGAAAGTGAAAAGAGAAAATTAAAGAAAAGCAATAAAGAAGAAAACGAACAGAAAACAGCCAACACGGCAATGAAAGAAAATAAAGGGGACTTGGAAGTGGATTTATGCTAATATTTTAGCCAGTGAGTTAATATATGGACCAAAAATGTACTCAAGCTTCTAAAAGCAGGTCTAAATCCTGCTGGCTACAGTAGCAGTGTACTTTCTGGGTGATGAAGTGATGGAGTGGTTAAGGTTCAGTAAATAGAAAGTTCCCAGGTCTAAGTCTTTAAACCCTACGTAACTCCAGAGGAATCGTCCTTGCAATAAGCTCATAGCATTCTTATGGCAATATCAAATGAAAATTGAGGAAGCAAATAAAATAAAAAGATCCTATGAGGTGTACGGTTACATTTGAGTACAACAGAGACATACAATTAGGGTTGCCAACCATCCCATATTAGCCGGCACGTCCTGTATATTGGGCTTAATTTATGTGTCCCATACATGACCTCCCTTGTCCCGTTTCTTGACTGCTAACCACTGACTGATACACAGCAGCAATGCCGATCACTTGAGAATGACCACAGACACCTGTCATCATCCAATCACAGCCCCCTCACGCATTATAGCCTACATTAAATTAAACCGAAATCGTTAACTTAACTGCTCCGGGCTGGTTGCCCCCACCTCACAGCAAGTGGTGCTCGCGCTAATGACATTTCCATCCGGGTTTTGACTTCTGTAAATCAGTTTTGGCAAATAAAAACAACAAACAATGTCCAAGATCCTGCCGTGCAAGAAAACATGAAATCTGTCTGAGACGTGATCAATTAGGGAAGGGTGTCTTTCACTACTGTAATGTATTAAATCTATAAGCTGTTTTTAATTGGAAAAAGTGCATTTTCATATATACTTATATATACTAAAAATATGTATCTATTACAACAATGGTATTACATAAAATAATGGTTCTCGGTTTAAATATACTTTAAAATATAATGTATTTCTGTGATGCAAAGCTGAATTTTGAACACCATTACTCCAGTATTCAGTTTCCCATGATCCTTCAGAGATCATTGTAATATGCTTATTTATTGTCAATTTTGGAAACAGTTGCTGCTTAAAAAAAAAATTAAATAAATAAATATATATATATATATATATATATATATATATATATATATATATATATATATATATATATATATATATATATATATATATATATATATTATTATTATTATTATTATTATTATTATTATTACCCTTTACACTTTAACAATACATTACTATTCAAAAGTTTTGGGTCGGTATCTTTTCTCTTTTTTTAATAAATTAATACTTTACTCAACAAGGACGTGTTCAATTAATAAAAAGAAATAGTAAAGAATTATATTGTTAGAAAATATTTATTTTTTGATAAGTGTTTGTTCATCAATAAATCCTGAAAAAAGCACCCCCCCCCCCCCCCCAAAAAAAAGGAATAAAAAAAATGTGTATTAGTTTGCATGCATTTGAGCCTATCAAACTAAATGTGTATGTTTGAATATGATACAGTTTTTTAAATTTCTCCAAATTTGTCTAATTAATTGCCATGCATTTCCAAACATTCCCATAAATTCCTATAAATTACTGGTAAATTTCAAACTTGGAATATTTCCAAAAGGTTTTCATAGAAAGTTTCTGGAAAACATCCGAAAATGTACCGCCCCTTTGCAACCCTAATTCATACCATTCATCCTGAATGGCAAACAGCTACAAGAGTTGGGGTGGGGGAATCACTGAACTAGTAGGTGTGTTCTAATTCAAACTGTGCACATCCCAGCCTCTAGATAATTCACAGGCTAAGAGTCAGCATGACTGACGCTTCTGCACATGTGGAGAATTGACTGGGTGATTATGTTTTGCGTTGCTGCAAACGATCGCACCCCAAAGAGATGGATCAGCTTAACTGCCTGCACTCCAAACTTTCACTTCGCTCACTGGCCACCATTATTTAACAATTGATCTGATCTATTGATGATAGCCCAGTGAGCCAAAAAGCAATTGATCAAACAAACTGTTCAGTTGATGCCCTATTTGTCATTTCATTGTGAGGGGTTCAGATCCGTAAAAAAAAAAAAAAAAAGTCTTGAATCTGAGGACCAAGTGGAGAAGAGGGGTACAGGCATAAAGCTGGCCAAGAACAACAATAAATGTGCAGGAGTGTCACAGCTTTCATGGTAATACAGCAGGTTAATTTAATGCAGACATAAGTCCAAAAACATACAAATACAACCAATATATGATTGAAAATATAAACCAATGCAGAGTGCTAAAAAACCTGATGTGTCACTTTTTTTTTTTTAAAAGACTTTGACTCTGGTTTATTGATTAAATATGGAGTAGCTAAGAACAGGGGTTTAGAGCAGTATGCCTCTCTTATAGCAGCTGTTCAGGGTGAACCAGAGACAACATTAGGGCAGACTGTGCCAGTCTCTATTAGACAAAAAACGTAAAAGCTGTAAACAAGTTTGATGTCAGCTGTGTTGTAGGGCCGAGCAACTCTTTAAAGATGGAATAATGTGAGGAAATAGGGTAATGGTCATGGTAACAAGGCTCGAAATTGGTCGCATTTTGGTTGCATATATTTGTTGTCGTGCGACCTGTTTTCATTTCTCTAAAAACATGTGCTTTCTGAGTGTTGATACGGTGACCTGTCTGCCGTTGTATGAAACTTTTATGGAGCCAAAAGAGTCTCAATAAAGATAAATCCACACACATAATTCATAAATACACACACAGGATTCACAAATGCACACACAAAATTTAAAAAGCACAGAAGATTCACAAATGCATACAAAATTCAGAAATACACACAAAATTCAGAAATACACACACAATTCAGAAATGCAAACAACATTTACAAATGCACTCAAGATTCACAAATGCACAGGACAAGATTCAGAAATGTATTTCTGATGCACACACACATATATCTTGATTTACAAACTGCTTGCGGTCTGTGAACTTCACAGCATTTGTGTGTGAATTTTGAGACTCCCCTGACTTGGCTCGACACACACTTTTTTCAAACAGGGAATGATCTGCAACCAATCAGATATCTCCCTTGTTTTAGCCAATCACAAGAATGCACCCCACGGGGGGGATTGTTTACTTATAAGCCAATCAGCGAACGACTCACTTTCCTCAGTGAACGATTCACTTTCCTCACGCAGCGAACGACTCACTTTCCTCAGCGAACGACTCACTTACCTCACGCATCCGGCGACTCACTTTACACAGCCGGACACCCACTTGCGCAGCAGGAGACTCACTTTGCGCAGCCGGAGAGTCACTTTCCTCTGGCAGCGAACGACTCACTTTCCTCACAAGTCACACAGCGAATGACTCCCTTTCCTCAGCGAACGATTCACTTTCCTCACGCAGCGAAGATGAGCGAATTATTCACTTTCCTGACGCAGCAAATTACTCACTTTCCTCATCGAACGATTCACTTTCCTCACGAGTTACGCAGCGAACGATTCACTTTCCTCACACAGCGAAGTTGAGCGAATTATTCACTTTCCTGACGCAGCGATCAATTCCCTTTCATCAGAGAACGATTCACTTTCCTCACGCAGCAAATGACTCACTTTCCTCATCAAACGATTCACTTTCCTCACGAGTCACGCAGCAAACGACTCACTTTCCTCACACAGCGATCAACTCACTTTCCTCAGCGAACGACTCACTTTTCTCACGCAGCCAGCGACTCACTTTGCGCAGCTGGAGAGTCACTTTCCTCTCATAGCAGCGGACCACTGACTCTTTCTTCATGTAGGGACCAAATATTATAATTAAAGTGACTTCTATATTGCATCCAAAAGAATATTTAGATATATTTAAATATTCAAAAAGGTGTAAAAAAGGTGTATTTTTTTTTTACTTTCATTAAAATATTTCAATAAAATGAAATAATTGCCTATTGCAATTTATGAATCCATGGTTAACTTTATTTCTGCAGTCACTGGGCTATATGTATTGAGACATTTTTAAATTTATATTTTGAAAAAAATAATAAAAAATAAACCTGAATTGTAATCTAAACATCTGTATTTTCATACAATTTCATAAATAAGTAGGCTATAATATGCCGCACCACAGGCATATCGCGCTCTGTGAATGCGTTCATGTGATTGGCTTATAAGTAAACAATCCCCCACGTGGAGTGCGTTCTTGTGATTGGCTAAAAGAAGGGAAATATCTGATTGGTTGCAGATCATTCCCTGTTTAAAAAAAAAGCATTTGTGTGTCGAGTCAAGTAAGGGGAGTCTCAAAATTCACACACAAATGCTGTGTTCACAGACCGCAGGCAGTTTCAAGATATGTGTGTGTGTGCATCAGAAATACATTTCTGAATCTTGTCCTGTGCATTTGTGAATCTTGAGTGCATTTGTAAATGTTGTTAGCATTTCTGAATTGTGTGTGTATTTCTGAATTGTGTGTGCATTTGTGCATCCTGTGTGTGTATTTTTGAATCATGTGTGTGCATGTATGAATCCTGTGTGTGCATATGTGAATTTAGTGTGTGCATTTATCTTTATTGAGACTCTTTTGGCTCCATAAACATTAGGCTACATAACCTATTAAACTTAATCTTTACATAATGCAGATTTTAGATTGGTTAAAATTGGCTGTCAATCACCCAGTCTCTGCTTTCCGCTGTCAGGTAACAGGGCGCTAACTACTGCGGAGAAATAAAATTAAGCACAGACAGATTTCTTTAGTGAACCACCTAAAGTTAAAAATAATGGTGCTAGTGATAGCGATCATGTGGTGAATGTTGATCCACCAGCTGAACAGAAGGTGTACAGTTTTTGGAGAGAATGGTTGAAAGTCTTTGTGTGGCTCTGCTGTGAAAATGGTTCTATGCACTGCATTCGCTATAAAGACTGCCACCGAATTTACACATTTCATAAATGTTGTTTTTTGATGTGCGGTTTAAAATTATCAAGTATATTTTGCAAAATCCATACATCTGCCGATATTCTTTGTGTATATTATAGTACAGTGCCCGTCAAAAGTTGGAACACTTTCCAATTATTTTGTCCTTTTCATCTCAGTTTTTATTATTAATTTAAAATGAGACAAATCTGCTATTATTTTAATCTCCAATCTATTATTTATTATTTGTAACACTGCGTTACAATGTGCTATAATGACATTAGTGATGTAATTTACACTATTTACTTTAATTTTAATGAGAAACAGATATGTTACAATGTACTCCACCTACGGGGCATGTTGTCAAATTTAACTTCCATTTTTTGAAGGTAAAACAAAGACATATACACTGTAATTATGGAACAAAGTGACATATTTGTACTAGTCAAGTTTAAAATAGCTGTGGATAAAAAAAATATATTCTGAACCCCATGTGAATTTACACAAACTGAGAGAGTCAAAAAATATTACTTTGTGCCCCGCTCTTCCCTACCGCTGTAAACAAATACATTAAGAAATGTAAAGAATGCTTGAATGCTGCTGCCAGAACAAGAGACCTACTTACTGAAGTGAAAGTGTTGATTGGTGTCACTATCTCGCGAACATGCCAGCAGATCTCCACCAAATTCAGGGGATCTCTTCAGGTCAAGGAGCCCTCTGGAACGCCACCCTCCATGTGTCGGTAGCCCCCGGGATCGTTAAATCAGTCGACGCCGGACCACAAATTTAAACACCCGTAACTCCCGAATGCGGGGGCTATCAACACGGCGATGGTTTCATTAGACATAGACTCGATATGAATTCGAGAAGAGCTGAAGGGATCCCCCGAATTGGTATGAATTTGGCGCGCCTTTACAGAGCTATGGCCGTTTAAAGTTTCAATGGTTTCCCATAGACTTAAGCTTTAAAGCGTTTTATCTAGGTCACCAGTAGCAAAAATTTTATCTGCATTATATGTTCTGTAAAAAAATAAATAAAAACTGTTCATATCGGCAGCATATCTGTGCCATATTTGCCGTTAGTGATATATCAGTGACAGGCTCATATCGGCTGATAATATTGGCAAAACGATATATCGGTTATGATATATGCAAATGCTGAATTCTGAAAGAAAAATAATTGAACAAACAGAAACCAGAAGGAGAGAAAGAACTAAAACAACAGTGAGAAAAGAAAGAGAAGGGAATCCCAGCAGAAGTGGCCAAAAAAAGAGAAAGAAAAGCATAGGTACCTGGTTTCTATAAGCCTGAAGTTCAGCTTCCAGCTCATTGATCTTCTCTTCTCTTTTCAATAGCTGGGCTTGAGCCTCCTGTCTGCCCAGAAACTCCTCATCAAACTTGAAAACAAAAATTATAATCAACAGAGATGACAAAAACACACACAAAAACATAACCATTAATCTACTAATGTTTCAATGCTGCTTAAATGTCTTTTTTCTGTTAGCATTATGTACTGAGGCAGAACACTAATTATTGAAATTAAAGATAATTACACTAGTATGACACAAATAGAAAACACAATCAAGGACTATAAAAACAGTTACTTAAAGGGGTCAATATGATGCAATTAAAACATTTATTTCTTTTTGGACTGTAACAAGCTCTTGGTGCATAAATAAATCTTTTGCTAAGTTGCTAAGACTAAAGGCTCAAATCCAAAGAGATATTCTTAATAAAAAATTAGGAGTTAACCATGGCTCATTCTAACACGCCCCCACGTCTAAGGCATGATGTGGGAAGATTTGCATAACGACGCCCAAATGTTCACGTAAAGAAAGATAGCGTAACTATTATTCTTGCTGTTGTCACTGCCGTTATGTCATGGAGTCATTGTGTTTTACATTGTGAAAGCAAAACTACTTTGTTTGGCCTTCCAAAAGAGGACACAACTAGAAATCAGTGGATAAAAGTTCTATTTACAACACTGTTCCGGAACAGTTCAACCCAAATATTCAGATATATGCAACGCATTTTAGGGAGGACAGTCTGGCGCTTCTGACTCAAAGCCTGGAAGTATGTTTATATATTTAAAGAATATGCCACTGATGATTCAAACGCGAGTTTTAAGCAGTGCAGACCAGCGTTTGTTTGTCATTTCTCTGATCACAAATGCAGACATGGTTTTATGCAGTGTGATAAGCTTCAACACATAAAAAGGGGTATAGAGGAGCAACAATAATGTACATTATGTGAAAAATAATGTGTTTTTTAACCTTAAACCACATAAACACTGTATTAAACCAAATACACAAAATAATGTTAATTTTTGCGGTCATATGACCCATTTAAGCAAATCTGCATTAAATAAGCACGACACATTTTCTAAAACAGATATTACGGACACCAAACAGTGTACTGAAACATACCACACAACCTTTTATCACACAAAACTAGCCTTCACAAAAAAGTTTTACTTCCTAAAAAATGTCTGACATAAATGTTAGTGCCAATGCTGCAAAAAATAAATAAACAGTACACTTTAGTATGACTAGTCGACCATCCTAAACCAACAAGCTCAGCTAAGATGATTTAATTCATTAAGTTCATTTCTTAGATGTAAAGCCATAAAAAGCATTTCTGCTAGTTTTAAAAGTTATCTAGTTATCTGCAAATTATGTAGTTAAAAAGCTATGGTTCAGTATGTATAGATCTGTTGCCCTCGACCACGTACATTTCGGCCCACTAGTAAAAACGAACGCTCCCAACAATCAATACCTTTTTAATCTCAGAATACTGTTAATTACAAATGGCTGTTTGAACGATTTCAAGTAATCTTGCTTTAATTAAAGAAAGCTAAATGGTGCGGTCATGAATGGTCTTCAAAGGCGGCATACTTCATTAGAGGAGCCAGAGTAAGAAGAAAGAAACCAAAAACAAGGGTGGGGTGGAAGATAAAGAGGAGGGAAAGAAAGGGCACTTGCCTTTTGAGCCAACTCTGAGGCCCTCTGTTCACACTCCTCAGCCCTGGCTTTATCCACACACACATCTGCAGAGAAAGCATGGGGAAATTAACCATTTCAGTTTGAAGTAAACAAACTAACTAGCTCAAATAGAAAGCAGACACACCTATCAGGTGATTGAAGTCCACATCCAGACGCTTGCGGTAGGCAAAGTCAGGATCTGTGCCGCTACGATGGAGGACGATTTGAGAGACACACTCCTCTATGATCTTGAAATACTGAGGCCTGGAAGACAGAGAACAAGAAAGAATAAGAGAGAGCAAAGAGGAAAGAAAACCCAATGCACTGTATTATCTTTTTGAGAATACTGTACCACTGACTCAGGCACAAAATTAGAAAAATTGTTAAATTAACTCTAAATCTTCTGGCAGTAGTGATACTGGCTTATACAAGCTAATAACTGGTGCAATGAAAATGACTGAGTCCTTTAAATCTGCGATGCTGCTCGACACTTACATAAAAGGGAAAGAGAGACATAAAAATGGAGAGGCATATGGAGAGAGACATAACAAAAGTGAGAAGGGATGACGTACGAGATACTGTAGAGTGAACTCAGCCGCATTTTAAAGTATCATTTATAACTGCAGCCAGGCAATTAGGAGTCTGGCTTTTCTATCTCTGTTACATATATAGTTATATATTTGAATTAAAAAAACTGAACTAAACAGTGAATTATAAACGGTGTTGACATGTTTAATAAATCTTGTCTTTGTGGCACAATACAGAATTTGAGTCTTTTTTTTTTTTTTTATGAGTGAAATTAGCAAAGGTTTGGAGGATAAAGCGGAAAGAATTAAGATCAGTCAGGCTGAGGGGATGCTCTTTGATCTGAAGTTATCATTCTGACCTTTTACAGTCATCATTTCTACATGGTACTGTGAAGTTGATGCCCGAAATACAGCACAATAGTTTCTACAATTAAATTATAATCATTAAAATTAAAATCTGTATTCTATTGCCATTAATCACGTTAACTAATTTATAAACTTGACTACAGCACAAATAAAGTGGCCAAATCAACCACATAGTGGAATCTCCAACAAGCTTATAAATTAGGATATAAAATTCAAGTAACAATATTTGCAATTTTAGAGTTAGTTAGCATTAAAGACACATAAACCTACTTTCCCTTATGGAATAACTGACCATAAAAAGAAAAAGAAAACAAATAATAAAGCATAAGTGTATGCAGTCATGGTACAATAATTTCCATAATGACTTCAGAAAGAGCTAAACGGTCACTCCTTGACCTGAATAGCACGCCAATTGGCAAGTGAATGTGTATATTAATGATGTAGGTATATACCGTCTATCTGCAGTGGTTTTTAAAAACTGAGTAATATATCCTGTATTCTACATATTAGGAGCTTGCCTTTTGATCAAGACCAGGTTTAACACACCCCCAGCTGTGAGCTCAAAGACATGAAAACTCTCTTTGAGCAGATGCCACAGATGAAAAGAGAGGGAGAGGGAGAGAGAGAAGGGAGAGGGGTATATAGGGAAGGGAAGAGTAATGTGGGCATGTGTAATGAGAGAAAGATGAAAGCAGGATTATTCTCTTTGTCGGACACTGCCATTGGATGGTTTGGGGGGAAGAGACCAGCAGGGCATGTGGACTGCCCATGTAGAATAAACGGTGTTCATGGACAGAGTTTAGAAAGAAATGTTTATATGGTGAGAAGAGCTTACTGGGACCATTTAATGAAAAAATAAAAATTTACCACCAGGACTTGAGGAGACACAACAAAGTTATTATTTTTTGGTCAGTGCACAATTTATTTGATTAGTTTTGAAACAAGTAAAGAATGCTTTGGGATTCTTATATTTTCAGAATTAACTGCAGCATAGGAGATACAAATTTTGCCAAGTCTTCCCTCCAGATATCTATGTAATAGGCTTGCTGCAATAGATGGTGTTGACTGTTTTACCGGTGTGAAGCCGCAACACCAGTTATGTCACTTGCCCACCACGGCACCACCCCTCACCGTCATTTAGATTTTTATTATAGTAATAATCATGTAGCTCAGTTAGAGAACAAACACTACAATTCAAACAGAATGTGGCTGCTTAACACAGCGTGCCAACAGTCGCATGAAGAGAAGCTGACGAGAAGAGTGAGGTGAGACAGACGATGGCAGAGGAGTTTCAAAACGACATGCAAAAAGCCCTGTTTAAAAAATATTTTGGATTTTGAAAAGCCTTTTGACTTCTCATTCTCACTAAACATTAATTTCTTATTTATTTGGATTCACAGTGTTTGCTGATTTTTATTCACATATATATAAGTATGCCATGCATGTCTCCAAGCTTTATTTTTCGTTTTGCTAATAACGTACAATTCTTATTTGGTTTCACAATGTTTACTGATCTTCAGTTTTGTATACCTAAACTTTCAGTTATTTTATATTAGCATGGTGTATTTTTATTCATTTTTTTAATAAAAAATATTCTCCTGCAATTCTACCTGAATTATTGCAAGACATATGAAAGACTGATATAACTAAGGTCAGACAGACATAAAATGAATTGATAGAGATAACAACAATCGAAAGAGTGCACAAAAGATCAATAGAATAAACAATAGAGTGACTGATAGAGCGACAAAACGATTAAACGATTGTTAGAGGGAACGACAGAGTGAACAAACTCAATAGAGGGAATAAACAATCAATAAAGTGAAAGATATACAGAAGATATAGTGGAAGATATAGAGATAGATATAGACAGATATGTCTCCAAGCAGAATGGGCACTTCTTTTCTCCTCTACCAGCACTCAGCAGATGGTCTCTATCTTTACACCTCTGTTTCCCTTTCCACTTCTCTCTTCTGTCAAAGCTGTTATTCTTCACATGAAAAAGATCACTGGCTAAAGAGCTTTAAAAGCTGTTCTCCAACACACAACACATTGAGTCATTAGCGAGACCTTAACGCCGGGAGATATATGCCGTTGCATCACTGGCACTAATTAGTCAGAAATTAATAAAAACCTCAGACTAGGTTTGAAAGAGAGGAGAGGCGGCATTTTCATAAAAATTCATGAATACAAGATGAATGTGATGTGACTTGTAAGGGCCCGAATAGGTTTGGAAAGACATTTTCTTTTTCCTTGGGTTTACGAAAGGTCCTTTTGCATACAATACCATTTAAAAGTTCAAACACACCTACTCGTTATTTAATATCATTTGAAAATGCGTAAATTAGCAACAATAAATGCAAAACCAACAGAATGAAAGAAACAGAACCATAGGAAAGGCATAGTCAATAAGTAAAATGTTTAACATGAAAGTAGGTGCGTTTCATTGACTATTCAGTCAACTTTAAAACAAAAAAAATGAAATAATCCTCACCGTGTGAAATAGTCATTCCTGATCAGCAGCAGGTGCTGTAGTATGGAAAGAAAATTGCTCTCTGCGCTTGTGTCCTTCACGGAGCAGTATAACACATTAAAGACATCTCCGATATCAGTACGCTTTTTGTTAAGGAACAATCAAGCGCTACAACTGCCAAAATAAAAGCAACATATGGAAACATACAGAAGGAGAGAGCATACACTCTCAATACATGAAGTGTAGACACCAAGGCAGAGCAAAGAACTACTGACTAGCCTTGTCACAGCATGAGACTTGTAAAACAGAGCTAATGTAAGCAAACAATTCAGGATGATTTATAGTTATGATTAAATCTAAGAAAACAACATCAGTGCAGTCAAGTGCATGGTTTCTGAAGATATTATTACAGTTTGCATATGACCAACATTTTATTGTTGGGGGTCCTCTAAGGATCAAAGTATGAGTAGAAGAAAGAAAGAGAAGACGACACCAAGGAGAGAGAGAGTTTTTGAGGAGCATTTAAGTGTGGACAGAATATCAAATGAAATTGCGTGTATCTCAGCGTCAGAAGGATATTCTAGTTCACTTCTGATGTCCTCCAGGCGATGGGAGAACTCAATCATGTCTTCCTCCTTGTGCTCCTCAAAGACCTTCAGCTGGATATCCAGAGCATCATTTTTTACAGTGTTCAGGGTCTACACAGCGTGAAACGCAAGGGGAAACAAAGAGAAGAAAAGAGCATATTAAATAGACCATGCCACTGAAAACATGATATTCCTTGGTCTTTTGAAATAAAGGCTTTGATGTACTACTGGACGAAGACATACAACTCAAAAGTTCCCTGTTCGTCCACCCAAACTATTGCAGGACACTAAAGGCAATCGCACACTACAAGAATGAGGTGCGATGGACTTCAGAATTGATTAACATAGTCTGGAATTAGCTGTGTAGTGTGGGATCCAACACAACAGAAAGCAATAAACGGCAAAAGTTTTACTTTTCTAATAAATTTGGCCTTAGCTGCAAAAGAACCTAAAAACAATTCTGATGTCAGAATCACAAGCAAATCAACACATTTCCACAAACATCTAGTCAGTATTCAGAAAACTGTGTGGAGGTTGTTGTTTTTTTTTGCTCATTTCATACATGAAGAGGTTAGCCAATCAGAACAGAGGTTAACTGCATATAGAAATCATACAGATATACTAGTAAAAACAGCAGATGTTATTTAAAAAAAACAGCTAGAAAAAGAAATTGAGGGAAACATTATATACAACTGCTTTTGTTGCGAGAAAGCATGACTAACATTTCAAGTGGACTTTGAGGGGAAAATAAGACAAATATGTGGAACATTGGGCACTATGAGAGAGAAGAGAAAAACACTGACAAAACAACATTTTCAAAAATGTGTATCTAGAAAGAGAAAATAATAATTTCGCTTTCATTCTGTCTCTTTGTATTCCCAAGTCCTGTTTCTGAGGCAGCTTGTGTTTTGAATAATAAATAAGACATGCGTGAGGCATTAATCTATCTCACTTCCACACTCTCTGGCTTTCATTTCACACACTTCTGTTTTGTTCAGGCAGTTTTCAGTCGTTTGTTGATAGAACATAACCACATTCAGAATGCCAAGAGGAGACAGACCCAGAGAAAGAAACCAATCCAATCCTGGCTATAAGTATTGATTCAGCAGAGCGACCTCTCCTTCAGGCCTCATAAATTATTCGCAGAGCCATTTTACAATATTTCACTCAAGTGGACAACTCATTTAAATATTAATACACAGGCAGTGGTCGAGCCGCTTACCGGCAGGATCTCTCGCAGGCCGCAGCGCATAAATTCATTTCGGATGTGCAGCCTGAAGTCCAACTCATCAGGAGACGTTACGAGGGCATTGATGAGCTGCATGCAAGCCACCTAAAGGAAGAAGATAACATTCAGTAAGAGTATGTGTGTGTATACATATGCAGGTCTGAGGGTATGCATTTGAATTATATGCAACCGTGTTGAAATACTAAATGGAATATTTTTGGTATTGGGTATGATTAAACTTAAATTTGTCAAAGAACCATTTAAGTAAAAAAAATGTATATAAGTAGTTTTTTTTTTATTTTTTATAATAAATAATGTATAAGTAATGGTAACCAGTTCCCTTATGCTGTACATAAATACACTACCAAAGTACGGTTTCCACAATAATAATATTAAGCAACACAACTGTTTTTAACATTGATAATTAGAAGAAATGTTTTGGAGCAACAAATCAGCACAATAGGATGATTTCTGAAGGATTTTTCGACAATGAAGACTGGAGCAATGATGCTGAAAATTCAGCTTTGCATCACAGGAAAGATCAGTAACAAAAGTAAGTAATCTTCGATAAGCCTTGATGAATTTATTTTATTTTTTGTTTTTTTATCACTAGTTCACAAAGCTTGCTCTGAAAGCGAAAGTTGATGGCCTTGAATGTCTCACTGAAGCGTTTTCAAGGGGTTGTATATGAGACTGCAGTTTGGACCTGTTGAAGAGCATCACTGTGGTTTATGACTCTCACTGAGCTCTCAGCCAACATAAAGGAGTCAAAAACTACTATTCATCTCCTCAAGCAACACAGATCATCAATTATTGATCAGCCTTCTCCACGACACTATAAATCATACGTATGAGAGGGAGTGTTTAGTTAAAAGGCACTGGTGCATTCAGGGGACTGAGCCGTATTGAGCAGACAGTGAGCTGTCTGTACAGCTCTGTGTGCCTGTACCTCCTGTTCGCATCATGTCTGATGATGCAATAATTGATTATTACATAAACCACACCAACTCCAAATTATTTATAGTGGCTGTGATGGGACATGATTTTTCCAGACATTGTCACAGTAAGATTAGAGTTATATATATATATATTAAAATGGACAGACTCATATGATTGCTGTATGGTTCCAATTTACTAAAAAGACATGGTTTATAAAAACCACCAGCTGAATAATGAAAAAAATCTGTGTGTTAACTCAAATGGCCATATAATTGTAGTCAATGTTAATAATCCTAAACTCAAAGCTCAAAACAGAAGATTATGATACTAAATAAATATTTAGTCCGTAATGATGGGCTGTATATTTATGATATTTTCACACAGCAAAAATCATGAAAAAAAATGAGCAGAAGTCTTTCACAGGCAAAACCCTTTGATTTAAGAGACGATGACATTGTATTATTCATATTTGTTTGGCTCAGCGGTTGAACTGCGGGAGGAATCTCAGAAAAGTTAAGCCTGTAAGTGACACTTGCTGACAGCTTTCATGAAGGAAAAGGAAAACATATCTGCCATTAATAACTGTAGCGTTTTCTTAATCTGCCTACTTCACATGCCTGGTGAGAGGCGGGAGTGGTGAAGAACAGGATGAGGAGAGAAAGAGAAAATCTATTCCTGTGAGAATCACTCACTCTCCATTAGCTCAGAGCAATACAGAGCTAAAGAAATATCCACTAGACATAGACATGAAAACACAAATTATGAAGTGATAAAAAAACATGCTGAATCATTTACTAGCTCCCATGGATGAGCACACAGACAAAATGCAAAACCAAAATACTTGGCATCCTCAAGCTCTCTTGAAACATTCTTAAAAATAACCCTGTCCGATGCAGTCTACTGTCGCCCCTGAGTGATCCCTGCCTCTCACTCCTACATAAACAGACTGAACTTTATGCAGTCTGGGTGTGTGCTCTAAGAGCATCTATTTGAAGATACAGCCCCTAAATATCTCTAGCAAGAACAGAGTGGAGAGAGAAAGAGAAACACTACAGAAAACTCCAAACGTTCCCAGTTATAACAGCCTTTGATAAATGATTCATACGGTTAAAAGAGATCACAGCTGACTATTAGCAAACAGGAACAATAACCAGTCAATCAATAAAACATTACTGGAGGCCTCTAAACACAACAGTTGGCCTTCATGGATATTAAACAGCATGCCTTGGATGTTTTTGGTTATTTTTCTCCTCTAATTTCACCAATTCCTGTCTAATGGAGAAAAGCTGGGCAATAAGGGGTCTTTTCCTGTGTGACCTGCTAATGTAACGCGTTCAATTGCTCCGTATCAACCATTCAACACTATTTTGGACTGGAAGAGGAATTATATGGGCACAAATCCATGCTAACCATGAGAGCCACCGAACTACTACATATTTTGCACTCTGCAGGTCACAGTAAAACATTAAAAGAATATGATTTTACCTTCAACATTAACTGCTGAGTTAGAGGTTTATCCTGAATGCAGGATATGAGAAAGCATGTGAAAGTTCTCTCTCTATGCTTGTTTGAAGGGAAAGCTCAGTGCCTCTCTTTCACCTCCCTCTGCTACCAATTAAACTAAAAGACGGCTACTTTGATAAGTCTCAACAATTAAGCCACTCAGTTAACGCAGGCGAACCAGCGCATGTCATTCGGTAGGGCCAGCTCTCTGCAGAAGAGCTGGGCATGTCACGAGTATAAGCATGCTGGCCTCACTTGAATGCATGCACATATGCTGCAACGAGAGAGCCTAGAGCCAGACATATAGGCTGCCTGAATGGTCCTTGTATAAACTGTATTTTATATATTTTTTTTTTTACAGAGAGAGAGAAAGTAACATAAGCCAATAAATAGTCAAATTATAAAACAATAGAAAGATAGAAACCGATTTATTTATTTACGATCCACATCAGCAGCAATGGCCATATTTATGATTTAAAAAAAAACATTAAATTGCACTGCTTAATTCAATCAATATCCTTTCCGTATAATGTTATTATTGAACAATTTTGTTATAAAAATATAAACTAAAATAACACCAACAATAATAGCATTATCAATTATATAGTCTTTTTACTTACTATTTGATAAAAAGTCTTAAATTATTTCAGGAGAAACATTTTTTAAAAATGTCCATTAATATTTAGAATAAAAATAGTGTTTATTATAATAAAAAAATGGACATTGTATTAAAATATGTTCTATACTCAATAAAATTTTACATGAATTACAAACTGGTTTCTCCCTTTTCAATAAATATGAAGGAGTGAGTTTTGTTTATTTGCAATACACAGCCCGTCAGAACAATAAATAATCAGTTAGAACAAACGGTACAGAACACTGGAATGACTGAAAAAGGAACGACAGATAGAATTACAAAACAATAGTTAGAACGATAGACAAATAGAACAGAATGATAATACGACCGACAGACAGAGAGACAGATAGATAGATAGATAGATAGATAGATAGACAGACAGACAGACAGACAGACAGACAGACAGACAGAGATATATACCCCTTTAATTATTAAATGATAAATTATATATTTTAGTGCTTTGATTTAACTATGATCTATTTTGTTATTAAAGTCAATCATGGTTTATGAATGTAGAATATCAAATGAAGTTGATGTCAATTTTAATAGTTGGAGTAAACTGTCCATTACAAGATTTGTGGTTTACAAACCCTGACTCATGGTGCACTTCCGTCTTATTTGTGGGCGCAGAGCTAAATAACCCTAATCAAATTATTCATAATTTCTGGAATGATTATGGTAAATCTCATCAGGGATGTTTGACTAATGCCAGTTTATGCTTTACAATGCAAATGAAGAGCTGTAACTGGCAGCACTAATCTCTGTGCTTTACAAGTGTCCTGAGCCCCTGAGCATGCTGGCTAAACAAAAGGTCATGTTGACTTGTCAGAAAAGGACAGGAAATTAAGTTTGTTTTATAATGTTTCATTTAAATAAATGAATTTAATGCTTCATAGACACCGTACGGCTCAAAGGAGCATTAGGCATCTACTTGCATAAGCTTTTGAAATGTGTTCTTATATAAAGGACAGGTCGTTAACAAGCAGATATGCTCATTTGTTTTCTTATCCTCTTCATGAAGGCCTCTATACACAGTCGCTGGGGGATTTTAAAGTGTAAATTGCGTTTTAGAGGTGATTCAGAGCCTGTGACTTCATCATTATATTGAAGTCACTATCAAGCAAATTGCTGGTGCTTCATCTCAGCATGACCATTTACCGGCCCTCAAATCTCTGAGGGAAAATTTCCAAATGGAGTAGTATATAAAGGAAATGTATTTCCCCATCTAAGCAAAACACACAACACCAGTCTGTCACAATAGTGCAAACAGCAATGTGAAAGTGGGTAATGTTACATTATTGCAGAAGTGCTAATTAATAGACCACTAGAGATTTTGAACCGATATTTATTTATTTTTTATTTATTTTTTTTAAATGATGTAGCCATTGCTTGGAAAAAAAAAAATAAGATAAAATAAAATAACATTTTCACATATTTTCTTTAGAGAGTGGCACCAGTGGACATTCTATTCACATTTGTTTTTCTATTGCAGCTACCATAGGTATAAATATGTATATGTGACTGAGTGTGTATTGAGGTCACGAGGGCATTGGTAGAGCTGAATCAGCAGAAGACATCTCAACAAGAAGGCAAATGAGGAGCAGTGAACGCTTACCTGTAATTGGACGGAGCGTACACTAAGACCTTGAACGATAGGGTTAAAACGGGCCACCCCTCTTCCCTCAGTTGCTGTGGTGATGGCCTCGAGGACCTTCTCCAAACTTCATGCAGGAAATAAGTAAATGTAAAAGTAAGGGTCACGGATTTGATTTGGTTGTACATTTTTTCACTGAGGATTATGCTGGGATTGCACTTCTCTCTGGTATGGAGGATGGTTTGAGTCCACCTGAGTAAATTTGTAAATTGCACCTTTTCGGTGCTAACATGGAGCTGATATTTAAAAGAGAGATGAAATAGTCATAATAAACACTTTATGCATCTAGACTAAATGAATGCTGTGATTATATCATGAATGCAAATAGACCAAACAAATATATATATATATATATATATATATATATATATATATATATATATATATATATATATATATATACACACACACACACACACACACACACACACACACACACACAAAGCTAAAGCAAATAGTGACTAATACAACACACAGCTAAAGAAGAATTTACATTAAATATGATTTAAGTTTGAATCAGAGAAAATTGCAGAATTATGATGCGCCTATTACCCTTTTTGACAATGCTGATGTTAAAAATCACAATAGGGGAATAAAAGTCCAATAGAAAGTACATAATTGAGGGGGCTTAAATAATGAAATCAGGCTGAAATAAGAAAGAACAATAATTGCATCATAACCAAATTGATTTCATCTGAAAGGCTAGAGAAAGTGAGACAGGAGGCTTACGTATTTTCTTCTCCCACAATGCAGATTGCAGAGAGCAGTTTGACCACATCTGTCATCATAACTGGCTGACCAGGGTCAATGGCTTGGGCCAACAGTGCCAGACTCTTCTCCTCGCCAAGGATCCGTTCAAGTCCATACTGCAGACAAACAGAAAAAAAACAAAAAACATATGCGAGACATTGCCCAGTGTTTAGTGCGATGATATTCTGCGGTGGCACTGAACCACTGCTAAAACTATACAGTTTCAGCAAAAACTCAATTCAGTCAATCTCATTTGAATGGTATGACTTAAGAATGAATGCACTTAAGAAGCAAAAAATAAAAATAATGAATTGACTTATTCTTGCACACAAAAAATGCAAACAAAAAACAAAAAACACAAAACCAAACCACAAAAAACACACTACACAACAATATTCAACAATAAAATAATTTCACAAACAATAAAAAAAATACAAATTAATTAATCTGAAGGGTACATTATTGTAAAGGGTTTGGAAATACTGAGGGACACATAAAATTTAAATGAGTAATTACGGAAAAGAGTTTTAAATTGAAGGTGACTCTTTTAAAAAGTGGAGGACCCAAAGAAGGACATGGCGTAGCTGCCTGTTGCTCTGTCCTTGAAGTAATGACAAAACTGCGATCAGGGATATGTTAATAGTAGCGTGAAAGAGAGAGGGAGGGTGACAAAAAAAGAAAGAAAGAAATGGCAAGCATAAAGGTGAATGAAGAACAGACACAGGAAAGAAAAGCCTTGGGGGTCTGAAACGACAAGAGCAGATCTAGACCTGCAGAGAGAAGCAAGGAGTCAAAGAGGGGAGAATATCCACATCTGAACACGGGGGGTTCGGTTAATGACGACCGCAGCGCCAACACCACAGGACGAATTTCTCATTAATTCAAAACACTGTGATGAAACCTAAAAGACCATCTCTCTACTCTGTCAATCTTTACATGTAATAGATTCACTTGGCATAAAATGGTTAAGTTGACTGTGAGTGTGTGTGTGTGTGTAATGGTTAAAATCCTAAAATGATCTGATTATTTAGAAATGAGGAAAATATAGGTCAACATGTGACTAAATTTGGAAGACCCAAATCGGCCGCCATCTTGCAACAGCACAAAATAACTTGTGACTCAAGTTTAGCCATTTTAAAGACATGAATAATCCTGAGAAAATTAATTTCAGACTAAAAAGCTTTAGGACAGCAAATTCACCAAGTTGTGTTAATTGCTTCATAACTCATGCCAATTAATGGCTCCAACTCGTATCTCAGACTTATTGTCATTCAGAACAGATGTTTCTGCATTTTTTTTTTTTTTTTATGCAGACTTAGGTATGAAAACATCCTTCCCTCATCAGAGGCACAGGGGAGATAGTGTGTTATCACAGTGTTTACGTGCAGTAATGGATGTAAACATATTTGAGCCATTTTCTGTCTTCATTCTGCGGGAGTTGGTGACAGCTGGACGGGAGCACCTGGCTGGCAGGCAACATGGGCGGAATGTGTCCCATGATGCTGTGGGGCTGAAGTGAGAGGTCTGGAGCTGTGACAGCCCTCTGGGTAAATAAGGCTCACGGCACCTGTCGGGTGCTTGGGATTACACCAGACCTTTAGGGGTGCGAGAAGTAGATTTTGAAACTCTCAGAAAACACAACTGGGATCTCCAGCAAATTAATTCCCAGAATGTCTACACAGAAATAAATGCAGAAAGTGTCTTTTTTTTTTTTTTTTGATCCTACATAAACAGGCCTCGAGAAAACAACAATGGCCTTAACCCATTTATATTTTCTCAGTGGGTGACCATGACAGATTTCTAACAAAAAAATGCACTGATGCGCTTAATTGCTCTGTTTCCATTTTAAACAAATGGCATGTCAATTAGAGTCAATGACAGTACAATTGAATACAGTCATAGAAGAAAAATGAAGTCAACTTGTGAAGCTCCTGAGGAAAGAAAACGAATTACATACTGTAGATAATGACTAGATTTTTACATTTGTTGTTAAAAAAATTACAAATCTCACAACCATTCTGGGTGGTTGCCAAAGCTTTTCTATGTGACTGCAAATATGTGTGTAGTTTTATGGGCACTATGCTAGTCAGCATCTAGATTTTCTTTTTCACTAGTAAGGATACATTTAAGTGACACTAGTAAAAAAAAAAAAAAAATTATATATATATATATATTAAATACATTTATTTCATGCTAAGTATAGCTCAAAATCTGTTAGCATATTTACTGGCATATCGCTTGAAACTTACTGATATTAAAAAAATATTGTTATATTATAATTATTATTAATTATAATACTATTTGTGCACCATGCACGTTTCTTAAAATTAAGCCTAAAATTTGTTTTAATATCAGTATTGATAAGGATTGAATGGTCTTTGAATAATACTCTTTATAAGAATAATAGTCTTTATAAGCATGACTTTTAAAGTGTACCTGAAGTTTTGCAATA
Source organism: Carassius gibelio (assembly GCF_023724105.1). NCBI lineage: Eukaryota > Metazoa > Chordata > Actinopteri > Cypriniformes > Cyprinidae > Carassius > Carassius gibelio. Next base: position 13,294,614 of record NC_068406.1, read on the forward strand.
GTCCTTTAGCACGATTAAATCTACTTCAGTATATCTTTAGTTGGACATCAGCACTACTTCCACAAATATTAAACTGATTAAGTACAAAACTTAAAACTTGTTCCAATTTAGCAGACTTTAAGTACACTAAACTTACAATTGCATGGTATTTTTATTAAGTACATAAATATGAAAATAAATGTATTTCAAAAACATTTTAGTACATGTATTTTTCACTAGAGGAGAGTAATGAGTTTTGCATTGCAACAATTTTTTTTTTTTAATAAATTGTTAAATAAAATTTTATTTTCTACTCAACACTGAATCTTGAAAAACATATTGGGTATTCCCAGAAAAATATTAAGCACTGATAATAATAAGTAATATTTCTAGAGCAGCAAATCATTATATAAGAATGATTTCTCAATGAACATGTGACACTGAAGACTGATGTAATGATGACAAAAGTTCAGCTTGGTCATCACAAGAATATAATACATATTAAACTAGAAAAAAATGATTTTTTCTTATTTTACTTTTAATTGTAATAATTTTTTTTTTTTTTTTTTTTTTTGACGAAAATCACACGCCAAAGTTTAATATTTTGGATTCTTTTTAGAGAGAAACACAATACTAATGTTCCGGCCAATAATACTTTTTTTTTATTATTTATTCATTTATGTATTTATTTTTTTATGTAACTTTACAAAATTGAAGATATTCTATATGATTTTTCCTAAATAAACTAAAAATAAAACGCACACAAAAAAAAAAATCTACAAATGATAATTTGAATTTTTTTTTTTTTTACTTAATTTACTTTTTTTCAAATCTCAAATAACAATGCCAATGCTTACTTTAGAGAATACCACTGATGAACGCCATTCCAACAATAAATCAGACCTGTTAACAAGACTGATAGATGACTGCTAACAGCTCCTCAGATAAGATTAGTTCAGCTTCACTCAAACACCACGGGATATGCTGACACCTGACAACATGTCTGTCTAACATCTGCCACATACCCAGTGAATGAACACGGATCAAAACACCACAGATCTCTATCTCTACCACGCTCGTATGTATGTTTGCATGAAGCTGGGGTAACTCCTCAAACCCCGGGCTATCAACAACATCAGAGACACCACTGGAGATCCACTTCTAACACATCTCTCTAACAGGAGTGTGAAATCATCAAAAGCCCCCTCAGACCTCTCCACCTCGGCCGTGCGGTGTAACCCCCTCCCGAGCTCAGAGTGGTGGCTGTCTGCAGCCCCCTTCATCTGAAGCTATCCTCTTATCGCTCCTGACCATTTGAAAGCGGCCGCAGGTACGTGTGTCCAGCAGGGCGGAGCGGGAGCGCGGTGAATTAGCAGAGATGTAACGCGGCAGCTGATGAAGGGGTCAGCTGAGGAGCCACAGCAACTCAAATGAGTCTTGTTTGAAGCTGGTGCTTTAGGGTAATGATGAGATTTCTGCTTCAAAAAAACGTACATCTGAAATTCATGAAATACATCCACAGCAGATAAACACACCATTTTTACACCATGTTTTTGTTACTTTATTCTACATTTTCTCTGTCACTTGTAACATTTGATTTAAAGTGATGGCTGGTTGGAGATTTAATGTCCTGCCATCTTCCTCTGCTATTTTCATGGCGAGTAACAAGTTGAAATGGTATAAAAGAATGATTAGAAAAATTAAAAACTTTTAAAATATTCTCAACATAAAAGTTGATTAAAGGCACATTAGAACAAAAATCATATGAAATTTAGCTCATTTTTTTTCTATATTTGGGTATTACAGGTTTAAGAACAATAAATGGCTTGAAATACACTGACAGCCCACATTATTTATTCTACTAAGACAAAAAGAACATAAAAATAGTAAAGTAAAGTAAATGACTTCTTATTTGGCCACATGCAAACTGCAAAGTTTTGGGTTTTCCATTCCATTCAGCTTAATTAATTGAAGGGGTTGTGTTACGTTACAGCTGTATAATTTCCAACTCATTTCAATTTAGATATTTTTGTAAACATATTTGTACAATTATTTCAAGAAATATAAAACTATTGCTTGAACCAAAAAAATTGAGGGGGTGTTAAAAAAAATGGAAGTGAATAAGAAACATTTTCACAGCAGGAAATTTAATTGTAATTTTATGCAAATGAGCAATGTTGCAACAAATATCAATGGGATTGAAGACTGTGGATCTCACATTTAAAAAGAGTCATCACAACCATATTTAGGTGCAGTTTATATGTGGCCCTTGAAAACTGATAACTGTCCAATTCGAGATGAGATTATCTCAAGTGGAAGGTAGTTGTAAAGCAAACCCGCTGCTTGGTGACGTTATTACCTTGTTGTTCATAAAGGCCTTGAGGCACTGAATGACTTTGTGTTGACTCTTCTTATCCACTTTTTCTTGGCTGGAAAACACACACACACACACAAAAAAAAAAAAAAAATCAAGAATGAGTAAAAGGAAGCAAGGCTCAGTGTGTTAGTAGAAGACAAAAACAGATAAAAAGATTTAGTTAAACTGTTATGACCTCAGGACTCATGCGGAGGTAGAACAAAAATAGTTTGAAACCTAGCACGATGCCTTTGATTAAGAAATGTGGGTAATGGAATTTGTTTTACTGTTTTTTGAGGATGAGCTTCTCCAGCGTGTCCAACAGGAGACCCAGACCCTCATGGCCAAAACTCTGTACCCAGCTGAGAACAAAAACAAAAACAAATAAAAACAATGTGTTAGTGTAATTCTGATAATGTGCAAAATAATAATAATAATAATAATAATAATAATAATAATAATAATAATAATAATAATAATAATAATAATAATAATAATAATAATAATATGGAAGTCAATATCTCCCATCAACTGTTTTGTTACCAGCATTTTTCTTCTTCAAAATATTTTGTTGTGTGTGTGTGTTCAGCAGAAGAAAGAAATTCATACAGGTCTGGAACTATTTGAGTGTAAGTAAATTATAACAGAATTTTTTTGGGTGAACTACCCATTTAAGTCAGGAACTAGCAGTTTACACTATTGGCTCTAAAAGTCCATATTTTGTATTAACTTTAAAAAAAAACACACACATTATATTACATGCCTGGACCAAACCATAAGAGTCAATAAATGTTATCAGAGTCAAGTTTGTCAGAGCTCATTTAACGTCAGTAGATTCTACTTTCTTCAACAAATTAATCTCTCCCCCAGGAGCTAAAAGTGAAAGGCATTGCTAATGGAGCAAAGATGTTTATTTTAATTCCATTCAGACACAATCTCGTGCTCTACATTGATTCGGCCTCTATTGTCTGTGGGAATTGCCACGGTGGAAATTGAACTCTCCAATAACGAAAGGGGAAATATGTCGAGTGAGGCATTGATTAATAATGAGAGAATTCAATAAGCATAAACAGACCGATTAACCCTTTGTGTGTAGGAAGCAGGTTGGAGAGTTCATTCAATTACAACTGCAGCCTGTAACAGATCTTTCTGCAAACACAAACTTTTATTTGCATGTAACAGTAATGACGTTAGGTCAAAGCAGAGATTCCAATAAAATGTTTTTCATGACATTAAAACCATTTTAGGGTAAAAAAAAAAAAAAAAAAGGCAAATACCAATACGCTTTTTTTTAACTGTTTTTATGTTATGGCTGATAATTGATAAATGCTTAATATTAAACTTCTATGCTATTTTCAAAAAAAATAAAAAATAATAATAATAATAATAACTGCACATGCATATAATGTTGAGTGATAATACTACTACTCAGCTTCTACTTAAATAATAATATATTCATGCATATAAGCATATATCCATCAATTTGTCATTTAAGATCCATGTAGAGTGAGGAAACTGAAAGAACGTCAAGCCCCACTCTTTTCCACAAAACATGTAAAAAACAACTTGTACTCAGGAAACTGCAATTTTACTCCATTTTCAAGCTGTTATGCATTGTGTCCTTAAGTCCTTAGTGGTCAAACAGAATCACTGGTAAATTGGCGGTTAAGCCCACTGAAATCAGGCAGGCAATAGCAAGAAAAAAAAAAACTCAACTGCCTTTGTCTGTGATCACCTGCTTTAAACTATGGTCACAAAAAAAAGTGATCAGCACTATGAACTGTTGATCATGTCAGTCATGGTGGGCTGGGTTGAGTGTAGTCTCAGAACTGTGTGAAATTGCTTCAGTGTAAGTGTAGAACAGCGGTGAGCATCAATAGCCAATTTTCAGAAAGCCAGTGTCAAGAGGCATGGGTGTGCTTCCAAGGCTAAATTACAGCCGAAATTGACCACAACCCGGGAACTGGAAAGGAGGACTGGAGAAGAGAACCAAGAAGAGAGAGAGAAAGATAATGCTGTTTAAAGTAAAACGGAGAGCAATTGAGAGATGGTCCGATGAGACTGAGGCAGTGCTCTCCTAGCTGAGCTGTGGCAGGATTGATGTCACTACTCTTTCACAGGCAAAACATTTGTGCCAAAATGAGTTCCCGTGCCATTACAAAATGGCAAAAGTCAAAAGGTCAAATACTATCATGCTGTATTTTAAAGGAGAACGCAAATGGTTGTAACAACATATACTGCAGTTCAGTGTTTTTATTATTTATTTATTATGCAACATATACTGCTGCACTGACTAAAAAAAAAACACCAAAAATGCATGATTGTCTGCATGTGTACCTACCACAATTAGCACATATTGTGAATACATGTCACCATTCCCCTTGATTTATAAGCACATGGGAGAACTTATACAAGCCACCGTGTCCTAAATATGGATCTTCATACAATTTTTTCCCCACTCGCTCATGCCTTCTTTTATTTCTTTCTGTTCAGTAACTTCCCCTTGCTTCAGCCACTCCAAAGGGATCGTAATGATTTCCAGTACATGGCGTCTCTTGGGTGTACGTAGACAGAATAAGGCTCTCTGAACATATTTAACTTGTAGTCGAAGAGAGGTGCAAGAGGAAGATGAAATCTCAGCCAGTCTTTTAGGTATTGCGGCTGATTGCGGTGGGAGTTGAGGGCTCAGGCCCCCAAAGAGCTGGTTAATCACATCTCACCACAGAGGTAAATGTACCATAGTAACAAAATAATCAGCAGTGAGCGGAGTAATGTGTAGCAGCATACAAAAAAGCCATCGGTTTCTTCCGTTCACCAGCTTTTCCCCTTATCCTATTGATTGGAGAACCTGCCAATGGCGAGGAATGGGGCTTCCCACTGGGAGGAGAGGGGAAGGAAACGAATGATCATGAGAGAGGGAGAAAGAGGGAAAAAGAAGGATAGAGGTGATGAGGGAGTGACAGAGTGTGGGGAAAGACTGCAAGAAAGTAGAGAGTTATGCAGAGAATCAAAGCTGGTTCGCAGAGAAGCTATGAGGGCAATACAGAGTGTTTATGCGGCGAGAGAGAGAGAGAGAGAGCAAGAGTCAGTGTAATGTCTGTTCCCATCAAAATGCAGTCCTCGTCCAATTCTAATCAACAAGCCGCATGCCTCCAAGCATCCACTAATCAAATCCTAGCATGTATGCCTGTGTGAATTTTCAAGGTGAAGCAAAAGCGGGGCTCACCCTGAATTGAATTTGTCAAATCGGACTGGAGCGGAGAAAACAAAGAAGGGGAGTGTAGTAGTCCATCAACCAAATTCATTTGCTGATGGGATTCCAGCTCATGTCTAAATCAAAATGACGACAATGATGATGGTTATTATGGATGAAATGAACTGTTAGTTTAGCCGAATAAAGAGCCGTGGACGTGTCACAACACCCAAATGAGCGGTAAATTAAAGACAATGCTGGTTTCCGTGAGAAACGTACATTTAGAAGCCGTGATGCCCTCATGCCAAATTCATCTCATTTGTAGAGTTGTTTCATTAATTTCTTTTCTTCTTTTTTCCTATTTCTTTTTTTTTTTTTGGAACAGGATTGGGAAAGTGTCAGTAATTGAAAAATCAGGATTGGAGGATTGTCAACCAGAGAAAATGTCTGGCAAAAAGGCATAATCAAGTAGTTTCTCAGGAATGAGGAAACAGAGATGTGTAATAAAATGCAAACAGGATCAACAGAAGTAGAGCAATAGACAATGAGAGTCAAATAGAAGAGGAAGAGACACTTTTGCTCTCACTTCACTACACTATCACTTTAATCTTTCTAATTCCCTTTCTTTTGTACTACTACTCCATTTTATTGTTAATATTTCTTGGGTTCTTTGGGCTACAGAATTTGTCATTTTATTTTGCATTTACTATACTGCTGATATGAACATACAGTTAAATAAGACAAGATTTTTTTTTTTTTTTTTAATGAAGCAAGGTAGGTATAATACACTATCATTTAAAAGTTTGAGGTCAGTAAGAATATTTTTAAGATTATTAAGTTTAAAAGTAGTCTTTTTTTCAGTAACATTGTGAAATATCACAACAGCCATTATTCTGGTCTTTAGTGTCACATGATCATAAATCATTCTAATATCCTGATTTGGTACTCAAGAAAGATTTCTTATTACAATAAATTCAAAACAATAGACCCTTTTAGGGCCAATGTCACAATTACGTCACAGCGCTAGCTGGAGGCAAAACAAAGGGAAACCTGGAGGCGGCCAATTCAAACCAGCGCAGATTTTTTGTGATGTTTGGTCCCAGAATCTACATAGTAGAGGCTCCAATTTTACATTTTAAAGCACACCTGCTGTCACTGCTAGAAAAAGAAAAACATGATGACAAAACGAGCGGACTGGACAGAAAAGATGCTCAAAAATGCTCGTGTTTGCAGCACACTTTTCTTATCAAAAAAGGTCAAATAAAGTTTAGTTATTTGTTGTTATTGATTGTTACCCATCTAAAGATTTATTATGCATCTCTCTACATGTCATGTATGAAATAATGTCTTGTGTGCATGTGTGTAAAACAACAAAATGACTATTTATATTAATGATCTGTAATTGTATACACATAGCTGTGATTGATTGTGGCAGGAATTCATACTCTTTTTAGTCTAGTCAAGTTTCAGTCAAATAAAAGTCTGAGCATTTTAGTCAGAATTATCCATGACTGTTTTAGTCTAGTTTTAGCAGGCGAAAACTGATAACATTTAGTCTTGGCTTTTTAGCAATGTAATTCTATTTAACCCATTCAATATAGTATAAGTATCTAGCAGTACAGAAGAATCCAACATTTTATTTTAGGCAAACCCATTTCAAAACTCAAAAGGTTATCTTATTACATTATTGTTACCTTATAGACTCAAGGATACATCTATTCCAAATTCTGAGTATGGGTCACCATACTTGGCTGAAAGTCACGTCGCCTTCACTTTCACTCATATTCAGTAATACTCTATATTAATAGGAGGGCCTGGCACTGACAAGTGCTAATAGGTGGGTTGCCCGATTTTGCCCGCTAAAGAAAGAGTCTGCAATGACAGAAAGCAAAAATTCATTTATTCTCTTGGTTTCTGAAAGCAGGCAGTGGAAGAAAAGGAGCAGGCCAGGCCTAGGGTTATGACAAGAGCTTCATTGAAACGCATAACTTACACGTGAGAAACCATATTCTCCTACCATCAGCAGGTGAAACCCAGAGCAGAAAGACTGCAAAAATCAGTCGAAGCATGGCAGCTAAAAAAGCAAGGGTGACTCCCTTCAAACCAGCAGGGTGCCAGTTCCAGTCAGCACAACGTGGCAGAGAGAGCACGAGAATGAGGCAGGCGGAAAAGCGAAGAGGTTAGATGCGGCACCCTCCTACACACCCTGTTGAAATCTCACACATTCACACATGCGGCGAATCAAGCAAAACACTTTCTCCCAAACAACTGTTATCTACCACCATGTGAAGTTATCAGAAGCGAAATCTCTTTTGAGACTTCCTCGTATGAAATGAGCATCCAAGTCTGGCCGTCTGACTACAGAATCATTTTCATTTCTTTCCCTCTCTCTTCTCAGAAGTAAGGGATGCAGCTGGTGTGATCAGCCCGAGCAAAGGCAATCATTACCAGGGCTTTTTGTATCAGTAAGCCTGACATCAAACAGCAGCTCGCTTTTTCTTTTCTCATGTTCTCCGTCTTTCCTGCCCCCTCCTTCGAAGGAGCGTTCGATTACAAAAGGGGAACATCTGGAGATGGACGCTCATGTCTGAATAACAATATTAATCAATCCCACAAGTGCCGGCAGAAACGGCGGTCTTAAACAAAAGGCAGAACACTTTACCGCCACAGGAGGCTCCAATCAAGAGAGGCAGCATTGAGAGCTGTGTCCCACTGCTCATAATCACATAAAGTGGCACATTCGTTCTGGGGTAAAAACATGTTGAAAATAAGCATGAGATGGTTCGCTATTCTTTAGCTCCCCTTTGTGTTCTCTTCTTTTCTCTCATCTGTTTCATCTTCTGTCACAGGGCAGTGTCAGTGGGAGATCAGTAAAAATGAATTACATTAACAAGGTTAAAATAAAGTCACAAAAAAAGTGATTTGAAGAAAATTATAATTCACAATTACAAGAAACAAGTCTCAAATGTATTTTTTGTTTTAACTACAGTGAGTTTTTTTGTTTTGTTTTAACTACAGTGAGAATCCATGGGGCTGATAAAGTTAATGTTTTCAATTGAGAGAGTAATTTATAATATTTAACAATATTTTAACAACTTTTAGGACATTATACAAATATTTTAAACATTTTAGTAGTACATTGATGATATAAAAAGCAATTATTTATTTACAGAAACCATTTAATTTTCTCACACGGTGAAAATGAACATTTAGCATAGTTTTTAGAACTCTTATAATTTAGACAGGTTCTTGAAAAAAAAAAAAAAAAAGGGAAACCCTGTCTTACACTCTCTACTAATAAATATGGAAAGGATAAATGAGCAGAAACCAGTCGGCCTTCTGATGAAGAGCCAGCACAGAGAACTGGAGCAAATCTTTGCATTCATAGCAACATAGAGGTGGGAAGAGAGAAAATGTGATTGATGTGAAAATGTGAGATCTTGATCTATTTGACCCCCAGAAGCAACCCTTCACTTTCATTAGCATCCTCCCACACCCTGAATAACCAGCCTCTTCAAACACCTTCAATCTCTCTCTCTCTCTCATATATCCATTTCATTTCTTATCTCCCTTTATCCCTCCTCTGTTATACGCCTATAAAGTGAATGAGACAAACTCACCATCTACTCTTTACAGGGGAGAATGACTATAACGCAAGTCATTTCTTTTAAAATATCTGATGCAATCCCAAAGCAAGGTTAATGTATTCAAACTGACCTTCAAAAGCATGGCAATATGCAGAAAACCTGACCACAGACGTAGCAGAAATATAACAGCGCTGAGCAAATGAACATCAGAAGTTAGCCAGTGTTAAATATTAACGAGTTTTAGAGTAATGTATGCTTGCGAAGGGAATACGCATCAGTCACGCTGAAAAGAGCGTCGCTGGAGTAACACATGTAAGATCACCCACTTGTTTGAGCCATAAGCGGCATAAAAGAGGAGTGGGCAGGCTGTCTCTCGCTCTCTCTCTCTTAGTTGAGCATTAAAAACACTGGAAAACAAATTCATCATCCCATTCCCAGGAAACAAAAACAGTCATAAATCACAGAGAAAAATGAGGCGCCTTATCTGGCTAACTTCACGGCAAAGGTAGCTTGACTTCGCTTCTCCCTCTGGAGTCTCTACCCCAAGGCTGTGTTACCCACGTTAGCATTGCACTGGGTCGGAGCCGCACTGAGCCGAAAATAAAACATTAACTCCAAAGTCCTATAGCGCCCCCAGGTCTTACGCATCCGTCTCGGCCTATTTTTCCCTCACCCTCCACAAGGGAGAGAGTCTCCTCTGTGAAGAGGAGACTCCAGAACCTCGATGGTAAAGTAGGTGGAAGCGATAAGCCGGAATTTATTTATAAATGCTTATATGAAAGTGCATGATTCACAAATGCGCAATTGCACAGCTAAGCCAGTAGGATAAAATTAATTGGATTGTGACTGAATAACAGATTTGGTTGAGGAATGCTCTTCAGCAGCAGCCTACGAGAGACAAACAAAAAATAATAATTTGGCCTAAACCATTCACAAGGTTAGTCTAAATGCCAGGGTTTTTTTCCTGCAGAGAATTATGAGGCGGCTGTCACCTCTGGTTGTCGATAAAACTCAGGCAGTCACGTGCAGGCGTCACTGAACAGATTGCATTAGAGCTTTTACTTAATATTTGGAAAAACAGATTTTTTTTTATACTTATATTTTTAAGTTTACTTGTTATTTCTTTACACAAAATCATAATTTCTATACATTTTTCACTGATTTACGCGATCTGATGAGCATTAACGCGGTCATATCTCTGTATGAATGAATGATGTGCAGTTACTCAGTAACAAACTTATGATTTTAAAAGTAATAAAGTCGATTATTTTGCTTAATTTGAGTAAAAGTACAGGTTTAAAAATATACTCCAAAAAGTAAAAGTACTAGGGCTGCCACTTTTCATTCGATATTCGAATATGCATTTGAACATGACGTGAACTATCTGTAATCAAACTATAAATAAAATATCCGGTTTTTAAAATGCCATGTGTAGCGCATTTTTTACACTCTATGATTAGACCGTTTGTTTTTTATTTTATTCCTTGCCATATTATCCAGTAGAGGGCACTCTAGACGTATTGTAGCGTAGGCCCATGACCAAATCAAGTGAATAAGAGCTAATAGCAAGGCACGTCTGTGTACTCCGAACGTGTCTTCTCCACCGCGAGGAACATTGTAAGTAAAAAGAGAGCCGCACTTAATACAGATCAAGTTGATAGACTGGTGTTTCTTGCAAACAATATTAAGAAGTGAATTAGTCTAGGCTAATTGTCACAAAACCGGTCGTTCTTGCTCAGATACACGCTGCTTTGCGAGGAGAGAGTGTGCACACTTAAAACGTGTCTCCTCTCACTTAAACTGCATCCTGTTCACTAACAAATTCACTCTATGCTCATGTGTTAGACATGAATTATTTTCGCACGTTTTTATTTCTAGCCTTTTACCGCAGTGAGAACGCTCTGATCCGTCAACATTGGCTCAGAAAAAAGGCGCATCACAGACAGTGTGTGAACCTGGAGTTAGGCATATGCGCACGCTCAAATCGTGATTTTAGGACGTTTTCTTTTAATCGCACAGCCCTAGAATGGACTGGAAATGAACAGAAAATAATTGGCGGCCCACCTGCAATACCACAGGTTGAAAACCACTGGTCTAGGCTATATGCCTTACTCCTGCTGCTGTTTAAGTTGTCAAGTGAATGTTTGTGCCTGTTCTGAATCGTTTTTTATTTTATTTTATTTTTTCATTTAGCCTAATGCTGTGGGATATGCATAGTGGTATTTCATATTAATTTATATTCTAAGCTGATAACCTGCTGTTTCAAACATTAGATATTTGAATATATTCGAATACATTGCATGACTTTAGATTTTTCTCAAAAGTGACAGCCCTAACAAGTAGGGCTGCACGATGTGTCGTTTAAGCATCGATATCGCGATTTATGAATCCACGATAGTCAAATCGCAGGATGTGCGATGTAGGCTGTCGTAGTTGATCATTATTCATTAACTGTACGGGCCAGCTGCTCCCCGGCCCTTGACGAATGTGATTCGCGGATTAATTGCACATCTTAACAATCATAGAGTGAAAGTTTTGACAGGGTAGAGAGAGAGAGAGAGCGTGCGCAAGCGAGAGCGAGAGAGAGATAGAGAGAGAGCGTGTGTGCGCGAGAGAGATAGAGAGCGCGCGAGAGAGATAGAGAGCGCGCGAGAGAGAGAGCGCGCACGTGAGAGAGGGAGAGCGTGCGCGTGAGAGAGAGAGAGAGAAAGATAATGCACGCATGAGAGAGAGAGACAGAGGGAGAGAGAGAGAGAGACCGTCTTCAAACACCACAAGCGCTGTCTTGCTCTCCCTCATGCATATTAAATCATTTAAATCATTTAAAACGATAATGTAAGTTTGCTCACCCCATTTTTGTAAGAAAAAATTTGATTAGATTTCATACTGCAAAATATATCGCAGAAAAATAAAATATTGCAATGTCATTTTTTCCCAATATCGTGCAGCCCTACTAACAAGTACCCCAAAAAAATTACTTAATTACAGTAATGTGAGTAGTTGTAATTCATTACTTGCACCACTTGTAATTACAAACACTTGATGCTGGTTTGAAGTGAGATTTGAGTAAAAGCTTACTATTCATTTTATTTAAAAAAAAGTTTTAGCTTCGTGCTAATGTTAGCTCTAATGCTTCCAACCTGTTGGGATTGCATTTCATGATGTATCAGAAGATTTCATGTTCAAGGTTGTAAGAAAATATTTAGTTTTCTAGAAAGAAACTTTAAGTGGAAAATGTACATTGGATCAATGCAATGTGGACCAGGAGACTGTAAGGAGTGGATAAAGATTTTCAATTTCATTAAATGTTTAATAACCTAATGTTATATGTTCACCTATACTACAAAAGGGCCCCTTTAAGGTGGTATGTTTTATTTAATTTCATGTTCATCAGGATTTCTTTTTCATTTTCAATCATATAATTATTATAGCATCTAAAATACATTGCGTGTAAAAAGTGTTTGTTTCAGCGAGTTGCAGGATGGGTACATTGTGTGCAGATGATCAGGATGGTAAAACCTCCGCCTCATTTTGAGCCAGGAAAATTCTGAATGCATCGTAAAAGCACAGAAACTAGAGAAATTAAATATAAGAAAACAAAATTTCTTATGATTTTGATCGATTTTCCCCCTACTTAAAATCAATATTCAGATGACAAAGAAATTGTTCAAAATAAGTTTTAACTATTATTTAGTTTTGAGCTTCCCTTTTGGGATTTGATCTGGATTTCCCTCTTGGGGTTAAAGTGCAATCAGAAACAACAAGCCAAAAAGACAAGATGGCAGGCCCTGCCATTGTATACAGTGAAAATGTAACATAACATAACATAAAATTAAATATCTGTCATCCCTGATATGCAATGCAATACAAAAGGGGCTATCATTTTTTATAATTTACCAAATGTATCAAATTTGTAAACGGGACAAGATGATTATATATATATCATCTGAACTTAGTGTCAGTACATGTCATCATGAATAGAATGAGGCATCAGTTTACTGATGGGGATCTTGTTGTATCGCACCGCATCCAGTGTAGACAACATCACTGGGTTCTACGGTCTTTTGTCGTGTCCAGTGTAGACATGGTGTGAGCTTTTAAATGGGTTATGTTATAGCCCTGTTTGTTTTTAATGTTTTTATGAAATATCTGTATTGACTGCATGATCATATCATTGTATTAATTACTGCAATGTGAGCTACAAAGTAAAACTTAGCGAGCCGTGCAATGCGTAACACTGCTGTGGGTTGTTTTTTGGCAGGTGTGTGTGTTCTGACGCGGTCTTGTTCATTTTGTAGGGTGCAACATCTCTCTCACTCGGCAGCATGCCTCTGTTTGAGGTGCTGCAGTAAACTGGTCATACTGCTACCTTTGCTGGCAACAGACTTCAAACACACTTTGAGGTGGGGTGTTATTTGTTCTTCGTCTGATGCCGCAATACCAAACCAACTCCAAATTAGGGATGACACCTTTCTTAAAGGGACATATTATGCTTTTCCACTTTTTGAATTTTAGTCAGTGTGTAGTGTGTATGTTTGGGCATAAAAGTTATCTTCAAACTTACAAATCTCAAAGTCAACTCCAAAGGGAGATATTTAGTTTTTAAAAAATCCCTTTTCAAGAACGGCTCATTTGTACTACAGCGTTTGTTGTCCGGGTTTTTGATATCACAAAGCGGCCCATTAGAATAAAAGAAAGTGCTACTTTAACGTAAAGTATTGCTGACAGTATAATACTGGACAATGATGTAATCTGCAGAATTTACACTTCAATTATGAGACTACAGTGTTTCCCAGACATTGAGTGTGGTTGTTCTTATATCACTGCATTTCTGAAGGAAACCGACTGTCTTCAGAAAACGTAATGTCATTTTCATTTAAAGTGGTCCTATAACGCTCTTTTACAATGTGTACTAGAACATGCTCCCATTCTTGGTGTTTCGAAAAATGCCTTGTTTTTTTACATAATTTAGATTATTACAATATCTTTCTCTCCATCCTTGTTCAAACGGCTCAATTAGTTCCAGGGCTGATTAAGGCCTGCCTTCAGAAAAACTAAATAAGCCATGATTGGTTAGCAGTCCCAGTACATTGTGATTGGCGAACAGTTTAGATGGTGTTTCAGTATTGCCCGCCCCGTGTCAAAGCAGCATGTTCGGTCTGCTCTGGTATAGTTAAGAATGGAGTCAATATATTGACATATCAATTTGAGCCGGATTCAGACCCAGAGAATATTCGGATATTCCAAGACATATTAGAGTGGTAATGTTATTGTTGTTTATTTATTTTTTTGTCTAAATCACCTTTTAGATAGAATGGCAACAACCAATAAAAATTAACTGAATTCACTATGTACAGATAAGTGTGTATGTATTATTTTTATTGTTACTGAATTCTAACATTATAACATGAATTGCAGTGAAACAGTTATACAGTGTTTTACAGTTGAGTTTATTTATACCACAGTCCAGTGTTTCCTAGGGGGCATATGTACGGAAATTCATTCTCTGCCAGCAGGAAGCGCTCTTGGAGTGGGAGGGATCGAGGTTTCCAGGCAACGGCTGTAGACAAAGCAGCTCTGATTCCCCCCAAAAACAAAAAAAAACTGCTTTTTCAGACATTACATGCAAGATGTAATGTGAAAAAGGAACAAGTTCTTCCCTGCTCGCTGCTATGTTGTTTGTGTATCTCTATGGCAAACGCGCGGGGAGAAAGCTGGGCCCATTTGGAACTACGGGAGCCCTGAGTGAAGCGTCGGCGGATGTTAAAAAGAAAACCGATTTTCATTCAAACAAGTCGATGTAAACTACACATTCGAGTTAATCAATAAAATTGATTAATCGCCCAGCCCTAATAGGGAATAAAAAAATAAAAAAATCAATCAATAAAGAGATTTTGTACCAAACCAACAAACTACAAGATGAATCACATCTATTTTTCACACAAACTATAATCATATGAATATCAACAAATTAACCAATTTTAATATAAAATGGGTGTACAATATGAATGCATTAAATATTTTGAAGATTAAATAATAAAATAAATATTACATTGTATTGTATAATAATAAATCGGCATTAAAGCAAAAAATAAAATAAATACTGTACAATTTATCTTATTGCTAATTTCCAATGACATATATTGTATAAAAAAAAAAAAAAAAAAAGGATTATATTTTGGTATCCAGAACTCAACAGTCTGCTGCACTCCACTACATGGCTCTCTGGAACATATAATTTTCAAAATATTTTTTAAATAACTTGAGGGTGAGTAATTTATGGGATCATTTTGGGTGAACTAACCCTATAATTCTAATAAACAAAAATATCTAACCCACCTAAAGTAGAGATTATAATAGCATCTTGTGTTGATGTTTATTCAAATAATATAACAAACACTGATATATTTACTACCATGTACACAAAGCACTTCTGAATTAGCCAAAAACCATGCCTCCATCACAAGGAATGGATGAGATACAAACAGACCATTGTATCTTTATTTGATAATTCTTTTTTTCCTTACACACTTTATTCTCTCCTGTTCTCATTCTCTGTGGCCTTGTTTTGACTGTACGTGAACAGATTAATCTAAATGACCTAATTTTGTTCCATTGTATGTGGGAGAGCAGCTTCCAGTTCAAGGTTTTCCTCTTACATGTACATGACATCATCTTAACACACCGAAACAAAAACTGAAATAACATACGAGCATTAGTGTGAATGTATATCTGAGACAAACTACAGAATGACACCAGCAGACTATTTTGGTACTTGTGCGACCAGGTGTGTGTGTGTGTGTGTGTGTATGTGTGTGTGTGTGAGGGAGGGAGAGAGAGAGAGGTTTGTGAAGCCCAGAGGGGGGATTAAAGGAACAAAAAAAAATCTAATTAATGCTAATGCAAAATTAGCGCTAATAACCTGAAATCGTTGAAAAAATGTACAAATTACTCAACAAGATGGCATTAAATCAAAGTCTTATCGAGCAAATGATCTCAATCTGAAGCATACTCATATTTGCTTCGAAGAGTGCTTCTGTACTTCTGTCGAGGATATATTAGTGTGTGTGCATATCTCTGTGTTTCCTGCTGCATTAGGAATCCGACAGAAGTATTAAGGAAAAAAACAGAATCATAACTCATAGTACACAGGCCCACAGAACATCACTAGCATAGCCATATTACAAACTCCCAGCTCAATTTCCTGTTTGTCTCCAAAGAAATGCAGAGTTTTGATGAAATTACTGTCTGTCTGTCATCTTAAACCTGGGCCATTATTCACAGGTGCCGGCTGCCTGTGGCAGACAGATAACCGTCCTTACCCAGCACATCTTAAAACCAACATCTGATGTGGGTTGTGTTCTGTAGGATTCTGCAAACATCCTCTTAATCCTTGTTAGATTAATAAACTAAGGACTTCTAAATTTGTGCAAAAAGAGTTCAAACGAGACCAAAAGGAGAGTGAGAGAAAGCAAGAGAGACAGAGGAAGTGAATGACATGACACCTCTCTGAAGTGTTGGACATGCATATGACAGCTGAACAGGGAAAGCTGGGTGCATAAATGAAGGAAAATCAATGCACGTCCATGCACATACCTTACTGTACACACACCACACATGACAAGCATCAAAATGTATTTTAAGTTCTAAGCAAAGCACTGATGTAAATTCTACAGACTCTCCATTCGTAGCCAGTTATATCTGTAGATTTAATTCTTAAAGGATTTTTTTTATTTGTATTTAATATGAATACACACTGTTCAAGAGTTTGAGGTTGGTAGGATTTTTATGAATAACAAGGCTGCATTTATTAGTAAAAAAATAAATACCAATAATAATAAACAATTAAAACTGTAATATTGGAAAATATTAATTTAAAATAATTGTTTTCTATTTAAATATTTTAAAATGTTCTTTTTCTGAATTGTTACATTATATTCTTCAGCAATGAGGGAATAAAATCACTGTTTAACCCCTTTGCGTGCGAACATCGCTGACGGCCCCAGTTTATTATTGTTTCACTTTCACAGCACATTAAACATCACTGTCTTACTTCATCTAGACAAACTATGCATCAATTGAAAGTTTAAAGACTCTAGCTTCGATATTTGACCAATATTTTGATAAAACATTGTTGCAGTGACAGATATTTAGTGATTTATGTCAGGAGTGCAAAATAATAAATCCGTATTATGCCACATTTTGAATAGAAATTCACAACTCACTCATATTCAGTCACATCAAGAGCGGTTTATTTGTGTTCACAAAGACTCACTGAACAGCGTCAATAAGGATTTATAGACCAAAGATGCATATCTGCGGAGATATATGGATATATTTACTGATGTTTACTTCATATTTCTTCAGACAGAATCGTCATTTCTATTCATTTTCCACGGATTTACGCGATCAGATGATAAACAGCCTCTCCCAGCGATCTGTGTATGTGTTTGCTGTGCCGGCAGCTCGTGCTGTGTGGCTCAGACTCTGATTGGGTCTTCCCAAAAGTCAATCTGAGAGTGTAATATCTGGACACCGCCCCATCGTGTCACATGCTTCCTGCACACTTCCTGGTAGTTATCTGGCCAAAACAACACTGAAACACCTCTGTACACACAAAATATCCGAACAATAAACCCGCGATTACGATAGTAAAGCTTGGTATGAGAATTTCTTGAGATCTGGGGCGTTTTTATAAAAAAAATCGAAAATGTACATCGGAAATGCTAACTTGTGCAGCGATGAAAAAGGCTACAAATAACATATTTTTACAACAGTAAACGACCAAATTCCACCCCTGATCGCTAAAGGAAGTTATTATAAACACTCGATCGGGGTTTAAAGTGAGTTTTTAGTAAAAGTGTACTAATAATTTCATAAATTGTCAGATGTAGCTTGATGCTAACGTTAGCACCAATGCTACTAATAGCAGGTGCTTTTCTTCTTCATCATGCATTTTTGTCACAATAATTCACGTAAGGTCGTAAGAAAATGTTTTGTTGTATTTTTATAGTAAGACTTTTGATAAATAAGGGCTAAATGCAAACAGAGACTGAAGTGAGATTGCTGCTTTGTGTCTTTGTAAAGCCTGAAAAACCACAATCAAGGCTAATAAAGATGGAATAAAAACAAAAGAATAATGATAAAAGAATAATGCGGATAATGTGTCATACCCGGCGGAGGTGTGAAAGACTCGTTTGGTGAGAACAATGGAATAACAGATAGGGATTAATCGGGCAGTTTTCACAGCCAAACAAACACAAAATACACAGGAGAGTTTACATGTGAGATCTCACAGAGATGACAAGGGCCATAAATCAATCTGATTAGCCTGCTCTAAAAACACACATGACATGGCCTTAGAAAATATTTCATAAAATTCACCGTTTTACAGATTCGATTATGAAATTTTTTATGAAGGTTTGGAAGACTTGTGGCCTTAGCTACACTGTGTTTTCAAACTCATTTCCTACATCAACATTTTTTTAAATACATTTAAAACATATGTTTTTTATATTTTTATTTTTGTTTTTATGTTTGAGCTTATATATCTCTATTATCATAACAGTCTGAGTGATTCTGATTCCTGAACAGTAAACTTTAAAGTGTCAGCTTTGTGAACAATGGTTGATTATGTATCTAGTCAGAAAGAATCATGAGCAGAAACCTTTTTATTTTGGGTATGTAATTTCGGTCTCCATGCCAAAAAAGGGGGGTTACTAGTAAGGGGTTAAGTAACTAAACACACTTGTAGAGAAACGCGCTAACACAGGTTTACACACACACACACACACACACACTTATCTTGCTCTCTCTCTCTCCCGATCGAATAATTAATTTGAGTAGCTAAATGTTATAATCAATTAATTCAAATAAAAGTGATCTTACCACACAATTTCATCTGTCTGATCTGAAGCGGCCAGAATGCTCCACAGCTTCGGGTCAGTTTTGATTTCACATCACGCATTAAAATAGTTTAAAGCTTTATAGTCTCCGTGTCTCTGATAAGAACAGCATTTTAAGCTGGTGCACCTCAAGTGTAACTCTTGCTCAAGTTGCAACTGTTTCGTTCTATGCAACAGAAACACTCGTTGTAGTGGAGCCTTTATGATTAACCGTGCCATTTTAAAGCATAGTAAATCATGAAACCGGTTAATTGCTGCATCCCTAGTCCAGAGAGATTTGTAACAGACAACCATTCTGAGTCTCTGTCCTGTAAGGAGAGAGAAAATAACGGATACCTTGTCCTGAGTCTCCATCCTCTGTGATAGGAGATAGAAACACAACATCCATGTTCCGTTCGGAGTCTCCGGCACGTCCAGAGAGACAGAGTTATTTTCTTAGTGAACACATCCGAAGCACACAGACAGAAAGCAGCTGTAACAGCATGCAAGTACTAAACAAAGTTCTTTTTCACACACACAAGTTTATGTTGAAAACACACGAGTTACAAAAACTCTGTGAAGGTAAACAGCTGGGAAATAAACTGCATGTTTATTTTAGATCTGTGCAGCAATTTACAGTAAATAAATGAATAAATCACTGTGGTCTTGTCTCCTCTGTGGCTGGGACTCTAAATAATGTTCTGTGCATGTCTGTGCAGCCAAAGGCAGAACAGTTAGCATGTTTTGCTCCAACTTTCGCCATGGCATTAGAGCTGGTACACCGTTATCGCTTGCAAAATCAAACTGATGGCACCGTGGGTGGAAACTTAGAGGTTAAGGGGAGGTATTATTACAATGAGATCCTTTTGCAATGTCATTTGGTGAGTGAAAGCAGATGCTTGCAGAAACAGGCTTACGAAAACAAAGTCACTGGGTTAATCTATTTCACGTTTCCTTGGTTGGTTGATGCACCGGGGGCCTGATTATAGCACTTAAAACTTGGGAAAGTCAGATTTCCATGATATGTTACCTCTAAACTGATAAATAACTGTATACTGCCTAAATGATCCCAAATATGCACAGACCAACTGCCCAACTAGACATTTAGACAACCCACCAACTACTTGTTTTTTTAAAACGGTTCATTTTTGCACATCTTTAATGTAAATTATACTTCAATAGTCTTAATGTTTATATATAACATTTGACATTTCTTCAGGATGGAAAAAAATATGTATTCTTGAAAAACACAGCGTTGTTAGAATATAACACCAAGAGTAAATGTTCCTTTTTCTCCTCACAAGAAAGGAAAACACATCAAAACCAGCACAATCAGACCACAGAACGGTGACTGATTTCAGCCACACATGCGCTTGCACGAACAACAGCGCACTCTCCCTCAAAGCAGCAAGCGAACTTCAGACTTCACTGGTATGTGAGTACCGCTAAATGCTTTAGCGCTGAGTTATGGAAGGATACAGGGGGCCGGTGGGCTACAGGAGAGAGAGAGAGAGAAAGAGAGAGAGAGAGAGAGATGCAGCCAGAAACTCAATAAGCTGACATTTGAATTGCAGGCAAATGAGGCCCTAAACAAGGCTGAAATGGCTGGATTAGAAATTCAGATTGATAGGCCTGTCTGGAGCCATTCGGAGGGCCTCCCCTGGTGCACCCTGGGAAGTCTGTACTTTCCACAGGAAGGCGATTTTTTTGAGAAGAGCCAATTTAGCAAAGCTCGTACGTGAGTGAGCGGAGAAAAGATTTGCATCAGAGTGAGCACGCTGAGGGAGAAAGAATCACCATGGCAAATGAGAAGCAAAAATGTAAGCCTGCACTCACCTAAAGTCACATTTGGTTTTGAGCATTCACATTCAGTAGTCTATTCCCAGACTGCCTTCCTATTCAAATGCACACAAAATAAAATGAATGAGGGTGAGAGTATATTGGTCTGAATTTTTATAGAGCCTCGGCATATATAAAAATCGATCACAGAAACTACTTCCGCTTGGAAACAAGACTTGAAAGGCAGAGGACAAAATCACCGGTGTCACAGAGAAAAACAAGGCTATATAATAAGGATATGTGCTTTGTTCAAGCAGCTGCACTATATGACATAAAAGAAACCTGTGGACCTTTAGAAAGTGTCACGTTATAAAAGACGAGTCTGAACTTACCAGCCGTTTCCAAGCAAACCTAGCTGTGAAAAATTAATTGGTGAAAAATTAAAACTAATTAGTCCTTAAATGCATTCAGCATGGCACTAAGCAGCATGAATGGTCATTCCATCAAAGCGAGAGAGCGGGAGGAAAGAAAAACTCCCTGGTGAGTTGAGACTAGAAGACACAAACATGAAGCTGCCTTAATCAGTTAAACTCGGGGCGGTAATTTAAGTTTGGCTCGATCAATAGTGCTGCCTCTGAACGCCAACCTCTCGTCAATAAAACACGAGCGGTGTTGAGAGGAATCAAACTGCTGGAATCTAAATAACGAAGGCATTCTGAAATATTTTCCGACCTTGGTGTGACAGCCTATCAGAATATCATTTTAATGCATTATGCAGATTAAAAATCCCACCATGTTTAATGAGAATGATCAAGTGTCAGCACACCCACAAGATATCAGATGACCAATAAAGTTTGACCGAATGATAAAATGATTATTTACAGTAAGCTAAAAGGTCTCAGAGTTATGAGACCACGCTAATTATTTACGGCTCTTGTGAAATTCACCTTATGACTTAGAACGAGATGGATGTGGTTTGTGACCAGTTCATAATAGAAACTGTCTTTCCTGTCTGCATTACACTTTGAAAGAGGAAAACTTGGGGTTAATATATTACCCTCATACACAAACAAACACTCATCCCTGCATTACAGCCCCAAGGCTAAGAAGTGGTTCCTGTGGTTTGGAGTACTGTGGGGTACGGAAAATGTTTTTAAGTTGTAAATAAGCCTGCGGAGAAACCTGGAGAACCATAAAGGGATCAACACACTTGCAAGCATGCACATACATGGAACACACAAGCACCACGCATTTATTCACACTCTAAAACCAGAGAGTCAAAGCTGTGGCTCAGAGGGTAATGTGTTGCTCCTGACTTACAAAACAGCTAATGTGCTCCAGCATGGGTCGTATATTGAGAGTCAGTTCTCCAATATCATATCAAATAAAAACACTGAGTGATGCAACAGCATGCTAAGAAATGCAGGTGCTTCCTCTTTTGCTCTGTTTGACCCTCTTCTACCAGCCTCCCTTTCGTACAAAACATTGAAGACTTTAAATAGTTCAAAAGTGTAGTAACTCACTCTCTCCATGTCATTTCCAGTTGTTCGTAATAACTGAATAAGGACTTTTAAAACTATTTTATAAAAGCTGCACTCAAAAAAAAGCTGTTTCTATTTTTTTCCTCTCTTTGCAGGCCTGTTAAAAACAGATTCCCCAATAAGATGACTTTGGGAACCCATTCTGCATCATCTTCCTATTTGGTAAATGTGTTCAGTTTGAATATTCAATATTACATTTATAACAAGCTTGAATCTGATACAAAATTTACTTCATGGTAGGGGTAGGGCAATATGATCAAAACATTATATTACAAATATATATATTTGCATTCAAATAATTCAACTCAAATCAATATTTTGCATCAAATTATTTACTTATGTGGAAATAGCCATGTAATAACCGGGATAATGTACATCCATCCGGTTGTTCTCGCAGAATAAACCCTGACAGGGTAATCAGGACCCCGACGCGAAGTGGAGGGTTCTTGTGTCAGCCTGCCAGGGTTTATTCTGTGAGAATATACAAAATACTGATTACTTAAAGTTCACATAAACGCACAAAACTCAATAACATACGGAGGGAGGGTTCTTGCAGACCAATCACAGCACTTGCAGTCTGCATAGAATTGACGCACTGTTCGATTTTTGGAGAAGTACATGTCAGGTAACGCCATACTACACATAGCCTACAGCGTAGCTATGGCTTAAGTTTGACACAGAAGTATAAAACAGGCTTAAGTTTTCATGACCATGTGTATCACAGCAACACCAACATCACGTCAATGTGTAACTGCGATAGAGACAACAGTCCAAAATTCCACCATTTAATCTTGTCTACCAGTATATCACCTGCTCCTGCATCCCTGAACAAATATGACTGCAGCACGTAACTTGACTTTTGCAGCTATTCATGAAAAGAAGTTCTTAAGACTCATTCGTTATTAAGTTGTCTAAACAAAGTTTGCAAGTTTTCAGAAAAACAATATTTGTATCCAGTCTAGTCTCCTTTCAGGGTCTTGATGTTAAAGAGTGATATCCACAGCTCTGACTGTCAAGTCTAAATCCAACCTAGACTGTTTTATGTTTTATGTCAGACTGTTTAATTATGCATGGATTTTTATATTAATTTGTCTGGGACAATCTGGATGACATTCTCTCCTCTCATCTTCTCATTTCTTTCATCTCTGTGCATCCATATCTCTGTCAATCAGTTGTTTAATTAAAATCATTAATCATTTCAGCTTAAACGTCTCACTGCTTCTGATCAAACCAACAAATATATCTTATGTGAGGGGGCAATCAAAAGGTAGGCACAAGTCATTGATGCTGGTTGATTCAGACCTCTAAATTAAAAGACAAAAGATTTGATTTAAACAACAAGGATGAAGGAAACATGCCAGAAGCATTTGCAAGATAGAGATGGAATGAACTCGTTGTCAGTGATGGTGAATAGGAAGAAGGATCTGCAGAGGGAAAAATGATCAGAGTGCAGAGATATTGCAGCAGAGGGGCCAGATCTAGCTCAGTGTCCAACTGATGCTGCTTTATTGGCTGCGCTCTTCAAAAGATGTCACCAAGCCAATGCCCAGAACCTCTCCACTTGGCTCACAAAGTCACTTGCTATTGTGTGTCTGACAAAATAACAAATCTAAAGCTTTAAACCTGAAGGTCAGTTTTAATACAATATCTAAAACCAATTTCCACCTGTTTGTCAGCGCCATTTATCACCTTCATTTAATACAATTATGTCCCCTACACAAACGCCTCAGCTCAGCAAGAGAAAGTAAGAGGGCAAGGGTGAATGCGTGACTATGCCTGTGCACGGGTTTGGGTTTCTGAAGGGGGCAGGTGAGGGCTGTGGGTGCAAGTCCTCATTCAAGAGAAGTGGGAATTACTTTGGGCAACTCGTGCAACAAGAGAAAGTGTGAGGGCGAGGATGAGACAGAGAGAGGAAAGGAAAAACCTGATAATAGATGCAAAAAAAACCCGCACACAAGTCAAAACAAAAGCTGCTAGCCCAAATCAGGAGTGAGAGATTGGCTGACCCCTAAGAGGAGGAGGTGTGGGATCTGCATTCACAAGAAGAAATGGGTAGCGAGGGGCGAGAAATTTGAGAGAAGAGAAAGAAACAACTGATAAGAATGAAGAAAAATGAACAACAAAGACAAACATACAGTATACTTTCCTGAAGCAAAGACAATGCTGCCTTTGATAATTGCTTGTCAGTTAAAGAATTAAATTAGACATTATCACAAAATATAATTCAATACAATGAAATGTAATGTGAAGAAAAATAAAAAATTATGTCATCATTTATGCACCCTCATGTCATTAAAACCCATATGACTTCCACTTTCTTTCTTCCACTGATAGCAAAGGGTCAAAAATGAGCATCAGCAAGGTCCAAGAAAGACCAATAAACATTACAAATGTAGTACATGTGACTTGCAAGCTATATTCTAAGTATTTGCTATATTCCAAAGAAGATAAAAAGGTACAAATGTTTGGAAAAATGTATGAGGGTGAGTAAATAATGACAGAAATTTAATGTGGATGAGCTGTTTATTTATGGACTATTTATGGATGAACTATAATATTTGGGAAACAGATTCAGAGTTTCATGAGGAAGGTGTTTGCACGGGGAGTGTTGGCATCAAACAAACAGAAAGAAACACAGAGCCAGACAGATTCTCTGAAAATAAATTACAGACTTTATCTAAATTAAGAAACCAACATTCAAAGATTGGGGTGAGTAAGGTTTTTTTTTTTCTTCTTTTTTTTTTTTGGAAGAAGTATCATGTTCACTAGTGCTGTGTTAAATACATCGATACAACAAAGTATCGTCACCAAAATTTGCCAATACGAGTATCGATACAGCTGGCCCTGTATCAATATTGTGGCCACAGAAGAACACAACCAGGGTTGCCTGATATAAAGAGACATAATCCCTGAAACAGAGCTCCCCATTTGTGCAATACGGCAATATCAGTATATAACACAACATAAGTGTGCTGCTTGTTTTTGTCAACCTGGCAACCATGTGCACATGCTCTGTCTGCATTAAGGTTGGGTACCATTCACATATTAACCAGTATGCTATTGTTATTACCTGAATTTCATTAATTTTTCAGTATTTTATTCTGTGCAATTAAAAAACAATGCAGTAAAAACATGTATAAAGCCAAAAGTTTCAATTTCAACATTTTGAACAACAGGACCCTACAGACTTTTTATTTTTCCCCCCTTGTTGAGAAAGATGATGTAGCTGTTTAGCGATTAAGCTATCTTATTAATAAAGCTGCATGCTAAAAAGAAAAGGAACTTTAAGCAACAACAGCTGATGGAACAGTAACGGCTGACGTAAACTGTTAACTGCCGTAGCCAAAGAGCACAAAGTAACACTAAGTAATAGCAACAACAGAGAGGACGGTGAAACATTCAATCAAGACAAAGTATGCTTTTGGCATTAAATGACAACTTATTGTCAGAAGAAGAGTTTTTAGTCTTGTATGATGCTAATAAGTCTTAGAACCTAGATTGATGAATTAATAATTTATGTATAAACTTAAAACAATCTTAAACTATTGGCTATATTTTGCATTATAAACAAGAAAACTTAAGCAAATAGTGTATAATTAATATCTAAATTAATTCTGATTTTATTTTATACAATACAAATAAACGTACTTCAAATAAGAAGCCTTGGACAAACTATGAAAACACCCCCCCCCCCCCCCAAAAAAAAGCACCTAATGGAGTTTGAACTTCACAATAAACTGCTTCTGTTTCACACAAACGCCAGCACAGACGTGCATGTCTGTATGTGAAAAGTTACAAAAAAATGCCATGCACTCTGCCACGCCAAATTAGTTTGCTCTCACTCAAAGCAAACTTCATTATTTTCCACGCTCACCCAAGCGAACTTGCAGAGGCGTAGAGTATAAATCAGCCTTGACATAGAGAAAGGGACCAATGGCCGGCAGCCGGGGTTCATCTTTGGGATAAAAGTTTGCTGAATTTTTTTTTTCTTTATTGTTTTCATTTATTTTATTTCAAATTATGGGTGAGTACTTCTAACATGTTTGGTTTGTAAAATAAATGTTGTAAATTCAAATCAGAGAGTCTTCTGTGTCTGGAAGGGATGTATTTTTGAGTCTATAAGGTAACAATAATATAATAATATAACCTTGTTTGAAATGGGTTTGGCTAAAAGAACATTTTGGTTTCTTCTATACTACTGGGTACTTGTACTATATTGACTGGGTTAAATAGAATGGCATTACCGAAAGGAGACTAAAATACCATTTTCATTGAATAAATGAATACATTTCAGTCAACTAAAACTAGACTAAAATGTCATCAGATTTCATTGACAAACTAGACTAGACTAAAAAGAGTATGAACATGACAAACTAATAAAAACTAAAATGACAGCTTCGAACAAAGACTATACTAAAACTAAAATTAAATGAGTACATTACAATATATATTTATTAAAAAGAGTACATTATTATTTATGAGCTTAAAAAAAAGATGCAAACAATAAGAATATTGTACCTGGTGGGGAGTGCCTAATGTAAACATGAAACATGTGCCATTACCTATGTTGTACTGTGGTACATGGAGGACTTCATAATGCAGAGGTCAACTGCCTGCTCTGCCTATAGTTCTCACTGGCCCTATAGTATGCAATGTTTCATAAACCATTGTTTTATTAAATTCTGCTGAGGTGAAATTCAGTGTCACTGTATCGTGATATGTATCGTAACGTGACTTTGCTGGTGATACACAGTTCTAGTGTTCACCATGGATGAATGTATTTAAAAAATATATAGTAAAACTGTAATATTGCGAAATATTATTAAAGATGAAATTAACTGTTTTCTATGTTAATGTATTTTACATTTTGTTTTATTTCTATGAAACCACTACCCGAGCTTGTCACATGATTCTTCAGAAATAATTATAATATGCTGATCTGCTGTTTAAAATAGACATTTAATATCAATGTTGAAAAAGGTTGTGGTGCTTAATATTTGAGGAAAACAATACACATACATTTTTTTCAGGATTCTTGACTTTGAATATCCAAAACAACAAACACAAATCCTATTTAGCATTTTAGAAGTCTTTACTGTTCCTTTTAATGAAATAAAAATCTTTAGATTGAGAGCATAGGCTACATTAAGAAACATTTCAAATAACAAAAAAACCAGTGGCTTCAGTGATGATTTATAGGTAAACGTTCTACTACACAGTGTGCTCAGCCTCCTCTATGGAGGACAGTTTGATGGGGCATGACCAGCTAACCCACAGGCCGATGCTGGAGGGAAAAGCACGGGCAGTGTGTCTCTGGGGGGAAACCACAGGCACCGTGAGCTCTGTGGAGAGTGACAGTCACTGAGCCAACACACTGCCTTCAGCTGCAACAGCAGAGCTAAGCACACTCACTGGAGACAGAACTGATGTTTCCAGCAAGTGCTCTGACCAGTACAGTCTACATCCAGAACGAGACACAGTATGCAGAGAAAGAAGGCACTGGAACGAAATTAAAGGAGGGCAATCTGCACACAACCAAGTGAGACTCTGTAACGTGCTATTAGACAAATCGTTAGTGACAGATTGATTGAGGAAAAGCCTGTGTGATGAGGCCATGTTGTATCACTCTCATTTTTACTCTGCACTGTTTTGTAATCAAACCAGTTTTGACAAGGGAGAAGGGCAAAAGTGCAGAAATCTGATGGCAACTCAAAACAAGCATTCAAACATTGATTGCCTGGTGCACATCAACAAAAATGTAACATAGAGCATGTGAGCTATTAGTGAAAAACATGAATCACTGAACAGTTGAATTCGGGGTTGATCAATGAATTTATATGTTTGTTACATTACTCAATCTTTATGCTGTTATTTTAAACATTCTATTTAATGAATTGGTGAATTCTGAATCAAACCTGTCATACTTCTTACAAAAATATTAAGCAGCACAACTATTGTCAACCTTGAGAATAATAATTAAAATTCAGCACACAATTTAGTATATTAGAATGATTCCTGAAGGACCATGTGCCACTGAAGATTGAAGTAATGGCTGCTGAAATTCAGATTTGCATTAGAGAAATTAATTCGATTTTACAATATATTAAAATATAAAAGTTATTTTAAAT
Source organism: Carassius gibelio (assembly GCF_023724105.1). NCBI lineage: Eukaryota > Metazoa > Chordata > Actinopteri > Cypriniformes > Cyprinidae > Carassius > Carassius gibelio. The sequence continues at coordinate 13,323,061 of NC_068406.1, forward strand.
TGTAATATTTCACAGTATCACTGTTTTTGCTGTATTTTGATGAAATGACAACAGTTTTGATCATAACAAAACAAAAACTCCAAACCTTTGAACATTAGTGTAGGTAGAAAAGTTAATTTTGACTGTAAAAGTTTCTGTGACTTTTCCATGACCTTTTAATAATTTATATATTTCTATAACTGTAATGACCAAACCTGGAAATAACACTTTTGAAATTCCCTGGTTTTCTAGGGCTGTGGGAAGCCTGTAAATTCTATTAAATTTGACCCTCAGGGACTGGCTCTGCTTCAATCGATATTAAAACTATGACACCTTAAGACGTAAAACACGTAGCCTAAACCATTGGTTAATATGTATAAGTAAAATTATCTTTCACTAGATTTATAACGTGGATGCACATGAATGACCATAAGGGTTCCTAATATATAATGAGCTTAAAACAGTTTGAAGGGCCATTAGTTGCACAGCAAAACCAATGTTTTGAAGAAAAAAAAAAAAACTGATTATCAAGCTGAATCAACTGCTTTTTCTCATCAGAAGACCTGCAAGGATATGCAAGTTTACCTACATTTTTTCAGCTCTAAATATTTGCACTTGTTGATATTCAAAATATATTTGTAGACAACTTCCCTGATTTTCGACTTGCTGTTTTTCCCTCGCTGTCACTCCTCTCAAGTCTGTTTCTCTCCCCTATCCTTCCCTTACATCAAAGTGTCTTGCACATTTTCAGCCATCAAGAGAGGAAAACGAACGGTTCTTTCAGAAACATGACAGAGAGAAAGGAAACAGAAAAAGAAGCGACAGAGTGGGCCAGTCACTAAAGACACACTTTCTCTCTCTTTCTGAAATAACTTGTGCAGAAACTTTTTTTTTTTTCATCCCGGTTCCTGGAGAGAACTGGCAGCCCATTTTATTGGACCCAAGGGAAATTACATGTTTTATATTCCATCTCCCCACACATGTCGGGACAAGAGCACATCTGTCCAGAGTTGACACTGGGATAAATAGGAGTGAGAAAAAAAAGAGCAAAAGGGGTGAGAGACAGAGAGAGAGAAAGAGAGCTAGAGGGAAAGAGAGAGCAAGAAAGAGAGAGAGAGGATGAAAAGTGCTGATGGCTGCACATGGAAGGACTTTGATTTTTATGTAATATCAATAGCTGTTTCTTGAGCTGGGCGATTTTCCAGATTTTATCAACTGATTCAAATTTATTGTTATGCCACATTTGTTTTTTGTTTTTTTGTTTTTGTTTTTAAATCAAGGAAACGCGACATTGAATAGGAGTATTACCAAATGTTAGAATCAGACACTTTGACAATATGCCGATGATAACAGTAAAGCGCAACAGTCAAACACATCCATGTTTACACAGAAAAAAAAACAATGGAAAAGCAGCACAATCCGACAAAAAAGCTGTAAAGAACTACTATTGTAAGTCTGACTGAAACAGGCTGAAAGATGCTTTTGTTTTTTGTGTATAAAGAACATTTAAAGTTAAATGTATAAAGAACATTTACAGTTAATATAAGTCTACACATAATATGTATAAGATAAGTTTTTACAATATGTAGTTGTAGTTTTTGCATCTTTTCTGCAAAGATATTTAACAAGTGATTTGTTTAACATTTGCATCATGCCAGCAACTTCATGTGTACTGCACTTGGAATTAGGGTTGGTCAATATATGAAAAGAAATATCATCTCGATATTGTCCATTTTTTTTACAATATTTGATATATATATCTCGATATGTTTGCATTTAAATAATAAAAAACTGGGAGAAATAATTAAACTATGATCTTTGGAGCACATAAGTATTTCTTAAATATATATACATACAAACCTGATTCCAGAAAAGTTGGGACAATGTACAAATTGTGAATAAAAACAGAATGCAATGATGTTCGAAGTTTCAAATTTCAATATTTTATTCAGAATACAAAACAGATGACATATCAAATGTTTAAACTGAGAAAATTTATATTTTAAGGAAAAATAAGTTGATTTTAAATTTCATGGCATCAACACATCTCAAAAAAGTTGGGACAAGGCCATGTTTATCACTGTGTGGCATTCCCTCTTCTTTTTATAACATGTTTAGATGTGGCTTCTTTTTTGACCTATAGAGCTTTAGCCTGCAACAGTGAATGGCACGGTGGATAGTGTTCACCGACAATGTTTTTTGGAAGTATTCCTGAGCCCAAGTTGTGACTTCAATTACAGTAGCATTCCTGTATGTGATGCAGTGCCATCTAAGGGCCCAAAGATCACGGGCATCCAGTATGGTTTTCCGGCCTTGACCCTTACTCACAGACATTGTTCCAGATTCTCTGAATCTTTGGATGATATTATGCACTGTAGATGATGATGACTTCAAATTCTTTGCAATTTTTTTTTCTGAGAAACTACTTTCTGATATTGCTCCTCTATTTTTTGCCGCAGTGTTGGGGAATTGGTGATCCTCTGCCCATCTTGACTTCTGAGAGACACTGCCACTCTGAGAGGCTCTTTTTATACCCAATAATGTTCCCAATTGACCTAATAAGTTGCAAATTGGTCCTCCAGCTGTTCCTTATATGTACATTTAACTGTCCCAACTTTTTGGTAATGTGTAGCTTTCATGAAATCCAAAATGAGCCAATATTTGAAATGACCATTCAAAATGTGTCATTTTCAACATTTGATATGTTATCTATATTCTATTGTGAATAAAATATAAGTTTATGAGATTTGTAAATTATTCCATTCCTTTTTTACTCACAATTTGTACAGAGTGACAACTTTTTGGGGAATCAGGTTTGAATAAATATATATATATATATATATATATATATATATATATATATATATATATATATATATATATATATATATATACACACACACACACATTTAAAATTAAAATTAAATTAAATGTATGCATTTAGCAGATGCTTTTATCCAAAGATTAATTACGATTAATCGATTAGTTGATCATTAATTTAAACGACGATTGATCATGGAAATTATCGAAAATTGACATCCCTATTTCAAACAAGTAACTTTAATGGTTCATAACAGTTAGAATGATGCCGTAGTAACCTTACCAGGCTTTATAATAAAGCAAAAGTGATGTGATGGGCAACAATACAAATGACATCAGAAATGTATCTATAGTTCACAATAAGTGAGATTTTAGTTTTTTTTCTTTTTATTTTACTTAAGAATGACAGATATGCTAAAGATGATAATCCTATTGAAGGAGTAGCCATAAGACAGGAAAAGATTACTATCTTTCCGCTGCCCTGTCTTCATTTATGTCATCCCGTTCAATATTTAACCAGCCACAGTCAGTAGGAAAAGGCCTGCTAAATCAGAACAGGTGTCTTTTCAAAATCATTTAGCATTCTGCTGGGATGAGAGGATGAACTCCTGAACTGGCACAAAAAATAAATAAATGTGAGTGAAAATAAATGTCACTCACAATGGTGTACATAGCTAATGGAAACATCACTCACTCATCCAATCAGACACCTTGCCTGAGTAGAAGAGGAAGTATGGGTATAAATTATGCTCCCTACATATCCTTGGTGTTCATGCCCCATGTGAGAAGGAGAGAGAATGACGGTACAAATCAACCACCAGCCAAGCAAAGGATGGCCAGCCTCACCAACATGATCACAAAACTCATCAAGTTCATCATTACCTACCACACACATACACGCACACACACAGAACACACACACACATATCTACTGCAGCAAAACTGTGCTCATATCATCCTACTGACAACAGAATATCTATATGAAATTAATACTAAACTTAGAACTGTCTCCACTTGACTAGTAAAACAGCAAACAGGATGACACATAAAACAAAGAGCATTTATCAAAATGTCATCAGCATTCAGCTTAAATTCCCATGATTGATGTGTTAAATCCATCGCTACAAAGAATCCCAGTTATCAAGCTGAACTCGGAAGAAAACAATAGTAGAATTTATTTATTAAAAACACCATTGTGATGTTTCTGATCCTTGGTGAAGTTTGACTGGATTCCCCAGAGTACAACATCTCATTCTGTTGACATGAAGGACCTCGTACGTCAGCTAACAGAATCAAACACTGGCAGGTACAATTGTCACCTTTGCAGGTGCAGGTTAAACGCTCAGTTTGACTCTGATGGGATGAAACGATACCTTCCCTCGATTACATCAGTCCAATTTTTGGTTTATAAAATGTAAGGCAGTTGATAGGATCTTAAAGGGATCCTATTATGCTCTTTTACAAAGCCTTGATTTTGTTTTGGGGGTGCACTAGAATATGCTCTGATGCTTGGTGGTTCAAAAAACTCATTAAAAACGCATTAAAAAAACACTAGTAAATTTGGCATAAAAAAATAAATAAAATTGAAATCACCAGGCAGACTGATGCCAACAATTTTAACACTATAAATAGCGACTAATGGCAATAAGGTTGCCAATTTACTGTGCACCGCTTGGCCAAAATTAACAATAAGAAGCAACAACCTGTCTTACAATGAGGTCGTTTTCTCAGCCTCTAAGGAAACGAAGAAAAGAAGAAACTATCATAATGATAAAATGACTTCCAATGTGGGCCAATATCAGCCTTGACTGCATGTGAACATAAACATCCAGACGTTCCAACTGGGAATCGCTAAGAGGGACCTGTGGGGATCCTAGTTATGATAAAACACCATATGTCCATTTAAATTAGGGAATTGTCACTGCCTTCCATCTTGCTTCTTATTGCAAAGCATGTGGATTCAAGAGAAGTTCAGAGTAATGTGGCTACATGGATCATTCATGTCATCTATTAGAAGAGTCAGTCTCTATATTCACGCCCCCACTGTGAAATACTTATCAAGGTCCTCACGACCTAAAACACAGGCTAATTTAGTCTTAATGAACATGTGCATTTCCAGTTGACTGAGCATTTGCACTCAATATTACCTTTTTAGCAACGAATCAACGTTTACTCTAGTCTGTTTTTCCTATCCTTATCTTGACTTTATACATCCTACACCAGTGACCTATAAAAATACAATGCTGCAGGCTTTCATCAGTGTAGCCAAATAAAGCAACTTTGTGTCATACTGTAGCCAGACAATGCCAAAAACAAAAATTAAAAAAAGACTGAATTGTTTGGAGAAGTTTTAACCTTGCACATAAAAATGATAAGGCACCATGTGTGAGTAATGTTCAGGCTACACTCTCCACACAAGGTCAGCCATAGCTCTCTGATTGTGGATCATTCTGCCCGCGATGTTCACGGCCATAACGAACAGCTGCATGTGCCAGAACAATGTCTGGATGCTAATAGAAATCATGACATTTCATGAATTATGCCAATAAAGAATGCAGCGCTGATGAAAACAGTTTAACACCGACTCTCTGCTCGAACATGCTCTCGACTTTCCCTTTCTCTCCTCCTTCATCATCACAGATGAGGTTTATTTTTCCATCCATAGACTTGAAATTAGACACAGTGCTTAGTACTGTCTGTCAAATTAAATTTAACCACCTGTAATAACTTTATCTGCACGCACACACTCGGCTCTCTAACCCACTTATCTATTGGATTTTTTGTGATTGGAATGAGGAAAATGTTTCAGATGAAAAGGGTACTGGACCAAATGTGTGTCCTAAACCAACGCACTCATGATGTTTCTAAGTCATGTTATTACAAGGAAATGATTTTGAAGCACCTAGCACTGCAGTTAAAAGACTTTGTTTAGTCACTTGAAATGTGCAGGCTTCAATATATTCTGATTTTTTTTAAAGATCAATACAAAGCTCAGTCTGCAAAAATGATAAAAGCGACAAAAAAACAAAATGTAAAAAAAAAAAATAATGACATCAACAGTCAGACCACCATGAGAATGAAATATGCATTTCCTCTCTCATCAACCTTTTTCTTCTGTCATTATAAACTTCCACAGCATGCATCTCTCTTGAACTGCACTTAAAACTATGCTGTTAGAGTCGTAAAAAAAGAAAAAAGCAAAGCCTATTCAAATATATATATACATATATATTCAAAAATTGTTTATCATCTTCAACCTCCTGGAGAGGCCACTCTGTCATGTTTGCAGTACAAATGCAGGCCCACAGCAGGGGAGCTCATCGCAAACGGCATCAAACAATTAAAAGGTAGGACGGAAAACCTGGGTCAACGTGACAACCGGTAATACATATTAATGAATGCCAGTGTGTAATGCTGCTCTAGTCTGAAATCATGGAGCACGCCGCTGAGTTATACACCGATGGGCAAGTGTCGGAGGTCAGATGTGATGGGTGGCTAGGCTGGATAGTTCAGTGTATGTTCCAAGTATTCAGCGAGATGCAATATCAAGCTGGCTTGTCAAGTTTTAGATGTGAGTAAGAGTTTGCAGATGCCTTCCAAAGTAAAAGTGTGTTTGTGTAAGCAGGGCAGGTTTCTAGAGAAGGAAAAAAAACAGCTAAAATATCCTGCTAAATTACACAGAATTAGACAGAAACAGGAAAATGTTGAAGCCAAAAAATATGACTAACATCATATAAGAAATTTAATGTTCTAAACAGTTAAAAATATATATATATTTCAAGTGAGTACCTGACTGGGTTGCTGGTGAGTGACACTCTGAGGGAGTCCAAACAAGCAAAGAGTCTCTCATCGGTGGCACCTCCTTTCAGCTCACTCAGAAACTCCTGAGGAGAGACCTGACTGCTGCACCTCAAACTACCCTGTCAGAGAAAAACAGAGAGAAATGTCACTAACATTATCAAACCCTTTTTCATTTTTCACCCATTCAAGCAGATTGGTGCTTTAATTGCATGATTGGAAAAATCTACCAAGGGACTGTACCAAGATGGCTCCAGGCTGACCATATTTTAGTTTCCAAAAAAGAGGACAGAGGGGACAGGATACAGGGGGGTGGATGGATGGTTGATGGTTGAGTTATTGTTGGGTTTGAGGTGGTTAAATTGGCCCCCTTAGTAGCGCAATGACCATATCCTAAATATCAAAACTCAAAGTATGTAATTTCCATACCTAAAATAACTTTTATAAGTCACCCTTATGCAGATTGCAGTTTTTCCCAAAGCCTTACACTCCCCCGCCCCCATACACATTATATGTTTATGTATATGTATATGTATATGCAAGTTCATTTTCTGTCAACAGGAGGCGCTTTAAGAGCAGGGGAGAGAGCAGTTTCTCCAGTTACTACTGTAAAGCAGCGCTGAACTCACAAACACTTCATAACACTCGCACCGGTTTTTGATTTTGAGACGTGCAGTGCTCATGTTTATTCAATTAAGTCAAAGTCTTTTGGAAAATTTATTTGTGGTGGTAAATTGTTTTGATATTGTGGTGGCCATCACAAATAAATCAATGTATGGGAAACCCTGGATTGATCATAAACCCAGCTAAAAGGCTTCCTACCAGTGGTTGTCCTTCACAAAACTTAACATCTATCACAGTTTTATTAGTGGTGGGCGGTATGGCCCAAAAAAAATAGTATTTTTCAAAATTATACCAGTTTCATAGTATTTTTTTTTTTTTCATTCATGACGGGGTGTAAACCACATTTTCTACTGATTGAGAGAGGAATTAGTCTACTGCAGTAGATCGACTTAAAATGCCCTATTTTAATATTGTAGAAAAATTCCACTCTAAAAAGTGATGAAGCATGGCCCATTAATACATGTTAACCTCATTTATAATCGCAACATCGTTTGTTAAAATCAACATGCATGTACAGTAGGAGCATGTTGAGTGGCTATGTGGTGGTTTTGGCTATATTGCTTTTTTGTCTCATGCAGCGCACTGCCTGCGTTTAAGTAACAAACAAACAAACGAAATAAAAATAAAAACGATGCACATCTTTATAGGTGCTTGGAAACACTTTTTTTTACTCTTTTCTTGATGAGTCAGCTGTGGTACGGCCAGCTGAAAGTGATGCTTCTCTGCCGCTCACTGCATATAACAGACACAGAGAGAGACAACACTGTGCTGGGAGAGTCAGACCTTGTGGACCATCCGGCGCAGCACTGGCAAAATCTTCCAACTGAATCATAGCTAAGGTTTATGCAAAAAAGTCGCTAGGTTTGTCAGAATATATATTTTATGGAAAAGTCACTAAAAGTGTCTGAAAGTTGCTAAATCTAGCGTTGAAGTCACGCTTGTGTGTGTGAGGAGCGGGAGCTGATGAACATGAATGCAAAGTGTTTCAATACAAGAAATTCAGTCAAATGTAATTTATACAATATTTCCAACCTTTAGGGGTGGAAATCAACCTGTCGCAACAGTTTTAAAAATCATCCCAATTCCGTGCTAAAAGTGCAAATTTGGCAACCCTGAATCTAACACGAGCTGCATCCAAAGTGATTTAACCTCTTACCTTCCACCCCCGCAACAATCAGAGTCACAGCACGAGCACGCAGCAGTACACACACAGAGACAGCGCTGGGAGAGGCTATTTATCATCAGATTGCGTAAATCAGAGGAAAATTATGATTCTGCATGAAAAAATGTGAAGTAAACATGAGTAAATATATCTATAGATCTCCGTGTTCATGCATCTTTGGACTATAATCCCTTATTGACGCCGTTCAGTGAATCTATGTGAACACAAATAAACCGCTGCTGACATGACTAAATATGAATGAGTGGTGAATTTCTATTTAAAATTTGACATAATACGGATTTATTATTTTTCACTCCTGACATGAATTACTAAATTACTGTTACTGCAACAATGTTTAATCAACAATGTTTTATTAAGTGGTCAAATATCGAAACTAGAGTCTTTAATGTTTCTACTGATTGTACAGTTTTCCAGAGTGTGATGTTTAACATCCTGAAAGTGAAACAAGAATAATCTGGGGCCGTTGACGATCCCTGAACGCAAAGGTTTTAAATACACCACATACTGATAGTGGCTCCCGCACTTCTACTTCTGCTGCACAAGATGAGAACACATTTTATCATTTTCTGACTCATGACGTTTACTGCAAGACGTTTGCTCAGTCTAAACGCGCTTAAATCTGCACTAACGATGTTCCTGTCAAAGTGGGCTATTGTTTTTACATGCCATACGAAATCGGAGTAAGGGGCAAAAAACTACCCGTTGAGACAGGTTTATGCTTATGCCGTTTATGACCATAGTCCGATAAATCAAAACAGGTCATGCATAATCATTTTAAGAATGTGCATGTAAATGCGCATATTGATTTGTGATAGAAAACTGCATCAAAAGAATTAAATAAAGTTTGGGTTTCACCCAATGGTTATTTTTGGTATAGAGACCAAACAAAATCTCACAGGAACCACAATTTTGGTGATATCAACTTCAAATTTGGAACATAACTTGGTTAGACATATGGCGTAGATTTTATAGCAATTTGAAGTGCAAATTATTTTATAAAGTATTTATTTTATACAATAAAAAAAATGTATACTGCATTTATGGTCTTGCCATTTTTAGGGTTAAAGAGAATGACTTGCTTTGAAAGAGAATCTGTGTTGTTTGAGAATATGTCCTGTGTAAAAATTCACAATGAATGAACAACAAATGCGTTACTAATTAGTATTCTTTGAAAAGAAAAGATTTCTGTGACTTACAAATAAAGATTTCCCTCATTTTCAAACTACTGAATATTGATCATCATCTTCAAACTTCTTTTATTAGGCTGAAAGGCTTTCACTTTTGGAGAAGCCTGCAAAGAAACATGCAAAAATCAGTGTCTGCTGCCTGCCAAATTTGAGATTAAGAGCTCCTAGAATTGACAAACAAACTCTACAAAGAGTCCTGCCTGTTTAATTACTGACTTAACAAAAATCCAATTACTAGAAATTAGTTGGCAAAACTCATACTAAAACAATAAATAAGAAAAAAAAATTAAATGCAAATAAATATTGCACATTACAAAACGAACAAAGTTAGTCAACATCTTTATTCTGTTTGATTCAATCTACCTCTTACAGCCTAATGCTAGAAGAACATAATCACAGAAGAAGAAAAAACAAGAACAAGAATCAGGAAACCTCCATACCTCCCAATGACATTTAATATGCTTAGACATAAATATCTAACAGAGAATGATATTAGTTTCTTCTATTTTTAAGCCAGTAGGCTGTTTATGATGAGAGTGTTAGTATTTTTTTTTCTTCAGATACCAATCGTGATAAGAAAACATTAACACCCTTCTCATTTCTCATTGTTTGAGGTTCTCGAAGGCATGGCGTGTTAATGAGCAAATTGATTATGTGCGATTTATCTTTCTGATTTCCTCTTTCTGAAGATGCGGAGGGGGAAAATTGCTTTTGCTTGCTTCCACACATTTTTACATTTCCGAGTTATCTTGCAAATTTGGGCTGGCTGATATGCAGGTACTGAATATATGTGTGCAAGGTCATGGTTAGTAGTGGTGTGGTTAAGGTTCCAAACAGGTGGAAAATTTCTGGTAAATTTCCGGAAACTTTCCTAAATAATTTCCCATAAACAAACTGCAGCTTCTGTGGTGTTTTCCACACAGGGACCTAATGGAAAGTGTTGGCCTCTTTGAATGTGCAACCAACAGGACATACAAACAAAGAGGATGAGGAAACTCAAAAAAAGAGAGGAAGAGCTGAGCAAAATGATGAGACCTGCAGCACTCTGATTCTGGCCAACTCTAAACAACTCACTCTGATCTATGTGCATTCAGCAGGCATTACATGCATCCGTTAGAAGTCTTTCTCTCTTTCTGAGTAAATTATTCAATTTTTCTAGTGTTCAATCTCTTCTACACTCCCTACATATTCATTTTTATTTTGTTGTTAATTCTTGCAGACAGGACACAAACATAACCAGCAGGAGACCGACATGGTCAGCAGCAGCAAGTCATTACACCACAGGATCGGCCCTCCTTATCCTACCCATGGGGCACTGGGCCTGTGCGCTGCTGCCCTGACTGTCCCCACCGCAGGAGACTGAGGTCTTAATCATCGCATACAAGAGATACAGCTGCTTCCACTGAAAGTCCCTCCGCCCATCTCTTGTTCCCTTTCTTTACTATCCTGTCCTTCCTTTATCACCATGGTGACTGGCTTTTAGCATCCCTTCCACTCAATAGCCGAAATCCGAGGCAAAAAATCAACCCCACACACCATTATATTTGGGTTTTCGAAAGAGATTCTGGCTGTTTAGATTTGTTTTAAAAAATAATGAGAGCCAAAGGAAGAAAATCCTTATTTTTCGAGTTTTCGTTTATCGCTACAGAACCATGTTTGGGCTACTTACACATAATGAGTGTTTCTTTAAAACCAGGATTTTGGTTTGTGTTCTGGGCAGTTTATCCCATTACACATTAATAAAAAAATAAATAAAATCCAGTAGACAACATAAAAAGTCCTGGATAAGAGGGGCGCTCACTCGGGATAAAGTCTGCTCTTTGAAACCCGCATTATCCAAAGAAATCTTTACACGAATATGGCTTGCAGCGACAACATCAAACAACAAGAATTTCACATTAAGCAGCCAAGTCATGATCTCACAGCAGAAGCTCCAATCACCTGGTGGCGTCTTCCATCAGGAATCACAGGAGCGGAGGTAAACATCCTGGAGCATGCCCTGGGTCACAGATCGACCTGTCTGCTTAGTGTTGAGCCCACCTAGCCTGACAACAGGCCAATTAGATCAACTCGGTTCAGGTTATGACATTAATAAATCATGAAGCTAAGTTTCCTTGGGTAATTATAGCTATAACTCCCGTCAAGGTGCTGCAAACCTGATTCTCACTAGTTAGTGGTGTAATTTAGCAGACAGTCTCATACAAAGTGATTTACAGTACACTAATTGATAAGATAGTCCCATTGAAACATCCAGGATTTAGCGCTATGCTCAAGGGCAAAACAGTAATGGACGTAACATCAGCATCTTTAAGGTCTTCAAACCAGAAACTTGTGCGCTAACAAGCTTGGATCTGTAACTATTAAGTTATAGCGCTACCATAACCCGAATGAAGTTTAGTCTAGACCAGGGATTTTCAACCATTACAGAACTAGGGACTCGCCTCACTAGTGTTGTCACGGTACCAACATTTCAGTATTCTGTACCAATACCAGTGAAAATCCACGGTTCTCTGTACCAATTTTGGTACCAAAACAAAACACAAAAAAATGCTAATTTAAAAAAAATACATCTAGAATTTCATTTAATCCAACATGTGTAAATTTAATTTTAAAAGGCTTTTGTATTTTTGAACAATTTTAACCATTTTAAACATTCTCTAACACTCATATTTTACATTCACAATTCATTTAAAAAGCCTCAGGTGTTTAAAAACAGTAAATATCATCTTGTCCTTTGGTTATTTATTTATTTATTTATTTTTAACCCTATTATAAGTTATAGGAGCATTAAATAGTTAATAAAGTAACTTAATTCTAATTCTCAATTTATTAGCGTTAGCCACGCTTATGCTAACGATTGACTACTCTAAAACAGTGTTCAATTAAACTCACATTAAAATTAAAATCTTTAATTGTATTCATAATAGAAGTGGTGTTTCCAACAGCATTCATTCTATTTTTGGTGGCATATATATGCACATTCATTCTCTGCCAGCAGGAGGAGCTTGTACAGCAGGAGAGAGAGAGGTTTCCCCGGTAATGGCTGTAATCAAATAAACGCTTAGCCTGCAATCACAGATGCTGTTCATGCATTACAGGCAAGATGAAATTAAAAAAACATCCATCATTTTCTGAAGACATTTGGTTTTCTTTAGAAATGCAGTGATATCAAAACACCCGCACTGGGTTTCGACTTTGACACGTGCAGTGCTCATGTTTGAATTTTTTTGTAACGACTTGGTACCTAAGTACTGGGTCTTCTGACAACACTACACCCCACCCAGAATCACAGTCAACCCAGGAACCTACAGTTTTTCAAATAGATAAAATCAAATAAGTATTTAATATAATTAAATAAACAGTTAAGAAAAAATTATTAACACATACATATTTAAAATAAAATAATGCATACATTACGTAACAAACTAATCAGAAAACTAAAAACTAAAAGAGCAAAACAACTAAATAAAGACAGAAAAAATTAACAAATGAATAAATTAAAGAGCCAAAGAATGAAAGAATTACAGAAAGCATGAAAGAACTAATGTAAGAATGAAATAAAGAAACAAAACCAAATAAATGACTGGAAAAAAAATAACAAACAAATGAAAGATCAAAAAATAAGAACTAAAAGAAATATGGTTGAAAACCCTGGGTCTATTCTCCATCCCCGTATGCACTAACTTTGTTTGCATGTGATATCATTATCCAGAACAGTTAAATAGAAGATATTTAAATGTATATTAAAGCCTTTTGAGCATCAACAAAATGAACTTGAAAACTTTGTTAGATGATTTGTTTGTTCTAATAATGATGATTTTGGCAAGCTCAGCCCATGCTCTGCTTTTCCTGTCTTCTCTGTCCTCTGCAATATTGTCTATAATTACATGCCAGCAGAAAACAGCAGTGCATAAGCAAATGTCAGACATGCTTAGGGAATTGATCATCCATTTAAAGGACAGGTCACACATGCCTCTAAAATGCCAGAGCCTCTCCTATCCAATCAGGGCTCGAGAGCAACCGAGGGCATAAGAAAAAAAAAAAAAAAACATCATCAAAATGTCCCATCAACCTGTTCAGCTTCCTGTGGTTGTGATAATTAACACTGTGTTATGGCCGAATGTCACAACATGTTGGAGCTTCAGAGCCAAGAAATGTCTCTGAAATGATGGTGCCTTATCTGCCATTGATGCAGAGATATTATGATGATGAAGATGATGATACATTTCTTTTTTCTTTTTTTTACCCTCTGAAGTTGATAAATGCGTATACGCGTTATGAGGCATCTTCTCCTGATAAGCCCAAAAAGAACTTAAACTACACTTTCAGTATTAATCGTACAGATAAGAGCAATACATCAATGGAATCTGTAAAGGGTCTACTTTTTTGTATACAGACATAATAACAACAATTTTTGTGCATTTATAAAATAAAGATAACAAACAAGGTGTGCTGTTTGCAGCATTGTCTGCACTGCTCTTCATTTAGACATGCATCATTAAAATGAACTGTAACTCCGTGAATACTCAATGAAGAGACTTGAGAGTGATATCTATAAAAAAGGCTGACATGTCTACTTTTATACTAAACAAGTGCTGCCGAAAACAGATATTCTGTGATAAAGTAATCCATCTGAAAACAACGCGATGTCCATCTTCCAACTGCCTTAATTAACATCTAATGCGACCATGTCTAGGTGCTGAACGCGCTATTGATAAATAATATAAATAAATAAACAGTGGCCACACAAAAAAAAAAAAAAAAGTTATATTGGTTTCATATATTATTGAAAAAACTACAAAATATTATTATAAAAAAACTAATAAATAAAAACTATTTTGCATATGCACTGAACTTGAACTTACACTTAGACATCTTAATCAGCACTTGCTGACACAAATTAAAATATTTTTTATACAAAGCATGAAACTGATTTACTGAATTTATTTCCAAAAAGACATAATAAAAAAGACAATCACAAAAGATTTTCAAAGCTTTTGTTTTATCAACCAACAATTTTTACTTTTTTAAGTCAAAAAACACAACTCTGACCTCTGTACTGTACGTCTACCAGCAATCCCAACATGTGAGTAGTGAGTTTTTCCTCAACAAGAGAATGTACAGTTCCCTAGAATGTGGAGAAAAGGGCTAGTCCTCAAGGACGTCAGTGTGTGCATGAGTTCTTACTGCGTGCTGCACATCTGATTTCACTGCTTGAGTCCTATGGGAGCTCATTTAATGAATCAGGTGTTGAGCTTTTTGTGGAGCAAATATCTGGGACATGCTCCCACCTTCCTTATGCCACTGCCATATTCTTTAACTGAACGTCCCAATAAAATAAATAAATGAAATAAATTGTGCCTGTTAGTGACAAGATTGCCAATAAATTACCAAAAAAATTAAGAGTTCAGTATCTCTCTATACTCCTCAGAGCAGAAAATAAAACAAAATCTAGTGTATGTGTGTGGCACGCAAGTGCCAAGGCGGTCAGGGAAACATGGCCGTCTGCCCAGGTCTTCTCCTGCATGTCATTTCTGGACAAGTTTTTCCCCTGGTCCACGTTATGATTCATAATGAGCCAAATCATCATTACCCATTGAAGCCTGAGATGCATAATGCACACACCCACACTCACTGAAAGTGGTCCAGCAAAGAACATTAATGATTATGTACTAATCTTACACCAGAGGAGTGCAGACTTTGGCCATAAAGCAGTCTTTTCACACTGAAAGCAAAATTTGGCGCAATGACATTTTTGAATCGAAACAATCAATCCCTATGAGGCTATTCACACGCGATCATTCGCGGTAGGTGGTATCCGAGAACAGACTTATTCTCATATGTTTTATATATATATATATACACAGACAATTTCTAAAATCTCCATTGAATTATGTGATCTGGAGTGTCCGTTTTGTTTTGTTCCACGTGTGCGAATGTTATTAGTCAGACCTCTACATATTCCAAAAACAAGAGAAACATTCATATTCATTCTTTAACTACGTTCTTCCCACAGATTAGAAAAGTTTAAATGTACCTCTCCCATCTCAGTGCATGCAATTAATCTCTGTAGCGTGCGGCGCCACTATGTTAGCATTTAGCTTAGCACCATTCATTCCTTTCTGTGCATTCACACCAGACGTGACTTGCGCAAATAAATCACACTTTTCACGCGTAATGGGGCGCTTGAACATCGTTTAGTTTTTTTGCAGTTTTTCACAGAGTTTATTCGCTTCATTCGCGCATGAAATTAACTTCACAACAGACAGAAATTTGCATCATGGGAGGGGCTTCTGCCAGTTGAGTTCACGCAGCATTGTGATTTCAACCACCATTTTTATTCTGATATTTTTTAAAATATTACTGTTATTGTGTCATGAAATGTAGTTTTAAAAGTATTTCAGGCTAGAATGTAGTTGTTTAAAACTCAAATCTGCTGTTTATTTATAAAGACAGCACCTATTTAAAAATGTGTTTAGCAGATTTCTGAACTCCACGCGATCAGCAATTATCCGCCTAGAGCAGACTAAACTTGGCTAGTTCTTCTGACATTTGCCGCTTGCTCTGATGTCTATTAAGTGGTTAAACATAAAATATAATTTGTATATATACTATATAATTCTAACAGGTGATCTTTGGTCTTCATTCAATTAATCAATTTCTTTCCAGCAAGATCCTGTTTATTCCTGTTTCTGTAAAAGTATGAAGAAGTATCATACAGCTTCATGTATCCACATACAGCGATGATGACTTTGACCTCCATTGTTTCGTATTTTCCCTCCACTCGCTACTTAATAATCACATCACTACTAGAGCAAGCTCCTGATTGGTTAAAGCAGTGAAATTTTGCCAAACTTCAGATTAAGTATGTATGGCAGTAAGTATTAAGTAAGTATGGCGGCACAAAATAAAACATGCCGATTTTCTAAGTGGATAAAAAATTATAACTATAATGAATGGTGGAAGAGCACTTTGCAGCACTTCGACCTCAGCGCAGTAATATCATCACTCCTGAGAACTCCCCCAAACTACTACCAATAGGTGTGCATGGAGAGGGAGAGGTGAAATATGGAAAAACGTTGACATTTTTCCTTTAAACAGCCTACAAAGTAAGTAATTAATTTTAATTTATAAAGCACATTTACACAAGGCGCAAAACTGCCCAAAGTGCTGTAAGTGCATGCAAGAGTGCATGTCTGCCTATTATAGAATCAAAACAACTTTAGATCACAATTGGAAGAAGTTATTACAAGCACTCAATGATAGTTTATAGTTGGTTTTAAGCAAAAATATTAATAAATCGCATACATTTTCAAATGTGCCTTGATGCTAATTGTACTTATATTTATATTTTAAGATGTTTTCTTGTAAGCATTATAGATTGTTTGTGTTTCTGGTATATAACTGCACTTTATTTAGCTATATTTCATTCTGTATATTGAGCAGTGAACGATTTTAAATCCATATATGAGATACATATATGAGGAAAAATGCATTGCTGGTCAGCACCACCTAGTGTGCAGGAGTGAATTAGGCAATCAATATTTTTTTGCATAGTGTGAAAGCAACATTTGTATAAAAAAAGCTATGAAAAATTAAATCCAAAACTATATCATACCTATTGACTTGTATTGCACTTTCATAAATACATTTTCTGTTCATGTGCTCTACAGAAGAAAAAAAATGCAACAAGCAAATACAACATGAAGTTGAGTAAATGACGACAGAATATTCATTTGTGAGTAACTATCCCTTTAGGGAAGATGTCTAGGCTACATTTAATCTAAAGGTGTAGATGCTGTATTTCTCTCTACTGCCATGTGATTACAAATCATTACAAAGAAAAATGTCAAAGTAGTTTACTGACTCGATGGGATTGCACATCTTTGAGACCTTTAAGGGTTTTAGAGCTGCAATCTGGATTTTGATGACATTTATTTTGGACTAATTTCAAACTGACTTTACGATTCCACTTGGCAAACTGGCTGCAAAGCCTGGCAATACACAAGACTCTCCAATTTTAAAATAAAGTGCTTAGCCCCAGGCGTTTCTAGAAGGTACTAGCATATAATGTGGGTTTCTCTCTTTAAATCTCACCTCAGCACAAACTCAGAAAAATATACCCCCCAACACACACACACACACACACACCTTTCATCTGTGGAGTTTAATATATATGTCTCTTTCAAAATAAACTTCAACTTCCTTGGGTTATTCTGCACGGTATTAGTCTCCCAGATGAATTGCTAAGGAAAATGTTTGCCCTGGGCATCAGATGGCCTGCTAGTGGACTAGCCACCGGGGAGCACTTCAACAGTGACTCCCAATTACAGACCCCACAGAGGGAATGGTTGTCCACATCCTGATATCAAACGCAGAGGGCCACTTTGGTTGGAGAGAAAACAAGATCTAAAAGCTTGGAAGAGAATGTGTGCATAGGGCCTTTAATGACTAAGGATTTTAGCATGCTGTTGAACTGAGACACAATGTACTCAGTCAGGCCCACTGTCTGTTCCCAGGTTCCATTCAATCTTCCTCCTTCCCTCCATCCTAATTATTCATCATATTTCCCGGTGCGAGTGGGAGGTCTGTACCGTCTAAACAGCATCTGACATTATTGAGATACAAACCACACAGGAACTTCTCCATTTAGTGCCTTCAGAGATGGCATTAAGCAAAAGAGCGGAAGGAGAGGAGCACTGATACAGCCCTCTTCATCAACACAAAGGCTAACCTTAATGCATAATGCAAATGAGCATGGCAGCATTGGCTCGGCTCTCCTTTCAGCGCTCTGATATAATTAAGAGCTCTGGGGCCTGTCTATTTGGGCCCGAGAGAGGACTTTTTTCCTCCCTTCTTGTTCTCTTTCCTTCTCTTTCTCCATCCCACTTTCTAAATCCTGAACGTGTGTATTGGATCAGCGTTGTGAAAAGGTACTTATGGCTGCCCCAACAGAGTCAGAGTAGCTTTTATCGTGTCAAATCGGAGAATTATTCTGTGATCTATATTCAATTAGACACGCTGACTCTTCGTGAACGGAACAACACTCCCATTAGTCTCCCAATTTCAATTCCAAAATAGTATCAGACACCGCTGACCTTCATCTGCACAGGTGGAAGTAGAAAGAAAAGAGACACTAAACAAGAACACAGATGAGTATCTGTAACAACATTTGAGAGTCCTTTGCTTTTTATGAGATAAACTGATGGCAATTCTAATGTCATTGCCAGAATAAACAGATCAAGGCAATGACAAAAAAAAAAAAAAAAAAAACACAGAAACAAAATACACTACATGAAATGAAAGAATCACTTTAACATCAACCTTTCAAGTTTCAAAGAGAACATTAAATATAATTGTGCATCAGCTCCTTTGACTTAAAAACAATACGGCGCTGTCATCTAGCTGAGGTGACGGACCAGAGGGAGCATGTTTTATTATGAGAAAGAGTCTGAGCCCAGTGGAGACTTCAGTCAAAGTCTGCAATTGCATGGTGCCAAAAACAGAGACGTCTTGACAAGATACAGCCCATAAAACTTGTCTCCTATTATGTCCTCAAGCAACTCTATCAAAAGACAATTTTTCAAAACACAAAGAGTACAGCAGTTTACTTCACTTGCCTCGCTATATATGAAATGTACAGGCCACAAAAATGGCCACATATGATATAACAGTTGCTCATTTAGCAGCCTTTATTCGTTTGTCCATTTGTTCTGTCTGTTACTGCCCCTTGAGTGTTTATTTAATAGAAAGTTTGATTTAATCAAGCTATCAGTTACAAATAAAAGTACAATTTCATAACTTCAATTTAATTATTTTAATAACTACAATTGATTCAATAAAATGTAATAAAATAAATGTAGAAAATGAGTCTGCAGATTCAACAAAAAAAGCAAAGTATAAGAACTCTAACATCTACTAGATTCTCATCCAAAACATGATTTTCCTCCACACAGACAGCTGACACGGCATGCAGAATGTGAGGGGAGATGCATGGAGAAGCATGACATGGCCTGAGGTCTGTTGGTGGGTGTGGGGGGCCTCGCATCAGCCCTGACTCACACTATGGAAGAGAAGCTTGCCTCCATCCAAAGTTGGTAAAACAGAGTTAAACAGTGACAGCAGCAGAAAGCCTGTAAAGTGAAAGGTGGAGACTGTGCATCCGTTTTCTGACTGAACGAACTGCGAATTCACACAGAAAACAAACACACTCAGGCTGGGCTTGTTTTGCAGCTCTCCAGTGCCATCTATAGGTTACACTGTTGATGAGTTGGATATTAAAACTGAAAGGAGATGGTTAGTAGACTGTAGCAAGAAGTTATGACTAAATCAGACACATTCATCTAATCATAAAATAGTCCACAGATTGGTTTAAAAGTGGATTTAAGAGCACTTAAGTCTGAAAATGGATTGGGAAATTATGCTATGTAGGAAGAGTGCTGTCATTTTCAGCTCTCAAGGCTTTCATGCAGCCCAATCTGAGAGAAATATCTGGCTGTCATGGAAACAGCTTCCTAAGATCATCACAAGAGGGGTCAAGTTGATTTCTGTCAATCAAGTGCCCATTTAGCATGACTAATTTTCAAATTAATGGAATCTGTACCTAAACATCCACTTAAGACAGTTGTCTGAAAAATTTCTGAAAATAATGTTCCTTTTAAAGTTTCCATTCAGAGGCTTTGCAAATAAATTATGATCTGAATGATAAACTGCACTGCCCCTCAGTGGTCATCCAAACAAAACCAGATCAATCAATATAAAAGCAATTTGTTACAGCAAATAATATCACAGAAAAGAATAGAATTTTAAAAAATAATAATAATTAATGGGTTAATCACAAAGATCTAAATTCTATCAAAGAAATAATAATAATAATAATAAAGAAAACATCTCACTAAAACTCTAAACTTACCTGAAAATCATATATTATACATAGAATACTCTTAACAATTTCAGACTACTAGGAAAGTCATATACTTGGAAAGGCTACTTATGATGCTTACTGTGCCTCAGTTCACATTTATTGTAATTACATGGAAAAGAGTGCATAATACAATTCTTCAAAATCTCTTTTTGTCTTTCACAGAAGTCATTCTGAAACGCCATGAGTGGGAATAAACCATAGCATTTTTCATTTTAGGGTGCTTTAACAAAAGGGGGCCGTTTCAACTGCATCTATTTACCGACGTGATGCTGAGACCAGCGTGTTTTATAGCCTTTATTGTAAACAGATAACAGTCTGCAGTCCAGAGCAATTAGGAGGCGTTTAGCATTCTTTGTTTGCTGTGTACAATTGTTGACAGGCAGCCATTTGTTTTACTTTGCCAATAATCGATCTGTTTAACAATCAATCAATCATTTTAATTGTGGTTTCAGCAGTGCCTACAACCTGGGAAACTGTTGAGGTGCCACCGGAAAAAGCTGTGGAGGTTTTCGAACACACGACACCCAACCCCACCACCAAACTGATGACCTAAAAGTGAGGGCGAAATATAAAACAAAATACAAAAATGTTATTTCCGTTACTAAAAATAGATGTGGATTTGGTCTTATACAGATGCTGATAATTACACAGCTCTCAAAAAAGCAGTACATGCATTTGAATATCCAAAACAAGCACACCAGACAAACGCATCCCTTTCCAATAGACGCCTACATCTTTCAAAATCCAATTTAGAAAGTGAGCATAGGAAAGTCAGTCTGGATGCTTCTCAGAGTCTGCAGTACATCCATACAGGGGCATCAAAACTAACAAACAAAAACTCTCCCACCCCTCAAAAAAGTCTGACAGTTTGCCAGTAAATGCACAGATGTAAGCTTCTCAAAAGGCTGAGATATTCAAAGACATGTATACTGAAAGCCCTAGCCCTTTTTTTTAACCTATTACTTCTCATTATAGCGAGCAATTGAGCAAGAATAGGGAGCATCTCTAAAACACACTGAGAGATAAATCTGCATCTTAATCTAAAGCACGAGGAGGAAACAACATGGGAACATGACCTCCAAGTCAACTAAACCAGACCCTCTGTGTATTAGGGGCTTTTGCAACATGTAGTTCTAGGGCCTATGCTATAGAAACTACTAATCATGACGGTTAATGAGAACTACATTTTCACCCAGAGTCATTTTCCTCTTTGGATAAAATGCCAACAGGAACTATGAAGTGACATAAGCCGGCCAACAGCAATGTCATTTCAGTGCAGCATTCAACAATGTAAAGAACAGAAAAATGCAGGACTCTGTGATCGGAGTTGTGTTTTTGATGTGTATACTGAGTTTCGTGATAATGGAGATAGAATGCAGATGCATATGTTATTTAATAGAATGAGCAAATCTTTAGACTAAGAGACGAAATCTACAGCAATTTGCATTTCTGCATGTGAGCAAATAAAAAATAAAAAAAAAGCAAAAGCAATGCCGCAGACAAAGGCGATGGGTAAAAGTCTATATTGTGAAAGGCCTCTGCTGGGTTCAGTACCCCCTCACTGCAGAGCACAAGATCCAGGGTGCGAGGCAAGATCCTTACCCCTGGATCATGTGTTCTTCAGTAAGGACCATCTCGCCGGGTTTGAGCTGAAGAAAATTAAAAAATGTTATTTTATATGAATGTTTTTTGAGGCGAACTGGCTGTTTTCAGAAAAGTTTACATAGCGTTTTCTTTTTGTCTTGCTGTATAATGGATTTAAATAAGTATTAATACACTGCAGCCTCTGGTTTTACAGCAGTAACAAAGGAAATGCTGTTTTACTGTTCCATATGCACCACCTACTGTCAGTGTGTGACACTGCATCTCTGCAATAGGGCTACTTTGCTATAACATGGCAATGTTGGTAAAATGAATACTCTCTCGTGATGCTCTGCTCTGGTCTCATGCTCTGATAATAATAGCTTTGTAGGATTATATATTATTTGGATCATTAGTTTTTTTTTTTTTTTTAAGTTATATCTAATTCTGTTGCATGGAACAGAATAAAAGTTATGTATTGATATTTTATATTAAGTTAACACTTTACAATAAGGTTCCATTAGTTAGTGTTAGTAAATGTAGCCTATTAACTAAGATTAACAATACATTACTGTATTTATTAATCTTTCCTAATGTTATTTCATGTTAATTCAGAGTGCATTAACTGTTAACAAGCACAACTGTTGATTTTCATAGTAAATGTTGAAATTAAAATGAACTAAGATTAATAAATGCTTAAAGGGTTAGTTCACTGAAAAAATTATGTCATTAATAACTCACCCTCATGTCATTCCAAACCCATAAGACCTCCGTTTGGAACACAGTTTAAGATATTTTAGATTTAGTCCGAGAGCTCTCAGTCCCTCCATTGAAGCTGTGTGTACGGTATACTGTCCATGTCCAGAAAGGTAAGAAAAACATCATCAAAGTAGTCCATGTGACATCAGAGGGTCAGTTAGAATTTTTTGAAGCATCAAAAATACATTTTGGTCCAAAAATAGCAAAAACTATGACTTTATTCAGCAGTGTCTTCTCTTCCGTGTCTGTTGTGAGCGAGTTCAAAACACAACAGTTAAATGATATCTGGTTCACAAACTAATCACTCGATATAACCGGATCTTCTTGAACCAGTTCACCAAATTGATCTGAATTGTTTGAAACGGTTCACGTCTCCAATAAGCATTGATCCACAAATGACTGAAGCTGTTAACTTGTTTAATGTGGCTGACACTCCATCTGAGTTAAAACAAACCAATATCCCGGAGTAATTCCTTTACTCAAACAGTACACTGACTGAACTGCTGTGAAGAGAGAACTGAAGATGAACACCGAGCCGAGCCAGATAATGAACAAAAGATTGACTCGTTCTTGAGTCGAGAACCGGTTGCATTGGTTTTTGGATCACCAGTAGTGATGGGAAGTTCAGTTCTTTTCTGCAAACCGATTCTTCCGAACATTTCGATTCAATAAACCGGTTGAAGAAAATGCTTCACCGGTTCTTTTGCGCTCTAATTAATGACGTCATTGGCGATGATTGCCCTTCATTCAAGCCTTTGGTTTACCTGGGCTCATAAAATTAGCATAGAAACAGTTCAGAATCAATCACCAAATCACCAAAATCACCAGTTTGGTTCAGGCGCTCTGTGTGTCAGTCTGCTTCACGCTGAATCACACATGTACAGTATCATTAGTTCCCCGGTTCTCGAATATGATGCATCCGACAGAAACGGTTCTAGACTCGAGAACGAGAAATTAACTTTCGTTTCAAATGATTCAGTTTGATTTGGTGAACTGGTTCAAGGAGATCCGGTTACATCGAATGATTCGTTCGGGAACCGGATATCACAAGCTGCTTTGTTTTGATCTCTCTCATAACAGACACGGAAGAAAAGACAATGCTGAATAGTTGTAGTTTTTGCTATTTTTTTGGACCTAAATGTATTTTCGATGCTTCAGAAAATTCTAACTGACCCTCTGATGTCACATGGACTACTTTGATGATGTTTTTCTTACCTTTCTGGACATGGACAGTATACCGTACACACAGCTTCAATGGAGGGACTGAGAGCTCTCGGACTAAATCTAAAATATCTTAAACGGTGTTCTGAAGATAAACGGAGGTCTCACGGGTTTGGAACGACATGAGGGCGAGTCATTTATGACATAATTTTCATTTTTCAGTGAACTAACCCTTTAAGAATTCATGTTAACTAAAAGTTAACTAATGTTAACTAATGAACCTTATTGTAATGTGTTACTAATATTAATATAAATGCTGTCCAATCAATTTTATTGCTACTTTCAGTAAAACATGTTTGTTTATTATTATTATTATTATTATTATTATTATTATTATTATTATTATTCAGTATGATTAAAATTGAGTTAAATTAAAAAGTCTTACAAAATTTATTTGTATTATTTAGTAAAATCTTTAGTTTAATCTTTAAAAAGCATTTTTGGCTCCAGCTTCGGTTTTCAGCCAAAAGTTTCGAAAAAACTATTCTGTTTTTGCTTCAGATTTTTAAATGATACAGTGTAATATAAATCAAACATTGCACATGTGTTTTTGTTCTGTACTGTCCTGAAGATCTATAAATACAAAAACCTAAATAATCATTTAAATTCTATCTTTGTGCTATATTTTTAATTGTGCTATTACTTTATTTGTTCTTATTTACTGACTGTACACTTGTCTTTTATAAATGTAGGAACTTTGTAAGGGAAACAGGTCAATTTAGCTCAAAGGGAATAATTTAAGATTTTAAAGGGAATTTGAACAGAATCACTGTTTCACGGCTGTTCACGGAGACGCGCCTGCGGTTAAGTGAACGAGCCGTTTAACATCAAATCTGCGCTGGATACTAATATCCAAACTATAGTGAAAACACTATCAATTAGCACAGTAACAAGATCGGCAGTTTAAGACATTAACTTGTAAGCACAAAACACAAGATACTTCTCTTTTCAATATGAATAAGGCTTTATTAGATAAATCTAAGACATATAAACTAATCTAACACATAAACGCACGCACTCACACATTCACACAAGTTGCAGGAAGATCGAAAGTTAGGAAAAGATGAGTTTAAGAGAATGGAAATATGGAATCCCAAGTTTACAGCAATACGTTAAATTGCATAGACATGCACAACCATCAATCACGTAATTAGCCCTTGCACTGAGTTCCTCAATGTGACTAAAATTATATTAGATACACCAGCACAACAAATATCTGGGGATACGTTGCCTTCGTTTCCTGTGAAAGGGACTCCCGTTGAAAGGGGTATCCCGGTGTCGCTGATTGGCTGGAAGTTCAGTAGTGAAGTGACGTCTTGGGAAGCCCGTGGTTGTTGGGCGTTGGCTGAAAGTGCAGAGTCGTGTGCGCTGGTCGAAGTTGAACGGGCATCCGAGGTCAGGCGTCGGAGACTCGACGTTACAAAACTTAACTCAGAACACGAAACTCTCAAACGGAAAAGAAAAGAAATAAAGTTTGACGAGACTAGGTTGTGTTCCTTCTCATCGTGGCATAGTAGCAGCAGGCAGGCACGCTGGAACCGCGCTCAAAGAACAATGATGACTAAACCGCATGGCTAGAAGCTACAAGCTAGCAGAAGCATAGCTAGAGACTAGAAACAGACATGGCTAATAGCAGCAGCAAGGGACTAACAGCAGACTAAAAGCAAAATTTCATGGTGTCCAAAGTATTTAAACTTCCTTGTGGGCCACCCCTCAAATGTTGCCTTGACCAATCAGATATGGTCTTGGCTCGGGGTATCATAAATCATTGTTTATCTTACCAAGCATGTGGTTCTTGCCTCACAGGGTCTAATTTTGGACATGATTCCTATAACACGATTATGATATATTTTACAAATAAATGATTGTCAGGACAATATCAAGCAAGAAAATTCGATTATGTCAATACTAGACATGACTATGTATCCTATAGTTATCAAAAGACATACACAATAAGTGATTATACATGATAGTCAAATGTGTGGGTTACACATAAATGAATATGGAGTTAAGCAATGGAATGATTCATTTCTAAGTCTTTTTGAGTTCATTCTGGTCCATATATAATGTACAAAAAGCAGTTTCTTTGCCATTCTCTGGCAAAGGGACTTTTCTGTGAAGACAAAGGTTTAAAGCCCTTCCCCTTTAGGAATTTCAGTCTGGTTCTGCTGGCTGGGGGAAGTCAATGCAAGTATTTAACTTGATCTCCTGGGTTTACATGTGATGTCCAGCGTTGCATTTCAATCACAAACAATAAATTTGACAATCTCTTCTTCGAATTAAAATTGTTAATAATTGTTCTATTGGTGTTAATGTTGAAAGCTGTTGTGTGAACAAGTTGGTTGGTTGGTTATCTTGCTTGGTTCTTGTGGCACTAGAACTGATTTATGACTTCCTGAGGAGTTCGGCTCTCGTTTCAATGCACACAGCTCTGATAGACTCTTTGATTTGTCTGGTTCGACTCATTTCTGCTACACTTTATATTTGTCAGGCTAGTGGTTTTTGCCGGGGTATTGAAATTGAAATCGAGAATTGTAAAATTTAACTGGTATCTAAAATATTGGTGTGATATAAGCTTATTTGTTATAACACAAGAACAGCAACAATTAAATTTTTTTGTGGCAGGGCCAGTGAAAATGTTGGCAGGGCAAGTAAAAATCTGAACCAGTGGCACAGCTGGAACAGTAAAAAAATAAATAAATGAATAAATAAATAAATAAATAAAAACTTAAGTGTTGAGCCCTGACACAATTCAAATAATTAATTAATTAAAACTAAAAAGATGATCAGGCCACAGAGCTACAGACGAGTTTGGTCAGTTAAAATGGGCCTCACGATTGCGCCTTTAATTGCTTATGCCCTCTTTCTCTATTTGACAGCCATACCTCCATTGTCACCATCACAGCTCATTGTCATGCAAAAGCCTGGTTCATTAAAATACACTCCATTACCAAACCTACAGTGTAATTATGAGATAAAGAATTTATCACATGCACTGAAATGCAAATCAAAAAAGGTGTTCTTTCTTTCTCCATTAAAATAATTGGTTTGCAAACACAGCCTTTCAGCAATGACAAAAACTAAATTGAGAGTAGATTGTGGAAAGGCTATCATGGCCTTGTGAAACCTTGGAGGGAATTACAGAACTGTGCTTATGGAAGTTAAAGCGTCAGGGGATGGAGAGGAAGTAAGGCAAAGCTACAACTGCAAATTGAACAACTAAAAAAAAAAAAAAACTTTTTTCTCTTCGGTTGGAGTTGAAGAGCAGCACACTAGATATCAGAAGAGTTAAGGTGAAGATGGGGGAAAGGGTCTGATCTGATTTAATATCATGCCTGTCTTATTTCACTGAGCACCTGCAATTTTCAAAAAAGCTTTTGTCGACAATAGAATTCACATTTATCTGGCAATTATCTTCTGAACTCCACGGGATGCTTTACTGTTATCACAGTAAAGCATCCATTTTCCATAAAGGAACATTTGAGCTATTATAATACTTTTCTTTGGAAATTATTCCTAAAAAAGGCAGACAACCACAAGATGCGCAATTAGTCAGTAAGAACGGAAATGATTTTTCAGCAGCATGATGTGGTAAACAGGTGCACAACCAAAAACTGGTTAAGCTGTCTTTCAGAAAAAAAAAATAGCTGGAAGTGTTCGAAGCTGAAATTGGCACCTTCAGCACTGAATTGAATTGATTCAGGGACTTGCATTATTTACTAAAGAAACTGAAAAACACTCATTTGTAAATCAATCAGGTGCAGCCTTTCAAGATTAAAAACTACAGAGACATAATTATTAATGCATCGCTTTATCTTTTTTCCTGTTGTTCACAGACAGTTCAACAGTACTTATTGAAGTATTAAAATAACTAAGAGACCTTGAAGAGGATAGGTAGAAAGAAAAGAAGGCTGCATAATATGCAGAGTTCTCATTAACACATTAATAGCAGCATTAAAAACAGGTGTGCTGATGTTTCTGCGTTTTTAAACAATGAAAACTCGCTCAGTGAGACCCAATGAGTCAAAAGGTTTTATTAACAATTTGATAAAAAACATCAATAATAGAAATAAATGCTTAGCTCAAATACACTTTTTCCTGATTCATTATAATCCAAAACATACTACCTAGGTTTCTGAAAAAAATATCTGCATTTAAATCAGTGCTAATCTAAAATGAGTTCACACATCTTTCATAAACTTTAAACCTTCAGATTTAATGCTTCAAAGTTTTCCATAAGAAGTAGCCTAAAATATATCACCATATTAAATGAAAATGTGTATAACTGTAAAAACATTAAATGTTCTTTAACTTTTACCATTAGTAGTATCCATTGTATCTGTTTCAGGTTGAGTAATTGAGGTTCTCAAAGTACTTTTTATAACACACAAGGGGAAAATTAACAGGGCACGATTCTCTTACAAATGTTCTTATGCCTGTGATTTAATCCAAAACATAAAATCCTATCTGTTTAATTCAATACACCCTCTCAGGTTCCTCTCCTTTCTAAGAAAAGCTCTATGCAAGCTCTCTGAACTTCAAGAAATGTAGATTAAGCCATAACTTAAGAGGCAAGGTGTGAGCTACACTTAAAAGGTGTGTAAATGTCAAGTGCTTTAATACAGCCATAAATAAAAGAGATAAAATAAAGAATATGAATCTTGTGTCACATTCAGCCGTGGCACAGACGTGTCTATCTGAGGGAATTAAGAGATTATAGCAAAATCTCACCATCACTTTTACGGCAGGCTCACAGCAGATAGTGCCTAATTCCTGTCTGCAATCTGCTGGGGTCAACCGTCGACAAATGGAGAAGTGGAATTTGTGGGTTATTGGCAGAGGATCTTTAATAGGGCTGACATTTACCATCATCCTCTCCCTGATAAAAAAAAAAAAAATGACCATTTCTCTGTGAAACACAAAAAGGAAAGATGTCCCGAACACCTTATATGATAAACCAGGAGTTCATAAGTAAGAGTCAGTCAAGGACGGGAATTAACTTAGAGCAGAAAGAATTTTGGAGTGGATAGCTCCCCTTCAACCTCTCCTTAGGCTCCTTCGAGTGCTGCACGTGTCCCACATGCAACCCTTTCAAAGGCAGGTCAATGGCAAGAGATAATTAGCGCAGTAATGTATGATTAGCTGCATAAAATGGACTATCCTGGGGGCAAGAAAAGGTGTTTCAGCACAGACATACACTTGAAAGACTCAAGGTGATGAAGAAGGTGGATTCTAAGCATGAGAAAAGACACAGGCCACTGTAATAGGGATTTGACCCAGCTTTTAGGATATTACAGTAAGACATTAAAAATAGTTCTGTGCATCATTTGGATGTACAAACAAGACAAAGCATTTTAAAAAAGAAAAAAATTCAGCTATGTCAGTAATATTGAGTTTTTAATCAAGTCAAAGATTGTATTGAAGAAAAAAGGAATCATAATGACAGAAAATGTATGTACAGTATGCTGTATGTTGCAAGTTGCAACATGCAGATAACAAGGCTGTGTGGGTGAAAAAATAAAAGCACCATTCAGGCATCAATTACTTTCATTCTTCTCTGCACATGTTTCTACATTGTCAGGAGGTGCATAACAGAAAAACAAACTGTAGATAGCAACTGTGGTAGAAAAATTTAATAAAAAAAGAAAAAAATGCAAAGCAGTTTTCCACAATAATGAATGTTTACCTCTATAGCAGTTTTTTTTTTTGCAAAAAAAAAAAAAAAGGAGTCTGCTTTTTTTTGGTTGTAAAATATTATTCACTTCTCACCAGTATGTGATTGCTGGCATACAAGCAGTGCATATGAATACATAAAGCCACTGTTCACAAAAAAATACAAAATAAATACAAAAATAATAAACTTGTATGGACCTCATAGTTGACAAGAAACAAATGTAATTCAAATAAAATATAAATTCAGATGTAGGCCTGCCCATTTAATTTAATTTATTAAATAAAAATAAACAAAGTTCAGACTCAAAAACTTTAGCTTAGAAGAGTCTGGTCAAGAGACACTACAGAGAGAATAAAAAAAAAAGGAGTTTGTTTCATGAGCGACTCAAAACAATCAAAAGTGTTAGCCAGTCTTCTTAATCTAATTATAAAACTATAATTACTAAATATTAACTATAATTATGAAATGTCCACTATAAACCAGTGAGTTTATGATTATGAAAATGAATGAAAATAATATACAATATCAAGCAGGATAACTGACTACGAGACCGGAAGCCTCGCACATTTAAATTACAAATGGCTGCATCAGCTAAGTTAAAAATAAAGGCTTTTCTACTGATTAAACCATTTCATCATTTGTCAGTTATAAAGCTAAAATTGAAAAATGAAGATATACAGTGTACAGTATTAAAAATTAATATA
The DNA here is from genome assembly GCF_023724105.1 of Carassius gibelio. Lineage (NCBI taxonomy): Eukaryota > Metazoa > Chordata > Actinopteri > Cypriniformes > Cyprinidae > Carassius > Carassius gibelio. Next base: position 13,353,515 of record NC_068406.1, read on the forward strand.
CATTTTGAGATGAATATCTAAACACAGTTGAAGAAAGCATAATTAAATAGACCAATATTATAAACAAGATTATTTGTTTTAATTTTTTTAAATTTAAAACCTTATTAAATTGTGGTGGGTGGCAGCTGGCAAATAATATCATTAGAACAATGCACACCCAGAAAACACATGCTCAGAGACTGAAAGGAAAGATTCCAGCAGAAGGACACAAATTTCCACATCAAGTGTGCAAACGAACAACACATCTACTAAGTTACAGACAAGAAGTCAGAGATGGATCAGCTCACAAAGTCTCAATAACACAGCCGAAAAGCCCTGCTGAACTCTAAAATGTTCTTCACTGGTCACTTCACATCACCAGTCGCCTGAGCTTACCCTTTCCCTCCCGAAGCAAATTAGTTTTAGGGGCACCCTCCGGTGTTGATGTGTTTCAGGGTTTAGACAAGTAAATGTGGTTTTGATTGCTTGGTGATGTCCAGCAGTGACCTCTCAATGTCCCGCTGGTCAAGAGAATTAAGTGGCGAACAGAATGCCACCATTTTCCTACCAAACCCACAGAAAAAGACCCAAGACTAGACTAATAAAGCTTGCCAATCTGGCAACCGCTGAGCTTTTCATTTCTCTAGCCTCAACGATGAGAAACACTTACTGTGACCACTGCTTAAGACCCCAAGACTCCACTGACATTTACTCCAGAAGAGAGGATGGTGTTGGGTCTACAATGAGGCGACAGTTGCATGGTAATAAGAACTTGTTACGGTTGAGGAAAAATAATAGAATAGAAAGTTGCAAAATAAACATACTTTAGATTTTTCACAAATAAATAAATATTTAATACAAAATATAACTAAAAAGAAAGTAAACACAGTAACCCACAGGGCACTCAGTATTCAGGGACGTTTATTCGCACTGCGAATCATGTTTTTCAAATAAAGCCAGGGTAACCCTCATTTTACGTACAGCACACAGTGAAAATGCCATTAAAAATGACAGTGGGCAAATGCATAAAGTGCAGCATAATTTAAAATTCACGAGTTTAGAGTTTCAATTAACACGGACCGAATGTCACACAGAGAGCACGTGATCATGCTGGATAAAAATGCACACTTTACAAGATCTCACAGCTGGATACGACTAAGTTTGGAAGGTTTGTGAAATTAAATATTCATTAGTCATTCAAAGATTTGTTTAAATTATATAAATGCATATTTGCTTAATGTTGACAGCAAACGAGAAAGTATTATAATGTTTTCTATTACTAATAATAGAATTCTATCTGATTATAAGACAGACTTCTATCCATAATAGACAGAACTGTTAATGACGACGATGAACAAGAGAGAGAGTGTGAGCACTGTGTGTGTGATCAGGCGCTGGCCCTCTCAGCACCATCAAAATAAAAGTCTGGTGCGCCGTCAAAATCCAAATGTTAAGTATGAAGCAAAAAATGTTAAGTATGAAGCAAAGAGAGTCACTGTAAAATAAAGAAGGGGTCAACTGAGTTGATGAGCAGGCAATGTGCTTTGTTAGCTAGCACATCAAAATCACTACCAATTAATTTCTGTCACAGTTAGAGAACTGAACACCAATGTAGAATTTTTACAGTCAGGAAGCTAATTAGGTGTTTTCAAGAGGAAGAAATGGAACAGAGGTGCAAGGGATATAGTAAGGAAAGCACATAAAAAATGTAGATTAACCTAAAAAATCCACATGAATACTCCCCTTCTATTTGTTTACAAACACTTCAACAGATTGCCTTTTCTAAATAAACATTTTAACTTAAAACTATCTGCATAATACCTGCAGAATTTTTCAATGTACATTTGCATGCAGTTCATTATGTGTCAAAAGTACAAATGTTACAAACAATACTTTTAAAACACGGTTTGAAAGCAGCAGGATGAAAACTGTTGAAAACAAATAGAAACAAAAAGACAAAATAAGTGTCAACTGGATTGAGACAGAATGCTCTCTTTTCTGCTTTTTGACAACATTTATGCATCTCAGTATTTATATAATTGCTCTGACACTATGAAAACATCTTGCCTTAATACTTTTAAATGTGTTAGTCTTTGAATAATGATATAAATAAAATGTTTGCAAAAATTACTATAAATACTTTATAAATAAAATAATATTATAAATACTATTTTAAAAAGCCCATTAAAATTAATGTGTTATTGAGATGCTGCATAATTTTATAAATCTCCAGCAAGTACCACTGTAAATATTCAACACATTGGCCCTGGGCTATACCATTCTAATATTAACTGTTTTTGTTTATTTATTGTTTTTATTCATTTATTATTAACACATACCTCCAGTAAATGTTTTCAACAACTATGTGGTATCTAAACTGTGGAGCAACTCATCCACAATTTACAAGAAAAACAGCAGAAGAACGCAAGGTCCTGTCACCCTGCATCAGACAGACTGTCTCCTCTGGAAGTGGTGGTTTACTACAGACTACCAAACTAAGCTACATCTGGGAAGACAATCACTCACACCTGTGTTCCTACAGCTTACTGGATCCATCTTCATCACCGCTGTCAGCTCCTACTGAAGCACTTGATCACTAGGTTGTTGTATTTTTTAGTCAGGGACTACAGTAGCAAGGCTGAGAAAAAAATCTTCATGGAAGAACATGTGCTTCAGTTTGTTATGATGAGTACAATTATGGAATGATCATAGATGTGGATTTCTATAGACCTTGGCGTAACTCATAAATGCTGAAGGCGCATTGACAGGCATTCTACCATACCATCTCATCTGCATAGCTAAGCAGAGAAATAGGAAGACGCATTCTGCAAATGAGCCTGATGCTGGACCAGATTTACATACACATACACCAGTTTTTATTTCATAATACAATGAGTTTAAATAAACAGTACACTAAAAGGAAATATGTCATTTACTTACACATTCTAAAACCATATGATTTAATTCAGCAATGTCATATACTGAAAAGCTTCCCTTCCACTAGCCGGGTATCCATGCATCCATTGTGAATGTAACTTATGCACAGAACTGGAATATCGCATAAAACATTTGCAAACAAGCATTGTTTCCATCCAAAGAGTCAAAGAAAACAAAATCAAAGCTTCTTGATAAACTAGCACAATAAATCACTAAGAAAAATAGGAGAATATAATAATTTTCACATATAATACATTACTTGCGCCTCAGAGCGAGCAGACGAAACACAGTTCAGTTCAGTCGTGTAAGACATTTCTGGGAGTTATACAAAAATACTTTCACAGACTTAGCTTGTGCATTTCCAAATGACCATAACAACATTTCAGACGCTGTGGAATGAGATCGGTCCGTTGGTTATTCATATGAAGTCACATGACTTTTTTTGATGCGTTTGGAGGAATTTATTTGCAAAATGCATTTCCAGCTCCCATTATTCACATCACTCGCTACCCTTTTTCGCCCAAGTCAAAAACCACCTCAAGTGAGCATAAAAACTTTTTTTTCCAATTAAAGGATTTTTATTAGAAATTTGGCATTTGCATCACTCATTTCTCATGTGATTCTTTGAAATGCACATTAAAATAGGTGATGGAAACATAGCTACTGACGCTTTCAAATATGCTGTATCAAAGCAAGTCATGTCAGGTTTCATGTCAATATTAACTAGGGCTGTCACTTTTTATTCAATTTTCGAATATGCATTCGAACATGACGTAAAATATCCATAATCGAACTATAAATAAAATATCCAGTTTTTAAAATGACATGTGTAGCGCATTTTTTACAGTCTATGATTATACCTTTTGTTTTTTATTTTATTCTTTGCCATCTTATCCAGTAGAGGGCACTTTAGACGTATTGTAGAGTAGGCCCATGACCAAATCACGCGAATACTAGCTAGTAACCAGGCACGTCTGTGCGCTCCGAACGTGTCTTCTCAATCCAGATCAAGTTGATAGACTGGTGTTTCTTGCAAACAATATTAAGACATGAATTAGGCTAGGCTATATGCCTTACTCCTGCTGCTGTTTAAGTTATCACGTTATTGTTTGTGCCTGTTCTGAATGTTTTTTTTTTGTTGTTGTTTTTTTTCATTTAGCCTAATGTTTTGGGATATGCATAGTGGCACTTCATATAAGTTGATAACCTGCTGTTTCAAACATCAAGTAAAAAAAAGAATAATCCAGATAGTCCTGTTTATGACTCACTGTTAATAAATTTGTGATTGAATCTCCATTAGGCTATGGTGTTTTTTTTATATATGCGTGGGGCGGGGGCACGTAGATATTCGAATATATTCAAATACATTGCATGATATTCAATATCCGTTCGAATTTGATTTTTCTCAAAAGTTACGGCCCTAATATTAACAAAACTTTTTAACTTGTTTACTTTATAAAAGCCTGGCCCAGAACAGGCAGCATATTGATTTGTTACCTTGGCAAAAATCTGCAAATAAAAGCTGCAGCCTTAAGCAAAAGGTACACCATGTTTCTTTAAGAGATCTTCCAGGGATACCCCCATGCTGCACAGCTGTCAGACCATTAGAAGCAAAATATTAAAAAAAAAGAAATAACTAATTAGCCAGTTAATAAATGAGTGGGCATTTCTGTCAGTGCTGAGAGCACACTGTTGGCTATTTACATAACCTTTAGAGGAGTGAATTTCCATTTTCTCTCTATGCTGAATAAAACATTCCTAATTTGACTGATGAATGTTGTGACTGCCTAATGGTAGCGCTGTCCTTGGAACAGAGATCAGCTCAGCGTGCCTGTCCCTGTATTTTAATGAATCTGGGGAAACATTCAGACTATAAAACACATACACAATCTGTGTGTATCTTAAAACTAACTCTTTTCATTACCTGAAGCCTTAATTGTTTTTCTTTTTAATTTACCCTTTTTTTCACTCTACTCTTTTATCTACTCTGAACATCACCTAAAGTAAGATCACATTAAAATCAAGAAAGGCCACAGTCATCCTGTTACAAAGACCGCATGATTTAGTTCACAGTTCCTTTAGTATTTTAAGTCTGTTCTGACACACGTCATGCCACTGTCGAGGTGCCGTTGAGTCAGGTCTGTAAATGAACAAAGCTTTTGATTGACTGTAATTAGACTGGCTTTCTCTCCTCACAACATCTGCAACATTGTACAGCTGCTACAAAACTGTCAGGGTGAAAAAGGTGCTTTTTTTTCAGAAATCAACTAAAAACCTGCATTTGTCAACATTGCTGTTTTTTTTTTTTTTTTTTTGCGTGCAGAGTTCTCTATAAAATCTGCCCACAGTTATGCACTGGATGGTGTGATAAGGTCAAAGCACAATGGTCTTTTTCAATAACCACAATCTTTTCAGAGGCACACTTTTTTCAAAATCAAATTATGACCAATGTCATACGTTCACCTTCAGATTTTCAAAAGGATAGAAAATAAAACTTTGAAAATCTGACCTTCAGCCATGGTTGTCTTTGAAATACTCTGTTGCCAAATCATCAATAACCACAAAAAACTATTTCAGTAGTACTGCAACAACAATAATTGACCCGAAAATGAAAATTAATGACAGAATTACTTGTTGCTTGTACAGATTTATTGAACAGAAATGTATCTTGGACACTGGTATTGAAAATAAATCCAAACAGATACTACTATACATTCACATATCACATAATAAAATACGCCCCCCCCCCCCCCCAAACAAAATAAAATAAAATAATAATACAATACATTATGTACATATACACCTACCTAGAAAAATACCTCATGATAATACCTCAATCAAGAATTTGATTCAAAACAGTCACCGCCAATGGTACAAATGATCTTTATTTAGGTTCTTTTTAGCCAGTGGTATATGCAGCCTTCGCCCTGAAGTGGATGAGTTTGGTCCGAATGTACTTCAATCGCCTTTTTTTTTACTTATTTTTCTACAAAGTGTAAATACAGCTCTTGCATTGTACTCTGTTTCTGGCCAGTTAATTACTTTGGTTTTGCGCATAAGGTTAATGGTTCGTTAATTACTCGTGTTAATTTATTTTTCTGTCTCATTGTTAAATTGGCATACCACGATACAATATTATTAAAACATTTTCACAGATCATCGATCTATAAACAATGGTCAGGACCCTCCTATCGATATTAAATTTTCTTCGTTTCCTGAGTAGACCTAAACGCTGTCTCGCTTTTTTGTGTATATGGTCCACATTTTCCTGGAATGAGAGTTTGTCATCAATGAAATTTGATACTTACCCTCCAAACCCGTTAGAACTTTGTTCATCTTCAGAACACAAATTATGATATTCCTGATGACGTCTGACAGCTTTCTGACCCTGCATAAACAGCAACGGGACTACCATGTTCAAGGTCCATAGCCCATGTGAGATCAGTGGTTCAACCTTCATTTGATGAAGCTGCAAGAATACTTTTTGTGTGCACAGAAAACAAGAATAACGACTTTATTCAACAATACCTTCTAGTGTGTCAGTCTCCACCATGCATTCACGAGAGTACCATGATGCACATGCGTGTGATGCTGCTGATGCAGGAGCCAGCATTCTCATATAGAACCTGGACGTTGCACATAAAACAGTCTTCGTAAACAAGTCTGGAGATTTTGACAGAGGATGACTTCCAATTTTTTGCCCGGCCTTATTTATTTGAACCAAAACAGAGATGACGAACTAAGAGATGGACGTTCTACATCAGAATGCCAGCTCCTGCATCAGCAGCACCACACTCATGTGTCATGGTACCCTTGTGAATCCATGTTGAAGACTGACCAAAAAAGAGAAGAAATTGTTGAATAAACTCATTACTTTAGTAATGTTTTTGTTAACTATGTTAATTAATTATGTACTTTAAGAAAATGTCTATTTTCCTTGGTAGCTTTGTCTTTAATACCACATATTATTGATTTTAGCACCATTCCCTGTTGTGGTAAATCTTTGTTTTTGAAGTCAAAACATTAACTACCAAACTAACACTTATATACATTCTATACATCTAACAGGCAACTGCTACTGACAGGTTGGCCTCAGTTCAATCTAAGTTTATTTGGTGTGCACTGGGTCAGATGGTGGTAGAGTTCGGTTGAGGATGCATGGCTTGTAGTAACAGTATTAGACATGTTAACGAGGAAAGAAATGGTGAACTAGACACTAGGTTGCTTAAAGCCTTATTATTCAGTAACTATGTCTCCCAATTACTCTGACTTTCAGAAAACACGAAACAACGGTGCAGTGAGATACATGCTCTATGTGGTTTATTAGCATTGTCAATCATTAAAGCTTTATTTGCTAGCACACACATTCACATACAAAAAAAAAAAAACTATTTTGGAGCCTGGAGACAGTTGTGTTATATAACATAACATATTTTCCTCAGAAAAAAAAATACCATTGTCCAAATTCATGCTTCGTGCTCCATGTTTGATCCAATAAGACAGGCCTAAATTAATCAGGCTAATCCAAAACTACAGGATGGTAGCCTATTTCATGCATGTACCATTTGCCAACTCTATTGTTCTTTTTTACAATGAAATGGTTGAATTCCAGAGCACATATCTGGAGCTGAACAAAAGAGCCACACCATGAATAGGATAAATTTATCAGTCCCATTATCATCCAAGTATTAAAACCCAATAATTATTTCATGATCAACATTTTGTGATACTTTGAAGAGGACACACAAGTGGAAAAGAAAGGTTAGTTACAGGTTAATCTTTGTAATTACAGAGCAAGTTATTATTCCATGAATCAGACGAGGGTGTAAGAATAGCATTGATTCTGTCAATTCATTACATTCAGCAGCATTTTTCTAAATAAGTGACACTCACATGAACCAGGGATCATAAATAATGGAGGTAGGGATTATGATGATGGTGCTGAGAACATGTTTAGAGTTCACCCTCCTGCTATCTCTTACCACATTCCTATTCACAGCTCAAATGCGGTTGTTCTGTGTCACTAATGGACGTATACTCTGACTAATTAAGGGATGAGTTTTGGTCTGAGTGTGTCTCAGGTATGCATGCAGTATGTCTTTATTCATTAGCTATCAGAACACGATGAGTCAACATACTCCATTAGCTCACACTGATATTGTGTCCTGACCATCCACAATTTCTATAATCAGTGCCAACCATCCTCACTGCAGAAGTAGCTGCATCGTTTTCATGTGAATTTCATTTAGAATGACATTTTACTGAAGTGCAATTCACAGGCTATGGATTCTGGGAAATAATGTGTTTTGTCTTCTCTAGAAGTTAATTTATATAGAAATTTTCTAAATATTAAAACAATATATATATTCGTTTTATAAATATATAATTTAATATAATTTAACTTATGCAAATTAATTAATATCTACTGTATCCATCCATCTATCCATTTGTCTGTCTGTTCATCCATCCATTTATCCACCCATCCGTTGATCCATCCACAGTTCTATTCATTCATCTTTCCATCTACTGAATCTATCCATCTATCATTCTCTGATTAATCAGATTTTTTGATTTACTTCCTTATATAAAACTTCAAATTGCAACCTGTTTGCTACCTCAAAATCAGGAACTGAAAATTATTTATAAAGTTTTTTCAATATCGATTCTGAATGCCACATAATTCTGGCAAACTGTGCCACTTGTATTCCAATGTCAGGGATTTGTTGTTTCCAGCTCTTTTATTATCACTTAATGAGCACTAAACAAGACCTAATGACAACACATCAATTGCCAAAAGACCAAAAGCTTTGACTACGATCATCCATTCCAGGTACAGCAAATGGTAATTATACCCAGACTCTATGCTGGCAATGACAAGGTGAATGTTTTTAAAGGTGAATGTTATTAACAGAGAGAGGGAGAGGAGCCTATGCCAGAATCTATAGCTTCAATTACCAGGCAAGACGAAGGAGTAGAGCCAACAGGAAAGGCTTCACTGAGAGAGGCAATTATTCGTCAAGAACACAGACAGGGGGTAAACAACTGGGCCTGAATGTCAAAAGACAAGAGATGGAGAGAGTGAGAGATGAAGGAGGGCAGGAGCAGGCAAGTGCAGGAGAGAGGGAGAGAGAAACTCCAGGACGTTTTCCACATTTAAAGTAATGTCCATCCATCAAACTAGTCAAAGCTGTGTAAGAAGAAGCTTATTTGAGTATGAAAAGGGAAATTTCGAAAACACCAATACATCACCGTCCGTTCTGTCCAACAGATTTGATTTTTAAAAATGGCTTTGCAATAAGCTGTGTATAACCTAACAAGAAAGGATGCGAAAAACTTCATATTTTCAAAGTCGAGTAGTTGGTGGGTAGCTTGAATGAACAGGTAGTCTAAACCAAAAGCCCAGGAACACAAGTCTGATAATAAAAATGAGACTCAATTAAAAAAGTGAAATGTCACAAACTGTAATAATAAAAATGAGTTCAAAATAAAGGAAGAATATATATATATATATATATTTTTTTTTTTTTGAGTAACTAATTCAAATTTTCAATGCAGTAAAAGATAACACAAAGATGCATTAATGGGGGGGGGGGAGTGTTAAAAGTATTAAGAATGCAGGTTAACGAGCATTTACAATAACGTTTTAATAGTATTACTTTTAAAAAAACTTGATTGCAGTAAAACACATTTTTTGCCTTCAAAAAGTTTTAGTTTCTTTTTTTGGAGAAAAACCGATGTTGGGTCATCTATTCTGAGGTAATTTTTCTTAGTAATACAATAGATTCCAATACAGTGGCACTTTTATCATCATGATTTTCCAAGGTCTATGAATTTCTGCAATCCAAATGCAGAAAGAGATTAGAGCTGATTGGAGAATAACCACAAGTCCCGACCAGCCACTCCAGATAGCAAATACAATCCAAATTGAATCATCCTGAAATCTCCAAGCACTCCAAAATAATTAAATTCTCAGCGGAAAGAGAGGAACGGCATTATAATTAAACTCCCTTGTTCTTGTTCCTCTTCCATCATTCACAGGCCCTGTAAATGAACGCAAAGCTAACCGACAGGAGGATTAGATTGGGGAATTAATTTTGTTAGGAAAAAATGCATTTTTATCCACCTTGCTTGAATCCTGCATATAGAGTTTCCACTTGTGTGGAGCATGTTGTGCAATGAAGAACTGGAGGATTTGTGAAAAAAAACAATTCTAAGATGTGTACGCAAAAACAGACAATCCTCTAAGCTGTGTGGCTTAAAACTAAGCAATTAATTTAATGCAGGTAGCTCCAACCAACATGTATAAGCATGTAAAAAAGTGCTTGGGGCAAAGACTCCAGTCTCCATCAAGTACCTGATGCCTTTTTTTATCCTAATACTAAACTAGCAAATTTAAATGCAAATCAAGCAGCAAGTTCATTAACCTATAAGCCGACTGAAGAATATCATGCAGAGATCGACCGATGTATCGGTTTTGCCAATGAATCGGCACCGATAGTTGATTTCTGGAACAATCAGTTATGGTAATAATCGGTAACAATTGAAAAACTAATCACTTAGTTTTCCGGGTTGGGTCCGTTGCTGGAGCGGCTGTGAAGAGTCTGTTTTCATTATACAGTCCGAGAGCGGCCTCATATGGCTGAAATCATTGACAGCATGTGCTATTTGTTTAGAAATGTGATGCTGCAGGCTGAACAGAGCAAGAAATGTCAGACCCGGATTTGAATGTAGCTGAAAGAAAATCCTGCCGCGCCATTCAAATAATTTTCCATTAAATTAGATATTTGCCCTGAATCATTATTAATGTAGATAATGAATTATATATTGAGCATTTACATTGAAACGTTTGTCCTTCTGTGGCTCTAAAAAAAGTGTATGCTTCATTTATAGAGATATAATATCGATCACTCTTTCCGTTTGCTCTGTTTTTTAAACACTGAACTTAAACTTAACTATGCCTCATTCTACATTCTTGAAGTAAACTTGTGTCCGTTTGGTGATTAAATAAAGGTTTTTTTTTTTTTTTTTTTTTTTTTTAATAAACCACTATTTTTGTTTTTATTCAGCATCCATTTTAAAAACTATCTGTAAATTAATAGGTTTCGGCCAGTGTGGTCCAACCTAGCTATTGGTATTGGAAAAATACCAATAGGGCGGCGCCCAGGGGTGCATCAAAAAAATATGAAACCCCGACCCCCTGCTGCCACTCCAAGAAATTAAACACTTCTTTGTGTGTTTCTATGACAGGCCTACGGGGAAAACACTGCCCCCTAAATGGTGTATTATGCCTGTGCTATAGGCACACACTACTTTTTACTAGTTTTTCCGATATCTTTCTTTCATTCTATTTCATTCATTTTAAGACTTTAAAAAAACATATATTTTATTTAAAACGTTTTAATATTTTTTAAGGATCTGCTGAGACCCTGACTATTAATACAGTACAGACCAAAAGTTTGGACACACCTGCTCATTCAAAGAGTTTTCTTTATTTTCAGTGTGACTCTACAATTTTCATAGTCATGAAAATAAAGAAAACTCTTTGAATGAGATATAAATGATGTATATATTTTTTTTTAAACAAGGAGGTGGGGGAGGGGTCATGGAGCTTTTGCTATCTTTTTGGGAGGCCTTACCCCTCTGAAGTTTGGGAAGCTCTTTCCTAGATGAATGTTAAGCAACACAAACTCACAGTGTATGCAGAGGAAGAGTTTGTGGACCAAGCTGCTGAGATGGGATTCCTACCAGGGATTTAGAAATTTTGGGAGCCCTGAAATCCAAAACTTCAAACAATCCCAGTGAAAAGAGAGACCGAAATGCTGATCATATATCTAAACCTATCACATAGTTAAAATTAAACTATAGCAGTATATTAATGCTTATGTATATAACAGGCTTGACAAAAATATCAAAACATGAGGTAGAAAAATAGGCATTAAATAATAAATGACATAGCCTGAGATAGCACAATACAATACAAAGGGTCATGGAACCCCAAATTACTTTTTCTGAGATTTTAGCAGTGTTTGTGTTGCACATCATAGAAGACAATGCTAGAATTCAATAATTTTAACTGTTGAAGAAAACTGGTTAATTTTATTTATTTTTTTGCGCAATTTTTATCTTCCGGATATAACATTGTGTTGACGTCACAATTTGTCACGTGGCAATGGACTATAGTACATTGATGGCATGTCTGTGTCTATTTAATTATTCATGAGACTTGTGTGTTCTTATCCTATGAGAAGATGCTTCCCTTAATTATTCACAACAGCATGTGTTGCTTTGCTATGACAGACGTTTCAGACTATAAGTTGACATCGCGCACATTAACTGAGATAAAGGTTAATGGATCGAATAAGAGTGTTTGTTTTTGCTTTGTAAAAAGAGTTCAGCACAAACACGATTAATTCACTTAGTGAGCATAACCGTTTTTACAGCTCTGTGACAAAACACGTCAAAAGGCTTATATAAACACCACAGTATAAGCCTTAAAAGTTCTCAGAGGTGCAACAGTGCATTCATACGTTTTCAATGAAGAGTGCAAATGGCTGTGCATTTATCTTTGTTTTTAACTCAATGGGAGCGAAATTAAACTGTCTGAAGTCAAAGCTTTGTCTGTCTCCCCTCTTCTCCCTCTTCCGCTCACCACACCCACTTTTTTAGCTTTTTTTTTTTTTTTTTTTAAATGTGGTGAGAACTAACCAATTTGGAAACGGGGGATTTATTGATCCTTTAAAAAATGTTGTTAAAACTTATTTAGGTTTCCTTTTAGAAAAGGCACCGATTTCGTGGAATGACACTTTTATATTAATATCTATATTTCTCAACAGTTTTCCGTATTTCCCACCAGTATTCTAGCATAAAAAGCTCCAGGCTATTTGCGGAAAAGCAAACTAAACATTGGAAGATAATTCTTCCATCCTTTACGACAGCATTATGAGTTCATAAGTATACATGAGGAGGTACAACGCCTCCCCTCTCACCTCAGGACAAGTGAACAAAAGAGACAAACTAAAATGAGGGCAATCATCTCCGATAAATACAGTCTTTAGCCTGTCAATGTCCTCATAACAGGCCTGCAGTTACAGATATTTTTATCGGGGCAAACCCACCGGTACAATAACAGCCTCGCACGTAGTTGGCAAAGGCACACAACAACAAATGAACATGGACACACAGGCACACGGTGTCTCTGTGGTGATTCTGCACCTTTGCTTATTTTCTGTCTTACAAAAATGCTGACATATTCGACACACAAACTGATTGGATGACTGTTAGGTCAAAAGAGTCCGTCTTCTTATTCAGTATCATGGTTAGCATCCATTATGAAGCAAAAGGAAGCTCAAAGGGACAGAACAGGAATCAAATGTATTTACTGCTCATCCTTTCAGGTTTATATGTTAGTCTGTGTGGCTGCGATCATTCTTTGACTTACGGGTTTTGCAGCTGTGATGATGTACTGAAGGACCATCTCCCTTTTTGTGCTCAAGTCTTTTTCTCTGAGAGGAGCTTTCTTCTCTTCATTAAGATTCATATCCTCCTGAAAACACAAACCACATACTGTATGTTAGAGAAGAAAAAGGAATCTTTTTACAAGAAAAATCCTCTTAAGATTGACTGTATTGTGAACTGCTTTATGAGATTCTCCATTATAAATGGCAAAACCTTCGACCCCAAAGAAAAGGGTGTATCAAATAATTTACTGATTTCAGTATAGTTCTAATCAAAAGAAAATAGTACTGGAGATGCTGAATGTAAACAGTGGAGAAAGGTAAAGAGCATCTTTACATCTTGCCATTTCAAAAGCCTTACATGAATCAAATCATGCCTAGCACCTGTTCTTTTTGGAAATGAGAATAAATTAAACCGCAGGAAGTCAACCTCTGCTTGTAAATCCATCAAGCAAATACATCTTCCCTGCATTTTATGACATAAAAAAAGGTAAGTAGATGAGAATGACAAAAACACAAAGAATACTGAAAAAAAGATATTTTACATATCTTTAACACCTACAGATCCAAACATTTATATTAATTATGTTTTTTGTTATTCTTCAACATGTGTTTAGGATGGCATTAGTAATAAAAACCATTTTGTTTGAGCAAAATTTGCATCAGTTTATAATTTGGATAAATTGTTAGTCATTTAGTGTTGTCAAATTTCACCCATATTTTTGATACACTAAGTTGAAGTTTGAATGCACAACAACACAATTCAGCACACAAATGTATTTGAAAAATAATATATTTCAAACACTAAGGATACAGACATGAAAAGTTAAGAAATTTCACTATTTGACCATTTAAATAATCTATTAAATATTCATATCAAAGCATACAGTATATACTGAATTTATGTTAACAGCACTACATAAACAATATATATTGTAATATTAATGGATTATATGGATTATATTGAAAAAATGAATGGAAACCACCCAACGAATCCATTGAATTTTTATTACACTTAGAAAAATTGGCACAAATATACACACACACTCAAAATTTGAGCATGTAAGCCTTTTCACATCACTACACACTCCATCTAATATTTTATACTTTTTAATTTAATACTTAAATTGGTTAATGTCTCAAATGTGTTCCTAAAGGACCCCTTTTTGAGTGACTAGGTAGCTATATGCAGTTATCTTCCCCATCAGAACTGTTGTTGTAATTTGTTTTTTAGAGTACTGTTGTATCATTTTGTATATATTTATTTTAAGTTAGGTATTATTTCATTTGTTTTTAACAAATGTTGTAATTCTGCTGCTATGCTTGGTTGCTAAAGGTCAAAGCTGATTACAGAAATATGCCTTGTTTTCTGCAGGAGTCACTGAGTGTTTTTGATTAAACACTTTAAAAATTAAAACCGTTAATGAATAAAGAGCCATTTTTTGCTAAGTTGTTATAAGAGAGGCAATTCTAAACATCTGTTGTCTATGTGGACACATTTTTTGTGTGCGATTTTGTGAGATCTTCTGAATATTAGTACCTAATACAAGACTGACTGATGAAGTCATGAATTATGTATCAGAAAATCTAATGGGCCAATTTCTGAAAAGATTCGAAATTAACAGTGAAACAGAAATGAGCATGTTCATAGATCTGAACCTGTTGTACTGCTAAGACGGGCATTGGCAGATGTATTTGGCAATTTTACTTCCCAGATTACTGAAGCAACAGTCCTGTGCCAAAACAAACTAGCAAGCTGCACTTCTCAAACTCACTATCTCTGACAGATACGGAGACAAAGAAAAGAACTAGGGTGCATCCGTGGACAGTTTACAACTACCATCAACAGAGAGAAAGGGCAAGGAAATCTCTAGGCAAAAGACAGAACACGAAAATCAATAAGAGAGAAGAGAGAAAGGGAAAGATAATAAAGGCTGCATACGATGTTGAGCGCAACTGTCCTAGTGTCCTCCAGTCTTATTTCCCTTTCTCCTTTCTTCCCTTTTCTGAGATGATAGATCAGCAGAGCCGTTTAAGATTTCACTGATGGGTTCGCAGGCGTGATGCAGTACTCGTGTGTCAGAGAGAGAGAGAGAGAAAAAGAGAGAGGAGGATGCTGGGATAGACGCGGACAGGGCGCAGAGCGGAAAGGCATCCATTACCACCGTTGGCCCTGTCACCTCTGCTGGCATGCTCATGTATCCAAACTCGTACTTGCCGTGACTAATGACTGCGTCTCTGCCCACGTTATCCACACTCTTCCTTCTCTACCCAGCAGTGGCTGCTCCTGTCACTCAATCCTGCACTCGGAGATGCTGCTCAACTGCTAACAACACCACCTCCACTCTTAGAAAGGGCACTGACGGGGACCTCCGTACCATAGCGCTAAGGCAACGGAAGACTGTGCAATGTTTTAAAACGATACTTGTGGGAAATTTGATGAAATGCATGTGCTTGAGATTAACGTGTAACAAAAGCGCAACAGAATTGAACTTTCAACAGCTGTAGAATTGTTTTCTTCCTCATAAACCTGAAGGATTGAGAAAAATCAAAACAGTTTGTAAAGTGAAAACTTTTTACATTTGAAATTGAAACATATTAGCACAATACATTCAAATAAATAGAAATTATAGTGAACAAGCATTCTACAAAAATTATTTTTCGTTAAAAATGTGCACATTTTGTCCAAGTCCAAATCATAACTAGATTGTAGGGGTTATTTTATTTTTGTGTATTTTCTTTTATTTACCACAACAAGCTGAGCTGCTTGCAAACATTTGTCAGTGATTGTATAATCAGGTTCAGTTCAATACGAAAGTGAGTAAGTGTTTGAGTATGCATGTATTTATAGGCATGAGGGCCCCGTCCTACTATGAATACGAGCTGATTGAGGTCAGTGACCCATAACAATCCATTTCATTATGAAAAGGTTGCGTTTCCTTAAAACATAATGGCAAATAAACCTCTAGTGATTATTGTGGTTGAAAGGTTGATAAAGGTCATTGAGAAGGAGTGATAATTAGATGTTTTTTATATATATATATATATATATATATATATATATTTATATATATATATATATATATATATATATATATAAATATATATATATATATATATATATATATATATATATATATATATATATATGTCCACAGTACGTAGACGTGTACAATGGCATGAATGCAGATCAACAAATACTTCGCTCTCAGATAATGTTTATTTTTATTTACAAATTTGTGTTTCACAACTTAATTCAAAGTAATTTTTTTGTCTACAATTAGATCTTACCATCATTTTCTCAAAGAGGGCAAGGATTTCCTTCTCTGAAGTGATCTTTGAAGAAAGCTCCTCAAATTCAGAGGAAGTGGACCAGTCACCAGAAGAGGAATGCTTGGACAAGTGGGAGAGGGGTGGCCGTTCCTTCTTACTGCCAGGAATACGGATACTGGGAAATCTGTCCAGCTAAAAGAAAGATGAGACATATGAGAGAGTATGAGTGAGACTAACTCAATGATAATTATTAGTCTATTGATTATTTCTCCATTTAGGTAAATGTACAAAATATACACTATAATTCAAAAATAGTTAACAGAAAAAGTTACAAAAGCATTCTTTTTCCAAATAAATTCTATTTATCAAAAAATTCTGATCGTGAAAGGTATCATAGCTTTCTTAAAAATAAAGGATCATGTGACACTAAAGACTGCATTAATCTCTGCTGAAATATGGCGTTTTAAAATATATTTAAAAAGAAAAAAAAAGTTACTTTAAATTGCAATAGAATTGTATTTTGTATATATTAAATATATATTTTGTTAAACGTATAAAAAGTAAATATGTATAAAAATGCATAACTGAATATTACAAAAATAATTATAAAAAAAAAATGCATTACAAAAATGTTTTACAAAAAAATTATTAAATCACCAAATTATAAACAAGAAAACAAAAACAAAACAAAAATAACAAAAGTTATACTGGCAAAAACACATTCCCATCACACTTTTTTTCATAATAATATTATGTAACATTATTAGTGTTGTCAAAATTAGCACATTAACACAGGTGATAAATTTTTCCAGTTTAACGGTGTTAAAAAATATTTTACACTGTTTATGCAGGGGCTGACCTTTCTTTTTCTTGACAAAAATTGCATTTATTAGACACAGAATGCATTTAAGAGCAAATCAAATGGGAGACTTTGAGATCCACTTTACCTAAGCACAAACGAGTGGAGTAAAACGAGTGTAGAAATGGTACAGGTGACAAGGAGCTTCATTAGAACAGTGAACTGCAGTCAGATCAGATGTTGTCAGGCCATATGTTAGTAAAAACAAATCTTCCTGACTGTCAGCCCTTGTACTGGGCCGTAGCAAGTGCTCTTCAATTACATACACATTATGGCAGTGCACGCTGTAGCCTGTATAATGTCATATTAAAGCGTTACGAGCAAATTAATCTAAGAGCATGCGTATCAGATCCCGGTCGTGTTCAGCAGCGGCAGCTCTTAAAGTGCAAAGAACAAAAAAAAGATGAAATCAATAACTAATGTAGATTTAAGGATTCATATGTATCTAATTAAGAATTTAGTGTTTGATAACTTCATTCAATTTCTGTAACTGCTGAAAGGCAAAGATATGACATTTATTACAGTGGGTTTATGTGAAGATTGTTTTAATATCACTTAAATTAGAAGAAGGTTTTTTTTAAGTCTAATAAACATTTGATACCTCTCAATTATACTGTAATGTTGAATAGTTAATGGTTAAATATTAGATGGAAAAAACTATTTCCTAGAGACACCAGTAGTATTGGTATTCAGTCATAAAAAAGATGCCATTACACAAATCTAAAAAAAATATACTGTCTTTTTGTTGTTTCTACATACATTTGAAGATTGAATATGAAATTACTGGAAAATAAAAATATATTTTAAAAAATGTTAAGTAAATGTTAATGTAAATGTTAATACTAAAATTAGTATTAGCAGTAGTAGTAGTAACAAGTTTTATTATTAATGTTATTATTATAACTAGAGCATCCCCAAAAGTTTTTCCATCATCATTATTATAGCTCTGCAATTATAAAGACTAAAACAAAGGCCAACATGGCACAAACTAGTCAAACACACAAAATGTAATGTGTTGATAGCTCTATAGACTGTTGATGAGGTTAAAACTTTTGCAACAAGACAACAAATCTAAGGACTAGCGCTCTTTTACATACCTAGTAATGGCCTCAGAAGGCCAGCCTGTACTGAACAGAAATTTAAAAGCTTTCAGATCTTTATCAAACACCCACTTTAGCATTGTGAACCTCATGATCAGCTTTAGCTTCCTTATTGCAAGAAGACTTCCATTAGAAGTCTGTCAGCTTCACATTCAGCATGCCTAACAAACAGAGCAACTTGCCGTCGATTTATGTCGAGGTGGTGGGCCCCCGCATCACACAGATAATGATTCCTAATTGGATCAGATTTGTCAGAGAGCGGTTTTCTCTCCCTCTGCCTGTGGGCGCAGCGAGGAGAAGATGGGCGATTGAGATGTCAGCGTTGGCTGAAAAGGTAGGTGGTTTATTTTCAGGAGCCTTGCCCTTTTCTTTCGAGGGGCAGGTGAATTAGTAGCAGTTATCTTAGAAAATATTTTTCGCCGATGCCACCCATCATGCATTATCTCAGTAAGAAGGAGAGCAACATGCTGAGATAATCAGCAATGACACTGATGTAAAATTAATTAAACAAGCAGTAGATCAGAGTGTAGCTAGCGACTACAGTGCACGGAGCCAATCCAGGGAGCAAATGCGTGGTGTCTGATACCAAACGACACCATCATCTGTCTAATTTGGTTTGCCGCTGCCCTAAAGCGTCTCTTCGCTACATTGAGTGATGGCACTGATCAGTTTAATCACAGAGATTCATCCCCAGTGGAGGGAAGAAGCACTTTGCTATTCTACACTCGTTACCAGTGAATAGATAAATAAATATGTGCAACCGCTACCTCGATAACAACAACAGGCTTCATACCACAGCCGACGCAAGCTGATCTAGATGATGAAGTGCTTTTCAGGGCTGTTTAGGTGTTTATGAGTGAGCATGCCCCTTACTTTCATGCAATCTCTCTCTCCCTTTCTCACCAACAGACACTTTGATGTTACTAATGGCTCCATTCCCCTTCATTCCTCTTCTGATCACTCCAACAGACCCCTCTTCAGTAATTCAGCCTCTCAGCAGCAAAACACATTTCTACCATGACCAAACAGCAGCCCTCACTTGGAAAAAAGCCCTCCATTATCTAAGGACACGATTCACTCATCGAAAACATGTTCAACACCATTTTGCCACCCAACAAATTCCCCACAAAAATGCATCTGTTAATTCAACATTTGTTTTTAAAGAAGTAGTTAACCCAAATATACACTTGCTGAAAATAAACTAACCATCAGGCTACCCAAGGTTTACAGAAGATGAGATGGTTTGTTCATTTTGAGAAATTTAGCATTACATGACTTGCTCACCTATGGATCCTCTGCAGTGAATGGGTCCCGTCAGAGATTCCAAACAGCGATAAAAGCATCAAAATAAAACATTAAAAAATCCACGAATTCAGACGAATTAACATCTTTTGAAATAAAAGCTGCATGTTTTTAAGAAATACAATCATTAAGTCATTTAAGAAATCGTCGCTTCTGGACAAAAAAAAAAGAGTCCATAAAATCCACAATCCAGCTTTTCATTTCACGAAACATTAATTGACGGACTGGAGTTGTGTGGAGTATTGATGCTTTTATCAGTTGTCTGAACTCTCATTCTGAAGGCTCCTGTTCACTAAGGATACGCACAAGATTTCTTCAGAAGATTTTTACAAATCTGTTTCAATGAAGAATATACACATCTAACCTACATCTTGAATGGAGAACATCTTCTACAAGTTTTTTTTTTTTTTTTGGTACCATTACTTTAATTATGTTGTTGTTCTTTGTATTCATTCATCTGCTTCTGGACCCTTATAACCATTAACTCATGTGTTCATTCAGGACCACACCTTCAGGGTGCATGTGCATGATAGAGAGAGAGAGAGAGAGAGAGAGAGAGAGAAAATTAGTGTCCCAGCAGCATCTACCTCATCATAATCCTGATTACCCTGTTTCTGGGTCTACCCTCTCTCTAGCAACTAGAGACTGAGAATCGATACCAAACCAACAAAAACACATTTTGATGCTAATCGATAATGCCAAAAAAAACAATGCATTTTAAGAGCACAAGAGTGACCCTACAACAAAGGAGGACGATGAGAAAGAGAGAGATGGAGTAAAGGACCCAGGAGGTAAAGAATTAAAGAAGAGAAGATTAAAATCTACTGAAGAAAGAGGAAACCTTGTGAAGAGATGAATAGTGAGTAAGCAGGGCAGAAGTGAAGGAAGTGAAGAAAGCGAGAAGGTTGATATGAGATCTAAGGGAGGATGGAGGTGATTGCAGTGCTAGTTGGTGCTATTCACCATGAGGGTAAAAAACGGCTACTGATTTCCATCGATAAGATGGCCTAGGTGCTGTTTAAATTAACTGAATGCTCCACTCCATGACCTAAAGTTCTTCATCCAAAATATTTAATTACCTTACACTGCTGCTAGCGGAAACATGTCCAGCTGCACAGGCTTGATACCAACAATGTTTAATGAAATTCAGACCAGTACATCAAATTCTAACACACTGCAGAATTCCACACAGCAACATCTTTGTTTCACAACGAACAAATTAAATAAATCAAACAAACAATTCCATAAAGTAAAATAATAATAATAATAATAATTATTATTATTATAAAAAAATAGTTTATGATTGATTTTGTATTTTGTACAAAAAAAAAATACTATAGGCTTTTCCATCGAAATCAGGGGTGTGTCATTTTACGAATTTTTGAGTGTGGATGATTAAAATGTCTCCACAATCTGCTTTTGAAGAAATATTATAGTATGCTACAGCGTGGATCCGTCTCGGTATACTGTACAATGTGACATACATTCAAATCAAATGTTAACTCTGCAGTAGAGTTAGTTACACTCTAGTGTTGTCAAAAGACCCGGTACTTCGGTACCAAGTCGGTACTAAAACAATGTAAATGTGAGGGTACCAGGTTTCTTTAAGTACCGGTAGTACCGAGGTCCCGTTCAAACCCGGTTCATCGCTATGAATTCCGCGAAGCAGAAAATGAGGACGGAATCTCAAAATCCAGTCGTGAAAATGAAACTTACATTTTAATATGGACAGTCATGGAATTTGTTAAAGTTAGCATAAATTAATCAAATAAAATCTCCACATGGACCAGTATCTGTAAATGTTAAGCCGCAAAAGTTGTTTGAAATATGAATCAGTGTTCTGCGCATCTCTGTGTGAATTAATGAATGGCAGAGATGTGCGGGTTTGTTTACTACATAGACTGAAGCGCATGACACTTGCATTAATTTCAGCATCTGAGCTTCAGAGTTTTCTCTCCATCAAGCGATCTGAACTTTTCAGTTCATCTCAATGGACGCACAGCGCACCTGTATTTGATGCTCTGTAAACTCTTTGAGAAGGCACACGACTCACCGTCGCTTTACTGATTTCTCTTTTCTTGCACTGTTTCTCACACATGCAAAGAGAGAGAGAGCGAGAGTCTTAGCACGCTGTATCGACAAGCTATATGTAAACTATTCTTTGTTGTCTTCTCTTGTCAAAATAATGGAGTTCATTTAGAATTATTCATATTCATTTTCGAACAAGCTGAAGACATACTGGTTTCTCCGGTAGTGGGCGGAGCTAATGCGCAAATGGCAAACTGGCAATTTCATTGGCTGGCGCTGATCTCATACCGTCCCTGTTTTGATTTCAGCAAATCAGTTTAACCGAACGCAAACAATGTGATTAATATTCATGAACCCAGCAGCTCATCAATTCATAGTGCATTGTATATACATTAGTATGATAGTAGAATTAGTAGTAGTATTATCTTTTATTAATAATTAATATGACCTATTACTATTTTTTTTACAGAAACCCTCAATGACCAAAAATATCTTAAGCATCACCACCAGTCTTAAGTTCAGTTAAAATGACAAATATGCATTCATTAGGCCTAAAAGTACATTTTTTACATAAAGGCATTGTGCTAGAAATATTACTATTATTTAGTAAAATGTATGTGGTACTGCTACTACTGTTGAAAAAAATTATAAAACTTTTTTTTTTTTAAGAAATAAATCACAATATTTCTTCCATGTTTTAATTTTAATAGCAAATCCCCTTTATTTATCAAAAATAAAATGTGTTTAAATTTCATAAATTAAATTTGGGTGAAACTTGTTTGCTGTTTTTCATAATTATATAACTTGTAGAAAAACTTTAAACACAATTGTAATTAAGTATAAAGAATGGCATTGGTTTTATTTTTAGTGCCAAAATGTTTTTGTTTTTTTTAATTAGCATATTTTGTGTTTTGCTTTGGTACCGAAATTGGTACCGAGAACCGTGGATTTTCACTGGTATCAGTAACTGAATACTGAAATTTTGGTACCATGACAACACTATTACACTCAATGCCACTTATTTCCAATCACAAAAGTCATTATCTGCATGTGCTTTAAAGCCTTGCTGGTGTTCTGACTATTTGTGCTACAGTGTCAGATTTTGCTAGCATAATTTGACAGTGAAAAATGCTACCTATCAGATTTTGCATGATATTTATGTGGTGTGAGGCCTTATTCATGTGTAAACCTACCCCAACCCTAAACCTACCCTTACAGTATTAAAAATACAGGGTTGGTACCATAATCTGATAGTAGGGGTGCACCAATATATATCGGCCGATGATTAATACGCATCTAGTCAGTAAAGCCAGTTCTCTAATCAGCAGTAAATTCCATCAGGAGCATGATTTCACATTAGGGCTGCAACTAACCATTATTTTTTTCTGTCGACTAATCTAACGATTATTTTTTCGATTAGTCGACTAATCTAACTATTATTTTTATTAAAATAAATAAAAAAATCAAATGTTCTTTTTTTTTAATAGCTAATGAATCCTTTGGATAAATTTACAAAAAAAATAAAAGTACAACTTCTAATATAATATTTCAACCTTTATAAAAAAAAAAATAAATAAAAATAAAAAATAAAAAATACTTCAATGTGGTTTAAGTTTTTACAGTATACAAAAATAAAGAGGGAAAGAAAATTATTTTACTATGGTAAATGAGTTAACGATACGGTTTATAATTAAACCACATTTGCCACAGATGTACAGTTGTCTGATAACGTAATGAAATGTTCTTTAGCATCACAAACCATAAAATGTAGTCATAGTTCTGCTAGGGTTTATTTTCAAAATAGGAAAACACAGGTCACAAGTTAACATGGTCACATTTCCTTGATGAAGCGGCGGCACGTCCTGTCTTGAATCCAGAGATCTGGAGCTGATTCGGTGTAGATCGGTAGCTCGGTTCGTGACTGTTGTCTCGTGGCGCACAGTCTTTTAACGTTTGTTTCGAAACCCGCGCCAACACAGACTTACTTTATTTATTTTATTTTATTTTATTTTACTTCAGCCACTACGGGTAATAATACCAATAACTTGTAATCCTTACAAGAATATCATGCAATTAACAAGTCTGCGCTTATTAGACACTTAATAATATCTCATCAGTTTGTGCTTTTAGAATCGCCGAATCTGCTGCGATCATTCCATCACATCTGCAGCAGAGACCTGAACCAGGAAGTTGGTCACCAGATAACACGGTAACCAGTTAACGTTAAACCGTAACAACGGAAAGTGCCAGTACATTTTCTTCTGAGGTGCTTGTGCATCACAGTTGTGCTGCCATGGTGCACCATATTCATTTTTGCAAAGGGAACAAAGGACCATTTTATTTGGCCTCTGTTTAGAGCATTCCCATAGTTTTGATAACCGTGGTCTTTGTTTTTGTGATAGAATGCAACTGTCTCCATTCCCAGGAGCAGAAGCCGCCATTATGTGAGATGTGAACAGTGTGACGCATCGACGCAGCATTATTTCACATAGAGCAGCTGTTACAACATGGTGCGTTGTTGCAGCACTATTTAACATAGAGCAGCCGTTACAACATGGAGCTGTTGCTAATTGACAAGCCGGCTTTACTGATGAGATGTGCATTAATCATCAGTCGATATATATCGTGAACCCCTATATGATAGGTAGCATTTTTTGTTAGAACCCCCGGTTAAACATTTCATTCACGCATTGTTATTGCACTTCTGCATACACCTGTGCACAGTGCACACTAAAAAAAACAGCACCTAAACAACCTAAGTTGTCTAATACTGTCAAAAACACACACAAGGTTTACATATAAATCTATTTCTCTGAAGTGTCTAAAGTGAAAGTAAACTGTTGAGAGAAAAACAGAAGCGTGCTTGTATATTACCCATGCAGGTCTTAAAGGGAAAGGAGACTAAACTTCCTGCACTACTCATTAAACTTCTATTATTCTATTACTCACTCACATGTTGTCCCAAACCTGTAATAATTTATTTCATGTGCTGAACACAAAAGAGGATATTTTAAAGGTGTGGGTAACCAAACAGTAACTGGTCCAAATTGACTTTGATAGTAGGAAAAATAATCCCTATGGAAGTCACTGAGGTCCCATAAATCGGAACCGGACGGATGGTTTTTGTTTAAAATACGCGATCAGCAATTGGCCGTTTTTTTGTCTTTTTTCAGCCGATTTTTCCGGAAGCACAGACTACATTGTAATCATTCGCTATAACGTAATTTGTGTGGAAGTATTTTGAAATCTGTGCACAGGACACGGGCAGCCGTTCAGCGCTGGAAGTGCAGAGCTGCATGTCTAAGGCACAGATAGCAGGGAGCGAACAGCCGACTGCACAAAATAAGAGTCCATTTCCTGCTCACTGAAGTTGTGCGAGTGTACTGTACCTGTCCCTACACAAGCGGAGACAGTGAAGGTACAAAAATGAAATGCTTTTTGGTAAAAACCATGTCTCCCGATATATTGCGCATCTTATGATCCTATCTAAAAAATGAAAATAATTTTTGATAAAAAATGTTTGTAAAAAATATTTTAATGACACGGTTTTGGCGGTTATAGAGTTCTAATGACGGTGTTCAACTATAACCGCCGGTCTCACGGTTATATACTAACCGTCACACCCCTATTATCATCAATACATTGTTAACCTAACATAATCAATAAGATTAAAAGGTAGTTCAAATCAAATAGTAGCCTAGTCTTTTGCAGTCAAAAGACCAAAGAATTCAAACTGGTCTTCTATGTTGTCACATATGCTACAATATTAGTTAAAATTAAATTAGATTAAATGGCTGTCTTAAGATACAAAGTTTAAAAGCATCTTGCCAAAAATGTGCAATTTCGGAGTCTCTTAAGCATAAGCATATGAACACATAAAGCACATACAGTTCTAGCTAATTTACTGAAGCTGATGTTTAAATGGTGAAAATATTGACAAAGAAAGCTTAGGATCCAGAATCTCACTACACAAAAACCACTAGCATCAATCAATATGCCAGTCTTTCATTAACATGAAATCCACAAGACAATGCATAAAATGCATCAACCTGTCAATTTAGCCTGCAAATGAGTTTCCAGGACTTATAATTTATATATAATAACAAAACAGACAGATGTGTGTGTGTATGAGAGAGGGAGAGAGAGAGAGAGAGAGAGAGAGGAGAGAGAGAGCTTTTTTAGTTTCTGAATTTCTCAGCTGTAAAATCTCTTTCTCAGATCAAATTTGTTGATTAGTCCAAGTAAGGAAGAAATTCTTGCATATATGTGTATGAAGAAATAATTGGAAATGCAATTATCGAGACAAGAGGGGAAAGCCTTCTAATTTAATTCTACACCACTACCCCTTGACAAAACAGTTCTCTGTGCACATTAAAGACCAATTCAGATTATGACTGACAAAACTGACAAAAGAATGAGAGTTAAAATTCAAGACAGAGAACTGAACTGCATTTAGTGTAATTTTGTAACCGCTCTCCCTGGTTACAAGAACACCACTGCATGCAGCCATCTGTGTAAAAGACAAAAGTTTCATAGGCGATTGTAAATGAGAAAATGTTCCTCAGTGACATATGAACGTGCTAAATGCAATTGGAATGTCTGCATGTTGGATTAAGGACAAAATTAGACCCATCTGTTGCTCTGGATCGTACTCGTGCACTATGGGAAAATAAATGGCTTTTGCGGTGCTCAGGAAAAGCATGTTTGCTAATGCTGTTGCGGCATTTCATTCTGGAAATTCCTTAGAGCAATGGTTTGTCAAATCTCATAAGTAGGAACAAAGCAAACAAACGGCACATTTCTGCCTGTATTCTTAGTCTAGGTTCTTGCCAATCATACACTAGAGGAGAGAGAATTGGGTTATTTAGCAGTAACCCAGAACGGCTCACACAAACGGTTCGACTCCATCCCAGATGGCAAGCATTATAATCGGTCAAAATACAAATCTACATTTTCACAACCTCCCTCTAAACATTTATATGCGCTATTAATTCAGCTAGCAGCACACAAAACAGTTCAACACACACACACATAGTGCAGTTATTGGCTCAGCCAAGCATCACAGCAATCAGTCTTACTTTATTAATGGAGTCAAAACAAATTTGCATGCTTCAGTGTAAACGTGCTGTGCTGGTGATCAATCAGAAACTCTGTGCATGGGAAATGACCTTCATTAATGAAACACAGACCTCCAAAAACACAAAACCTCTCAATCACAACGAAACCTCTCAATTACCGAAGTAGCAAGAAATACCAGGAACAAGACAAGTGACCTTCTGAAAAACTTTTGAGAACCTTTATGCCAAGAAATGAAGAAGAAACCATGTCAATTTGGATCAAACAGCAATACGTTTCTTTTGTTTTTGCTTTTCTATGTTTATAAAATAACTTCATCTATGCAAACAAAACCATTTAAAGCATCAGAAGGGCCTTCAGCTTCACAACGCACTTACTCTAGTGAAAAAAATGTGACATTAATTATACCCTTAAGGTACCTAATGCACTGTTCACAATGTCACCTTAATGGAAAAAAAAGAATAAATAAATAAAACATCTTAATGAACCTGTAGATATAAAGAATTTAAAATACAAACACTATAAAAATGAAAAGTAATTAGATTAGATAAATTCATAAGCATGAAAAAGAAAGCAAATATTCATGAGGCTAATTGTAGAACCTTCCCTCTACTTGTCAGTCACACTGGCAGTGTTTGTTTTCTCAATCTGCCCAAGAGAAAAATAAAAAATATATATTTAAAACATACCCCAAACATGCAATTAAAAAGAAGCCACTGTCATACTTAATTTAGTGCAGACAACGAATACATCTTGTGCTACTTGGCTGTAATTCGCTTTATAATTATCTAAATACCAGGTAGTCCTTCCTCCCCCTCTGTTTGTTTTGCAACAAACATTTTTAAAAGCTCTCAAAGTTTTTCAGACTGGCTTAAAACAAAAATGCATGTAATCACATTTCACAACTTGCAAGATATTGCTAGTTTTTTTTAAACAGTCACAGGGCCCTTATAAATGGCCCTTCTAACTTTCAGGGTATTCTGTTGTCATTTTAGAGAAGTTTAACATTGGAAGCAGGGAACATTGGAAAGCTCACCTCCTCCTGATCTCTGCTTGGGACTAGCATATGGCAACTTAACCAACAGAATTAGCTTCAATTTAACTGATGTCAGGAAAAGTTATCAGGGAAAAGCACCTCTGGCTTCCTCAGATCTAAGGCTAAACCTGTCTTTAGGTATGTCAAATGGTCCAGGGTATGAATGATTATCATGCTATTTATTATGCTAAATCCTGCCACAAACGTGTAGTTCATAACCTTTCCACTAGGGCTGGGCAATGTCTAGTTAGGAGAGATGACTGAGAACAATGGCAAATGATTTGCAGATTCTGAGCATCAAAATCTTCATGTTCATTATCTACTATAGTAGTAAAGAGAAATATTAAATGGGTTACTTGCTGCTTGAACTGAGGTGCATTCAAGCGATCGTGCCTGTCGCATTAAAGAGCGCCTAAACTGTATCAATTGCTTGTATGTCATTATGAATTTTGAATCATTTTAAAGCTGGTACTTCGTTTATTTAAAAAAATAACAAAGCACAAAGCTAACTGGATGGCAAGTGTGCTTCAAATAATGAAGTTCACACACAACACAGCACTGACCTAAGATCTTAAGAAACAGTAAACAAAATTATAAAGATAATTGTTAACGATATTGCCAATATCCACACAGCTGACAGCTTTACCTGTTGTAGTTTGTTCAAGTTGTAGTTGTCTGTTGTAGTTTTTGCACAAAATAGATTCTGCTTTTCTGCACTTTCACTTCTTACATCTCCATCATTTCAATCTCTCTCGTGCTGTAACTGAGCTGTGTTTATCAGGTGTGCATCAGCAATGCTGTTGCAGAGATGAAGACGGTTTAAAACTATTTTTTCCACTTAAACTTTGATGTGCATCGTCTCAGTTTAATTAGTGAACATAGCAAATGATGCGACCACAAAACAATCTGGAAAAAAGGCATTACATGCACATTTTTATGTTTTAACATGGCGACTTCAGCAAAAGCATCACTCACAATTTACTATTTTTGGTCGCAAATGTGACAGTTTGAAGCCTTGCAATGGCATCGTATATCGGCCCAACCATACTTTCCACCAAAAGACATTAAAAATCAACTTTAATTAATTAATTTAAAAGTAAATGTTCTTTTGAAGCTGTGAAGTGTGGTGTAACCAGTCATTATAGAGCATTAATTCATACAGCAGAACATACTGTAAATGAATGCTTTATATTATTAATGCATAATGAATATAAAGATAACTATATTACTGGAATGCAAAAACTTTCCAAATGTGTTTCTAGATCTTAACGACTCAAAATTATTAAGCAAATCACACATGACATTGCCAGAGTAAAAATATCCCTGGAGCAACCTGGATGCCAGGGCACATCAATTATAAGTCATGTGGGGATTGAACCCACCCTGAATCTAAACCACTCAAATCTAAACCAACAAAGTTCATTTAATCACGAAACATCAGTTCTCAAAAAGTATGATAAATCACTTCCTCTCTGTGAAAACAAAATCTTCTTCCACAAATGGCTGAGCGGAAACTGCAGGTTCAAGCGTCCCTCTGTGAAGTACTTGAGAATATAAGAGTCACATTTCAGAAATTAATTAACTTCCCCCAATGGTGGAAGACTCTCACAGCCACCAGGGTGTGTCTAGACTACTGCCGTTTCTTTATTCAACTCCCCACTGTCGTTTTTAAAGCCTTCAGCAACCCCATCAAGTGCATACTCGTATTCAGATGAAACACTGCCCCAATAAAGAGCCATTTAAATGAATAAGCAGTGAGATAATTATCACATTCTCCAAGCATATATGCACTCAATTCATTATGTGCAGACATGTAAAATCACATTGAATTCTCTCACTACAAACAGAAGGAGCAAACTTCCTACAGGGCTCCAGATAAAAAAATAAAATACAATCAAAATCAATTAAGGAGCCATTGGCTCCTATAAGAAAAAAACTAGTCTGCAAATTATTTTTTAGGTGTTACTTTTTTGTAGTTGTTTTTTACAGTTTACTGTAACCGTTTAGTTAACTTTTGCTATTTTTTATGCTACTTATCCAGTACACTTTAATTAAAACTCCAGTACACTTCTGTATAGGGCTGGGTAAGATGAGCAAAAATTAATATCTCCCTTGCGCATGCATAGTAAAAGTATAACCTGTGGGGAATAAGGCATTTTAAACCTTTTTTTGGGGGCAAAGTTATCAAACTTTTTCAGCAATTTTTATCATATTTTACTGCTGTTTCTATACATGTCCCAGTGACCAGTGAAAGTGCAGTTCTGACTCGCTGCCCATTCATTTAGATAGTAGCCTGGACTTGTTAGTCTGAAATAGCTGCCCGGAGGCATTGCCAAGATGATGGCCGAGTGGCACAACTTGCCTAAAAGCACTTTGGTTAAAATCACATTACACTGTAACATTGCAATCTAAAAACAAAAAATATATATTTTTAAGGCAGAAGTTAAAGTTACTAAGCTAAAAAAGAAAATAAAAAATCACAGACTAATTGAGTAAAAATACTATTTTGATTAACCCATTACACTTTACAGGTAGTGCTATCATACAAATATTTTTGCATTCCTATTTAATTGAGCTCTGTCGCATGCACATGGCGGCGCTCGTTGTAAAAAAAAAAAAAAACTCGAGATTAGAACAATAGCTAAAGCAGAAACTCATGCACTTCTGACAGCAAAAATTGATGAAAAATTGATTTACAGATGGAGAATATACTTGTGCAATGTAAGTTATGCATTAAGGAAAACAGCACGTCAAACACATTAAAGAGCGGGTCTCTGTCAGCCTTACAATCTTTCTGTCAGAGCTTCTAACAGGGCAAGTGTGAGCCGATTTGAAACTATAAACGATAGGCTACTAGGAGAGAAATTAAATGCAGAAATTATTTAAATGCAAAAAAAAAAAAAAAAAAAAAAACCTAAGATTGGTTGACCCTTATCTTTTTCTGTTTCTTGTTTAGAACACTGCGCATGGACTGTGATCGTACAAGCGTACTTTTCAAAATGCATAGCCGGTACACAAAATGTATACAGGTTGGCAGGTCTCAATTGAAATAACATTTCATAGGGCCCTGTTTGTGTGTGTGTAGTTTTTTTTTTTGTTAAATTTAGTTTGTTAAGTGCATCTATGTTCTTATTAACAATAAAAACAACAATGATTATCATGATATGAATAATTTATCTTACCAATGTAACAAAAATCTCTACCTATCTCTATCTCTACTCGATGGCTGCTCACCATAATCCTCTGTAGTGGCACTGGCAGTGGCATGTGATTATTTATTTATTTTTACATTTAAAGGGGGATTAAATGCTTTTTAAATAATTAAATAACTATGATCTCCAATAGGGCTGGGTAAAAAAAAATAGATTTTTAGATTAATCCTTTTTTAAAATGTGGTCGATTCAAAATCGATTCTCAAAGGCCATGAATCGTTTTTTTTCCATATTTATTTCCGCAGACATTGAACGTAAGATTAGCGTTAATCTAATTACAAATCTTCTCCACTAGATTTCACCCTCTTATGTGCCTTGTGCGATGTTACCAACGAACCTGTCATTCATTCATTCAGTGCTTAAAGCAGTGGTTCTCAACCCGCGGCCCGTCACGAATTCAAATGCGGCCCACCATATGCTGAACACACACACACAAAACTTTTGCAACTCACTTGAAGAAGTTAAAGCAAATGGAAACACCATATACTACGCAACAATTATCCTTAATTGAAGAAATGTGGCAAAACATCTCTGGAGAGAACCTCATATTATTAAATTCGAAAGTGCTTTCCATATTTGGATCAACATAGGCTACATTTGTGAATGCACATTTTCTGCAATGTTGCGGCTCAGGTCATGCTCCCGTTCGCGTCTTACAGACTGCATCTTAAAGCCTCTTATACTTTTTGCGTCCACGAGTCCGCTATGGACCGCTATGCAGGCTTGATGTAAACATCGCCATCGGAGAGTGTGTACCGAGGCTCTGAGCAGACAACCGCGCGGACAGGTGTGCGTGGTCAGTTGTCTTCAAAAGCACAATTGCACATGTTCAGGCAGTGTGAAGAAGCCCATTACCAATCAAACCAATCGGGCCGGGCTCGGGCTTGTGCGGTAAATGAGCGGTCATGTAATGTGTTTCGATTAGCACGAGAAAGATGCGAAAATGTATGCTGAGTAGTTGAAACGGAGGCTTGCTTCTAACGATTACGTTTTGGTAGCACCAGCAACTAAAGCAAAGTCTGAGGTTTGGAAAAGTTTTGACCTTGTTTATAATGAGAATAATGAGTGAATAATGACACACCATCAGTGAGCGCAGGAGCGCGCTGAAGCCATCTACAGTGGATTCAATCATTTTCCTCCACAAAAACACTTAGGCCTTACCTAATCTTGGTGAGTAAATGTTTTTCAAATAATAACTAAATATTATTTGAGTCTTAATTGCATAATGTAGACAAGGTAGGCTATATAAGCTAATGTTGGCATTATTATTTTATTAATCCGACAGAGCCTTTATCTTAATTCATTTCGTTATTGCCAAATACCCATTTTAATTTAGAATTTATCTTAATTCAATTTTTTAAGAAAGTGTTTTTTTTTATTGGTGCCTTGGCCTATTTATATGCTAAATGAGTCTATACCTAGGGCTATTTATAGATTGCTGAGATGTTGCGATGTTACAGAGGACTTTTTGATTTCTTTGTTCAAACTTCCAAGTGGCCTATTTCGTTAGTCATGTATAAATTATGTTAAACCATGTATAAATGACTCATTCCTGACAAAAGGCAAAAGAGCTGTGTGCTGCGTACATTTGAATAATGTCGGGTTGTAAATGGGTTCGGGCTTTTAAAAAGCTGTCAATCAAAATGTACGTGTCGGGCTTGGGATATGTCGGGCTTAACTTTTAAGGCCCGATTACAGCTCTAATAGAAAATCGAATCGAAAATCGAAATCGAATCGAGAATCGAAATCGAATCGATTTGAGAGCTTGTGAATCGAAATCGAATCGATCTGGAACATCTGAATCGATACCCAGCCCTAATCTCCAATTGGATAATCTATTATTCAATTACTTTTCCTGTTGTTCTATGTTTTTGTTGTAGTATCGGTTCAGTAGTATTGTGATATTTTAGTCAGGTATCTTATCGATTTTGGTATTGTCATTGTGAAAACACTAGTATAACCAGATCAGCTCAAAACCTATGATTGAACTGGTCTAACTAGAAAAAAACAGTATAATCACATAAAAGTGTCTTTTTTTTTTTATACTGTTCATGGGTTGGAAAAAACAGCTTCAAGAAAGGGCAAACCATTCTGACTGGAGTCCAGACAAAAACAAACAAAAACAGTCTGTGTGTCAAGAAGGGCAAGCAGTGGGAGACCCTCATTAGAGGCAAACTGCAAGGATTGAGTTCAGATCTACTAATGAGATCAACACACCCAACCACCACCTGGCCAGCCAGTGGTCTGCTGCACCTCTTTCTATCAATAGTGGGCTGACCACCTACAGCCAAGATGAAGACCAGGAGAAAGATGATTATGAGTTATGGAGGCCAGTCTGTACATGTTTGTGAAGTACTGTATAAATGCAGTTACAGCAAATGTTTTAAAGGGTTACTAAATCTCAAAATGTTAATTGTCGTTAATCACAACCCGTAAAAGCTTAGTTCATCTTCTGAACACAATTTAAGATATATTGGACAATATCCGCTGAACGCAAATTTTGTATGCTATCCTGTGTCAGCTGCAAAAAAAGGATACGTTTTCGATGTTTATTTATGCTTTGATTTGAATGAAAATAGCACATCCGTGTAGAGCAGCTGACACAGAAGAGCATACACTGCTTGCATCCAGCAGATATTCTCCAAAATGGCCCTACGGATTGTGTTCCAAAGACGAACAAAGCTTTCACATGTTTGGAACAACACTGGGGTAAGTGATTAATGACACATTTTCAATTTGGGGTGGCATATCCCTTTAAAGGTCACTCACGTTAT
The DNA here is from genome assembly GCF_023724105.1 of Carassius gibelio. Classification (NCBI taxonomy): domain Eukaryota; kingdom Metazoa; phylum Chordata; class Actinopteri; order Cypriniformes; family Cyprinidae; genus Carassius; species Carassius gibelio. The sequence goes on from NC_068406.1 coordinate 13,387,545, forward strand.
TCGTGTTTTTTTTTTTTTAAGCTTTGATTGTGTTTACAGTGTGCAATATAACATGTGTTCATGTTTCGCGTGTGAATAACAAAAACAGTATTTTTCACCCAATTCACTTATCTGTATACTGCCGTTTTCACTGTCATAAAAACGGGCTGATGACTTCCTTGTTCTATGAAGTCCCTCCCTCCTTCAGAAATACGTAACGAGTTCTGATTGTGCCAGCGGTTCCTGTGTTGTGATTCGACAGCAGCTGAGCGCACGCTGCCCTCCTGGAAACGCGATTGGGCTAGTTTTGTTGCTTACCAGAGTTGCCAGTAATTTTATTTTGTCAGAAAGAAACTAGAGAAAGAAGCTAGTATGACTAATTTTCCTCAAAAATAGAATAAATACATAAATTAGCACAAAATAAAACAGTGCTTTCTAACTTTCACCACAGTGGAAATCATAAGTTAACCCAGACTTTATGTTTGTTCTACTTTTCCCTATAACTGTATTTATAAAAAAAAAAAAAAAAAACCTTTCCAATATTCTACCACATCAGACAAAATATGAGGAATTGACATTTTGGTAACTAGTAAAGTTGTGTTTCTGAATACGGCTGTCATAAGTACGATTTCAACCTAAACTAAATTTCAGGTACAGAAACTAATTAAAAGTTTAAAAACACTGCATAGTTTTCTTTTTATGAATAAAATAAAGATTAATCAGGTAAAGTTATTCAATATATTCATGCAAAATCAGTGAATGATTTTCTTTTGTTCTTTGATTAACATTAATGACGGGCAGCGCGTTTATTAGGCTGTTGTCTCTTTAAGCAAAAATACTGCACATGTGTTTTCTTTCTCATCTGTTTATGTTCACGTAAAACAAAAATGGCTGTGTTTATGATGATATACTGATGTAGTTTTCTGTATCGTAGTTTCGACTCAGATCAACCTTTTCTACAGTTAAAATACACAGAACAGTCCGAGAACGGACACAAACCGGGAACCCGCAGCGCGACTGCTGCTCTCTGTGCATGCGCTTGTGCTTCATGTGCGCTGCACACAAACATGCTATAGTAAGTTTTGAGATTCTAAGCTACTTTAGTGATAAATCACAGGACAGCACTGAAAACTAGTTTGTTTCTGTGTTCCTCTGTGTGCGCGATCTCCACATCTACTGTTTATATGAGTGTTCATGCCACAATGCAGCTGCGCAAACAAGATATCTCGATATAAGAATACACATCCGTTCCTCTAATCGCTTGAATGTCCAAACAAATACAACTGACAAAGTTTAGTGAAGACGCAAGGCGTTCACGTCTGTGTTTTGCTTTTATGCCACTGAATGGACAGAGCAGAGTCATGTGGCTACACACACGCTAGTATGCTTTTAATGGGGAAGTGTTAACAGGATTAAAAAAACAAAATAACCGACATGGGAAAATTACGACGGTTAGAGGTTATGAATTTCGGTTTTGATTATTTTTCGATTAATCGTCCAGCCCTAAGTCACGGAATCAAATTCAGATAATATATTATATAATAATACTATATATAATAATAAATATAATATATATAATAATACTTTTGATTAATTAATTAAAACTGACAAATCCCGTGACATTTCGCATCACACAGTAATAGTGCTGCAACCACGCGTCGACGTCATCGATCTGCGTCACACTGTTTGTTTACATCTCGCGTAATGGCATACTGGGAATGGAGAAAGTTGCATTCTATCAGAAAAACAGAGACCACTGTTATCAAAAGTATGGGAATACTTTAAACAGAAGACAAATAAAATGGCCCTTTGTTCCCTTTGCAAAACCGATATGGTGTACCACGGCAGCACAACTGCGATGCGCGAGCACCTCAGAGGAAAACATCTTGGCGCTCTCCGGTGGTTTAACTGGTTACCGTGTGATCTGGTGACACCCTTCCTGGTTCAGGTCTGATATTCTTGCGCTTGCGGCATTCTGAAAAGTTGAGATGTTTTTAACTCGATGCGGTGCGGACGCGCCTGGAAAAATATATAGCGCGCCTACATTGGAAATAACGAACTTGAGCACGCAAAAGACGTGAAATGTGAACGGCCCCTTAAAAGACAGCGCGCCGCGAGACAACAGTCACAAACCACCGAGCTACCCCGAATCAGCTCCAGATCTCTGGAAACCATGCTAAACCATAGCAGAACCCTGACTACATTTTATGGTTTGTGATGCTTAAGAACATATCATGACGTCTCAGACAACTGTAAATTTATGGCTACTGTGGTTTAATTATAAACGCTATCATAAGCTCATATTTACCATAGTAAAATAATTTTCTTTGCCTCTTGATTATTTTATACTGTAAAACCTTTAACCGCATAGGTTGAAAATGAATAAAGGTTGAAATATTATATTTGAAGTTGTACTTATATTTTTTTTGTAAAGTTATCCAAAGGATTCATTAGCTAATTAAAAAAAAGAACATTAAATTATTTATTGTAATAAAAATAATCGTTAGATTAGTCGACAGAAAATATAATCGTTAGTTGCAGCTCTACACAGTAAATTCCATACTGACACAAATGTAAAAAAAATTTTTTAAATTTGCTTTGTTGCGTCCAGTGTAGACAGACTCAACTGTTAGTGTGGCGCGACAGGGCATCGACTTCACTCGTGGTGGGGGTGTTGCTGCGGACCCAAGGGAGTGCAGTGTTGCATTTTGGTGCAATATGGACACACAACAAGTACAGAATGAATAAACTTCTAATAAGACAAAGTAAAAGCATCTGCTTAAAATGCATAAATAATAAACTAGAGAACAGGGTGAGCCAGAAGCGGCATGCCTTATGCGGGCAGGGCTTATATGCTTCGAGAATTGACACTGTACTAGTAATACAAAACACACAGGTCCGTTAAGAGCAATACTTTTAATATGCCTTCCCATGTACATAATACTTTGGGTACACTGGCAGAGAGAAATCAGCAGTGAGGTTTCTTTCAAACTCTCAAACTAACACAAATGACTGGGCTCATTAAACAACCACAGGAACAGCGTCTGATGTAGCATCAGTGCATCAATGCAATGGCCCCCGAATAAATTAGAACCTATTAAAAGAACTTTTAATCAGCAGACATCTCATTATAAATGAACCACTTAAAAATATGAAACCCAATTTAAAAAAAAGAAACATATTAATACTTTTATTCAACAAGGATCCATAAAATAGATAGAAAAGTGAGAGCAAAGATAATAAGAAAAGTTACAAAATATATCCATTTCAAAATTTTGCATTAAAAAAAATTCTAGAAATAAAATAGTTTCACGGCCTCAACAAAAATATTAAGCTGAACAACAGTTTTCAGCACTGATAATGATAAATATTTCTTCACACAAAATCAGCATATTAGAATGATTTCTGAGGAATCTGAGTGACACTGACAACTGGAGCATTAGCTGCTTAACATTAAACTCTTCCAAAGCAATAAATTGCATTTTAAAATACAGTACAGAACAAAAGTTTGGACACACCTTCTCATTCAAATTGTTTTCTTTATTTTCATGACTATGAAAATTGTAGAGTAAAGAGTAAATCCAAAGAGTAAAACAATGCCAAGAGGAAAGGACATATCATAGGACATCAGGAAGAAGGTGGTTACAGCCCATCAGTCTGGGGAAGGCTATAAGACTTTGTCCAAGAGATTCCAATTCCATCCATCCACTGTAAAACAAATCTATAAATGGAGGGCATTCAATAAGACCACGACTTTGCCTAGAAGTGAATGCCGATAAAAACTATTATCAAGAAGCACCAGAAAAATAATAAATGAGGTAAAGGCCAACCCACACATCACCTCTAAAGATTTGCAGACCTTTCTGGCAGCATCTGGGGTAAATGTACATGCCTCTACAATCAGACAAACATTGAACAGGCATGACATTTAAGGGAGGGTTGCTAGAAAGAAGCCTCTGCTCTCAAAAAAGAACAAAGCTGACCATTTAAATTTAAAGAGCATTTGGACAAACCAGAGGCCTTTTGGAAGTCCATTCCTTGGACAGATGAGTCTAAAAAATATTTATTTGGTCATAATCAAAGCCACCATGTTTGGAGAAAAGCCAACACTGAATTCCAGGAAAAGAACCTCCTCCCAACACTGAAGCATGGTGGTGGAAATTTGTAGGGCTGGGGATGCTTTCATGCCTCTGGGCCAGGGTGACTCTGTATTATTCAGGGAAACTTAGAATATCAGACCTATTAACAAATTATTGAAGAGAAGCTCCTGCCATCAGTCAGAGAGCTGAAGCAAAAATGGGTGATGCTTCAACAAGACAATGACCCAAAGCATTCAAGAAAATCCACTAAGTAGGGCTGGGCGATATGGCCTCAAAATAAAATCTCAGATTTTATTTTTTTAAATTCGATTTCCGATTTTTTTTTCCGATTTTCTCCTCTACTTAAGGAAAGCAATAAGTACAAACAGCAGACAAATTAAAGCAAATTTTGCTTTTATTTAATCAAAAGTAGGGCTGCTCCGATCACGATCGGCCGATCGTTAATGCACATCTCATCAGTAAGGCCAGTTCTCTAATCAGCGGTTAATTCCATCAGGTGCATGATTTTACATAGAGCAGCTGTTACCGTTCACATAGAGCCGTTTGTTAATTGAGAAGATGTGCAAATAAATGCTGAAAATGAAATGGATTTGCGCGTCTTCTCAGTTAACAATGGCTCCTTGTAGTAACAGCTGCTCGATGTGAAATCACGCACCTGAGGGAATTTACCGCTGATTAGAAAACCGGCTTTACTGACGAGATGCGCATAACGAGCGGCCGATCGTGATCGGAGCAGCCCTAATCAAAAGCAAGAAAAATTTTATCCCCATTTTTATATTCGGCTGATGCTGCTGCTTTTGACTGCGATGGGCATTAGGCAGCATGTGGTCTCTCGCTCCACGTCTGTCACAGCAAACCCATACCAGTTCCAAACAACAGATGATTTTATTCCTTTCTTGGGAACAAACTTCCAACTCTCACCGGTAGCCATGTTGTTGCTTGCTGTTTTGTGTGTGCTATGATGTTGTTGTTGTCGCTTGCCATACTGCCATGTGAAACTAACGCTACGGAAGCTCCGGGGATCCAAAAATGTGCCATTACACAAAAACTCGATTTACTTATTTTTTAAATCGCCTGAAACTAAAAATTTGAATTAATTCATTCAATCGATTTTTCGCCCAGGCCTACCACCAAGGAATGGCTTAAAAGAAAGAAGGTTCACACTCTTAATTAGTGTTGTCAAAAGACCCGGTTCTTCGGTACAAAGTCAGTGCTAAAAAATGAAAATGTCACGGTACCAGGTAGGGCTGGGCGATATATCGAACGATATGATCATGCGCATCTAATCAGAAAAGCTGCTTCCGTGATCGCTAAAATCTCCATCACCTGCTTATAATTGGATTGGCATTTAATAGACAGAGCCGTAGATCGCTGACAAGCCACGCCATATCGCGTTCATTATCGAAGGCGATTCATCAAATTCCGGACCTCAATCCAATTGAAATGTTGTGGCTAGACCTGAAGCGGGCAGAACATGATAGATGTTTTTCCAACCTCTCTCAGTTCTCCAAGGAGGAGTGGGCAAAAATCCCCAAAGACAGATGCAAAAGACTGGTCAGTGGTTATAGAAGACATTTGGTTTAAGTAATGGCTGCAAAAGGAGGTGCCACAAGCTACTAAACAAAAGGCTTCACATACTTCTGCACAAGTATATATATTAGGGGTGGCACGGTTCGGCTTTTTTACGGTTCGGTTTTAGAGTCACGGTTTCGGTACAGTTCAGTATGTACTATGTTTATGGAAACTATACTTTCTAATAAAAAAACTAGAAGAATATTCTCTCCAACTAGGGCTGCAACTAACGATTATTTTGATAATCGATTAATCTGTCGATTATTTTTACGATTAATCGATTAATCGGTTTATGTACTTATATTTTAGTTTTTCCATTTTTTCCCCAAGTAAATTATTAATAAAGGGTCTTTATCATTCAGCATAGATTTTTAAGAGATTTTAACCATTTTGCATTGTCATATCCTCATCAAAAATATACCTGGAGTTGTTTTATTATGTTAGTAATCCTTTGTCGAACTCTTCTGCAATCAAAACACTGACCCATACTCTAGCAAAATTCACAAGGAGATTTCAAATATTGTTTTCACCATGGCAGTCCTTAGAGCTCCTAAAGTAGTTTAACATCCCAAACAAAGCTTAAGGAATCTTTGAGAACATATTTTCACGAAGTATAAGGATAAAACAGAATAAAATTGCAGTGCATTGTATTTTATTATTTACTGGGAAAAAGCTTTATAGCTTATGCTGTGAAATTGTAAACAATCCTTCGAAAAAAAGTGCCAATGGCATGAAACCTGAATGGAACTCACAATTTAAAGTAAAATCCATCAGAAGGTTGTCCAGAAAAAAAAAATAGGGACACACACAAAAAACCTGCTGTGTGAAAAAGAGCAGTGAATACTTAGTAAAGAAGTGCATTTTAAATATACTCAAACATTTACCTCTCTCATTCAGTCATAATTAGGCTGCAAGTCTGAATTATGAACTGGTAAACGACAAACTGATCACATAACATGTTTGTAAAGCTTTAAATGTTAACTGTTAAAAAGCAATGTTATCAGCTTTTACGACTAAACATTTGCAAACAACCTTGTACTGGAGAATCTGCACAAATAAAATTCTTAGGGGCCGTTCACATATCGCACCTAAAAACGCGTGGAAACGCTAGTCGCGCCGCTTTCTCCTTCTTTCCAAAGCGCTCGGGCAGAAGCGCCCCTGAGGCGTCTGCCTTTGCTAAGCAACCATGACGTGCTCTCTCCATGACGTGCCCTCTCCATGAAGTAGAGGTGGGCAGATCGATACTAATATCGATAATATCGATACCAACGTTGGTATCGGTATTGATCGATACCAACGGGAAAATATCGATACTTAAGTTTCAGTTTCTCTCGTTTTGCCACCTGGCCGTGTTTGTCAAAATGCTGCTGCTGTCACAGAGCAGAGCAAGCTCTAAGAGTGCTGCTCGTGCTCGACACTGCTCTCCGCCCCCTCTCCTGTGTTGTACCGTCACGTGACTCACCACTAGCGCTACCACCAGCAGTCAGGCGCGCGCACCGCTCAGCCGCGCATTTCTAACAGCAGTCAGTCAGAGGCGGAGAGAAAGAAGAGCGTTGTATGGCTGTATTTTCAGGCCGATCTACCCTTTTTGTGTTAGCTGTGAAAGGGATACTAGTTTCTATATTTAAACTTCACCTAGATGTGCACCAGAATTAATTATTTTTTATTATTTTATCAATAACTGATTCTCCAAGAGCAGTGGATATTACAAGGCGCCTATCAGAAATGATTGTGAAGGACCTGCAGCCTCTTTCCATAGTGGAAGATGTCGGCTTCAGGAATTTTGTATAAGGAGAATTTGTTTTACAATTGTGAAGTAAAACGTTGTGACTTTAAGAAAACAATCCTGAAAAGAAGTGCACAAGAGGAGAAACATTTTTTTATTAACATGCTACTTGAAAAGAGAATTTGTTTTTACATTTTTTATATTTGTGAAGTAATCATTTTGTAACTTTGTTTATTTAAATAAATCAGAAGTAACCAAAAGTTGTTTCTGAACAAAAGCTTTCGTAGTACTGATTAATAACCCAAAATGCAAATCACAAAAACAAATTAAAAGTCATGAAAATTCATTTAGATTTAGGTTGAAGACGCATCCACCTTAATTATTAAAAAGTATCGATATTGGTATCGGTATCCGCGATACTGGACCTGTATTTACTTGGTATCGGATCGATACCAAATCTAGCGGTATCGCACACCTCTACCATGAAGACCCGGAAATTTCAGCAAAGGATAAATGGATGCGGTGTGGACGCGCCTGGAAAAACGGGCGCATCGCACCGCGTGCGTGTCGCGACCGCGTCGCTTCCATTATGAGAGTGCATACTGCGCGCCTACATAGGAAATAACGAACTTGAGCACGCAAAAGACACGATATGTGAACGGCCCCTTAAACAGTTCAGTAGTGCAGAGTTTACAGGTTACTCTTCTTTTTACTTTGAGCCTTTAAAGTACTCCCACTTCCCGCTGAATGCTGCAGAGACGCTGTTCGGGAAGCACGTGACATAAAACGAGGCCAGCTATTGGCTATTCGCTACTTCACCTGCTGTACTGGCTGAGTAAAACCTCCGGTGGCTCATTACTGCCACACTTTGGTCACCGCAGATTTGAAGTATGCACGAAATGAGCCGCTTATGGCAAATAAAATTTATTTAGCGACGAATCGATTACTAAATTAGTTGACAACTATTTTAATAATCGATTTTAATCGATTAAATCGATTCGTTGTTTCAGCTCTATCTCCAACTACAAGAAACAGCACAAATAAATACAATAGAGTAAAGATACAAAAAATAAAGAGTGATTTTCAGTTGTTTTTTTTTGTTGTTGTTTTTTTTTTTTTTTTTTTAGGTAGGTCTAGCATAAGTTTTTAGGTACAGAAATTGGATAGAGTAATCAAATGTAAAACAGCTTTGCATATTGGACTGTATAAATTAAAGATTGATATTTTTCTTTGTTGTTGCTGTTCGATTAATATAAAGACTGTCACTTTAAGAGAATGCACTGATACAGTAGGCTTACGTTCAGCCGGCTATGTCTGCTGTAGGATACTTACCAAGACGGCCATTTTGACATAATTTGTGTGTGAATTTGTCCATTTAAACCCAATACTTCAGAAAAAGCATAATATTTGAGCGCGTTCTAAAATGCGGGTTTGCCTGCTTCGGATGAGCGCACGCACAAATCTTTTTACTGCGCATGCGAGCTCACATGCTTTGGCTCTTAAATGTTTAAACTGACAAAGCTTAAATGAGTTTAGTTTAAACGCATATTAACGTGTGCTGTTTAGGTCTCATCTGTGCACGCTCGCTGTCAGCACCCAGATGATGACAGAATAAATGACTGCTCATATTCCAGCATAAGTCATTCACATTGAACAAGAGTGAATGATTTGTCCAGGTTTTATTTTATTTTTGTCAGATTTAAGTTGAAGTGCGGTCCGAGCGTGCTGAACCGTGTGTGGTGAACCAACGGTTATTTTTATTTTTTTTCAGCGAACCGTGCCACCTCAGCACATATATATATATATCTCCTTCAAATTGGGTTTTGTGTGTACATTTGATGGGGGGGGGGGGGTTACACAAAACCTGATCATGTCTGGAGAGTCCACAAACTTTCAAGCAACACTGTAAATAATGTAAACTTATTATTTGCTGTAGCCAATGTAACTCTTCTTCAATTTCTTATTTCTGTTGTATGCTGCTTCTTGTAATGAGTAAAGTCAAATATTCTAAGATTCTCTATGAAACACAGATAATCTATCCACCTTATTCCTAATGATAAATAAAAAACCAAGGTGTTTGGCCTCAGACATTGCACACTACATGAAGCCAAACAGCATGAGAGATGTCACAGATTCAAGAACTGGCAGGGGATTAAGTTTTTGAGCCAAGTGCAAGCAAACACACACATCCCCCTAACAAAATTCTGAGTCAGATGAATAAATGTGGCTACAATGTCAACTAGGTTAATTGGGATTAATTTATTCATGCATAGCAGTAAGTGAATACATGCCCTGTGTGCATTCTCATATGGGTAAGACATTTAAGATAATAGCTATCACAAAGCAGAGAAACAGTGTGCGGGTATGTGTCTAGAGAATCAGTATAAAAATGAAAAGCAATATATAGCTCTTGTGCAACCATTGTTTGACATGACTAATCCTATTCTTTACGCATTATTAATCATGCTCCCCTTGGAATAAATGCCATCATTTGCATGAGCATCAAAGTTATTTAAAAGTCCACAGTTACAATTCCATACAAGGCTAGAGCAACAACTGGCAGAGAAAACAAGAGCCTTGAGAAGACTGGATTGTCATTCGAGGTAGCCTCCGAATTACCTTCAAAAACCTTAAAAACCTTTAAAAAGTCCCATTCGTCAGCTCTCTACAGACACCTTGGCAATGAAATTGCCATTGGCTAGTAAATTTTTTTTGTTTACTCGCCATACTGATATATACAATAAATGTTTGTAAAAATGGCAGTTTTTTTAAACATCTGAAAGTACACTCTTAACATCAGTCAGTCAAGCATTATAAAAGTATTATTTAATAATATAACTTAGCAATTAGAAATAAACTTGATAACCATGTTTGAATGCATATTAGTAATTTTAACTTAACATTTTAACTAGACTGGTGGTGGTGCTTTTTGATCATTCAGTGTTTCTGTAAAAAAATATATAATAATCAGTCCCTCTAACAATCAACGTTACTGAACCACTTTTTGTGCAGTATGAGTAAAGGGGGATAAATTAAAGTGCTTGCAGGATCCTTTAGTTAAATGTATAAGAAGTATAAAATGTATTTTAGAAAAAAGATGTCATTTTGACCTTAACAAAAGAATTACATCTGCTTACTCTAAATGAAAAATAAAGTTCTTACAGCATTCCTAAAGAAAACAAAACAATTGTCAAACAATGAAATAAATACAGTTGTTGAACCTTTCCACTTGGATTTCACAGGTTTTTCAGTTTGTATTTATGTTCCGCATGAAATCGCCGAAACCGCAATGTGACACGAGCACCCCATCAACTGCACAACATGAGAGAAAACTGCAGCCACGGGGCAAGCCTTCTGCCTGTTGTGCCCTACACGAGCCTCTTCACACGGGTCACAGCAAATGGGGGAACCGAGGATTGTTAAAGAGATGAAGACTTCCATCTAGCGGTCGGGAAATAAGAATTTTAAGAAATTTCGATATTCCGTTTTTGAGAAATACAGTATTGCCAAACAAAATATCGAGATACATGTATCGATATTTTCTTACACCCCTACCTTATAGAAGACAAATCATTAAAAAAAAAAAAAAAAAAAAAACAATTATGGAGAAATTAAATTATGGTGTTTGATATAATTAGTGATTTTCCTTAACCATCACTCTCTTACTTGATCTGGACAAACTTGAAAGTTTAAAGACTCTAGCTTCGATATTTGACCAATGTTTTGATAAAACATTGTTGCAGTGTCAGTTATTTAGTAATTTATGTCAGGAGTGCAAAATAATAAATCCGTATTATGCCACATTTTGAATAGAAATTCACCACTCATTCATATTCAGTCACGTCAGCAGCGGTTTATTTGTGTTCACATAGACTCACTGAACAGTGTCAATAAGGACTTATTGACCAAAGAAGCATATCTGCGGAGATATATGGCAGGGCTCCAGACTGCGACCAAATGGTCGCATTTTGCGACCAAATTTTGAGAGTGTGCGACTGAATTTTACATCCAGTCGCACATGTGCTACCAGTAGATTTGCACACGCACGCACGCAAACACACACACACTTGCACACATACTAATGAGACGCGAGCACACACTCGCGTCTCATTAGCCCCTTTCACACTGCACATCGGACCCGCAATATTCCCGTAACATTGCCTGGTCGCCTTCTGTGTGAAAGCAACCACGTCCCGGAATTGATTACCGAAACGAACCCGGGTCGGGAATAGTAACATTGCGGTAATCGATCCGGAACGAGCGCTGTGTGAACAAAAGCCAGATCTAATTCCGTATCGAAGTGATGACGCGCGTTATCGCGTGACTTTTTTACCGGCTGTTTTGAAGGAAGATCAACATTCGCGACGAAAACATATGTGCAAACTGTAATGAAGCAGAGATCAGTTAGTTCCTCACTTTCCGCGCTGACGCCGAGACCGTTTGCTTGCTTCAGTTAAAGTATAATGTGCCAAGCGTTGTCGACTCGAACATTACACGTCACGCGCTGATGTCACGTGTCGTTACGGGATCTTCAAGGGTTGTGTGTGAAAGCAGTCTTCCCCCGCCCATCGAGTGCTTGAAGTGCATCAGAAACAGAGCGCGTGCACGATCAGTTGTAGGTAATTTGTTGTGTAGCGTGCCTGACGCCGCATCCAATGTAGACAGCACTGCTTTTGTTAACACAAAGCTAGTAGAAACGGGCCTGGCAGCTCGCGCCAGTTCTAGACACGGTGAAAGTTTCCTGATTGTGACGCAAGGCCGAATTTACATGACACATTATAAATGAGCATAGTCTGTGATAGATACAGTGCCAAAAAGAAGAGAAGAGGATAAAGACAGAGGTAAAGAGATGTAGTGAAAGAACAATTTATTGCATAGGATTAAGATACTATAATTTCATGGCAGTTATTTTTACCTTAAACTTAATGTTAGCAGTTGTTCTGAGTTCTGAGTCCCCAGACTGTGATTTTGTACAATCATGTCAGTTTTAAGACGCATTTTTTATTATCACTTTTTTTATTAATGTTTTACTCTACAGTTGTGCAGTTTTGGGGGATACTGTACAGGCCAAAAGTTTGGAAACATTACTATTTTTAATGTTTTTGAAAGAAGTTTCTTCTGCTCATCAAGCCTGCATTTATTTGATCAAAAATACAGAAAAAAATTAATATTGTGATATATTATTACAATTTAAAATAATTTGTTTTCAATTTATTATACTTTAAATTATCATTTATTTCTGTGATGCAAAGCTGAATTTTCAGCATCATTACTCCATTCTTCAGTGTCACATGTGACATCCAGTCTATCACATGATTCTTTAGAAATCATTCTAATATGATGATTTATTATGAGTGTTGGAAACAGTTCTGCTGTAATGTGTGTGTGTGTGTGTGTGTGTGTATATATGTATATATATATATATATATATATATATATATATATATATATTATATATATATATATATATATATATGTATATATATATATATACAGTATTGTTCAAAATAATAGCAGTACAATGTGACTAACCAGAATAATCAAGGTTTTTAGTATATTTTTTATTGCTACGTGGCAAACAAGTTACCAGTAGGTTCAGTAGATTGTCAGAAAACAAACAAGACCCAGCATTCATGATATGCACGCTCTTAAGGCTGTGCAATTGGGCAATTAGTTGAAAGGGGTGTGTTCAAAAAAATAGCAGTGTCTACCTTTGACTGTACAAACTCAAAACTATTTTGTACAAACATTTTTTTTTTCTGGGATTTAGCAATCCTGTGAATCACTAAACTAATATTTAGTTGTATGACCACAGTTTTTTAAAACTGCTTGACATCTGTGTGGCATGGAGTCAACCAACTTGTGGCACCTCTCAGCTGTTATTCCACTCCATGATTCTTTAACAACATTCCACAATTCATTCACATTTCTTGGTTTTGCTTCAGAAACAGCATTTTTGATATCACCCCACAAGTTCTCAATTGGATTAAGGTCTGGAGATTGGGCTGGCCACTCCATAACATTAATTTTGTTGGTTTGGAACCAAGACTTTGCCCGTTTACTAGTGTGTTTTGGGTCATTGTCTTGTTGAAACAACCATTTCAAGGGCATGTCCTCTTCAGCATAGGGCAACATGACCTCTTCAAGTATTTTAACATATGCAAACTGATCCAAGATCCCTGGTATGCGATAAATAGGCCCAACACCATAGTAGGAGAAACATGCCCATATCATGATGCTTGCACCTCCATGCTTCACTGTCTTCACTGTGTACTGTGGCTTGAATTCAGAGTTTGGGGGTCGTCTCACAAACTGCCTGTGGCCCTTGGACCCAAAAAGAACAATTTTACTCTCATCAGTCCACAAAATGTTCCTCCATTTCTCTTTAGGCCAGTTGATGTGTTCTTTGGCAAATTGTAACCTCTTCTGCACATGCCTTTTTTTTAACAGAGGGACTTTGCGGGGGATTCTTGAAAATAGATTAGCTTCACACAGACGTCTTCTAACTGTCACAGTACTTACAGGTAACTCCAGACTGTCTTTGATCATCCTGGAGGTGATCATTGGCTGAGCCTTTGCCATTCTGGTTATTCTTCTATCCATTTTGATGGTTGTCTTCCGTTTTCTTCCACGTCTCTCTGGTTTTGCTCTCCATTTTAAGGCATTGGAGATCATTTTAGCTGAACAGCCTATCATTTTTTGCACCTCTTTATAGGTTTTCCCCTCTCTAATCAACTTTTTAATCAAAGTACGCTGTTCTTCTGAACAATGTCTTGAACGACCCATTTTCCTCAGCTTTCAAATGCATGTTCAACAAGTGTTGGCTTCATCCTTAAATAGGGGCCACCTGATTCACACCTGTTTCTTCACAAAATTGATGACCTCAGTGATTGAATGCCACACTGCTATTTTTTTGAACACACCCCTTTCAACTAATTGCCCAACTGCACAGCCTTAAGAGCGTGCATATCATGAATGCTGGGTCTCATTTGTTTTCTGAGAATCTACTGAACCTACTGGTAACTTGTTTGCCACGTAGCAATAAAAAAATATACGAAAAACCTTGATTATTCTGGTTAGTCACATTGTACTGCTATTATTTTGAACAATACTGTATATATATATGTATATATATATATATATATATATATATATATATGTGTATATATATATATATATATATGTGTATATATATATATATATATATATATATATATATATATATATATATATATATATATGCTAAATCATGAACACAATGACAGGGTGAAATGGGCTGTGATGCATGGGGCGCCAGGTAAAATCTTGTCTAGGGCAGCAAATTGGTCAGGGCCGGCCCTGGTCCACACTCACCATTTTCGAGAAGACTGGCTGTAAGAATTCAGATGGCTGAGGTACTACAAGCATTAGAACTACCTTTCACCAAATACAAAAGCCAGCTCGACCTTCAAAGGAAGAATGGCTTAAAACTTAACGAAACATACAACAATGATACAGCATGCACACAAACTTTTTTACTAAGCACATTTTTTATTCTGAGTGTATGGAATTTTGTTTACTATTTGTACTGTCATGACAGCGATGGTGCTGTCAGTTTACCTTGTTGTTGCATCTTCAAAAGTGCAGAATAAAATGTGACACTGAATTTGAAACAGCACATTGTAATTTCTGCATCTATTATTAAAGTATTTATTAGTAATACAGTGGAAATTAGTAGATTTGGTTAGCATGTTGATTTACGGTGTGCGCCCCTAAATTTTCTGGTTGTGCCCCTAAAATTTTCAGTTGGGGGCCACTGTGCTCCTAGTGAAAAAAGTTAGTCTGGAGCCCTGTATGGATATATTTACTGATGTTTACTTCATATTTCTTCAGACATAATCGTGATTTCTATTCATTTTACACTGATTTACGCGATCTGATGATAAACAGCCTCTCCCAGCGATCTGTGTGTGTGTGTGCAGCGATGTGTGCTCATGCTGTGTGTCAGACAGACTTTGATTTGTCCTTCGCCTTGTCAATCTTTAGAGTGTCATAAACGGACACCACCGCATCGTGTCACATGCTTCCTGTACACTTCCTGGTTATGACGTGACATACGGCCAAGTATGGTGAGCAGTGGGCAGCCATTTATGCTGCGGCGCCCGGGGAGCAGTTGGAGGTTCGGTGCCTTGCTCAAGGGCACTTAAGTCGTGGTATTGAAGGTGGAGAGAGCACTGTACATGCACTCCCCCCACCTACAATTCCTGCCGCCAGAGACTTGAACTCACAACCCTTTGATTGCGAGTCTGACTCTCTAACCATTAGGCCACGACTTCCCTAGCATCGTATCTGGCCATAACAACACTGATACACCTCTGTACACACAAAATATATTAATAATAAACCCGCAATTACGATAGAAAAGCTTGGTATGAGATTTTCTTGAGATCTGGGGCGTTTTTTTTTTTTTATTATTAAAATGTACATCTGAAATGCTAACTTGTGCGAAGATGTAAAAGGCTATAAATAGCATATTTTTACAACAGTAAAGAACCAAATTCCACCCGTGATCGAAAAAGGAAGTTATTACAAACACTCGATCAGGGTTTAAAGTGAGTTTTGAGTAAAAGTGTACTAATAATTTCATAAATAGTCTGATGTAGCTTGATGCTAACGTTAGCTCTAATGCTACTAATAGCAAGTGCATTTTTTCTTCATAATGAATTTCAGTCACAATCATTCACGTAAGATCGTAAGAAAATGTTTTTTTGTATTTTTATAGTAAGACTTAAGTGAGATGGCAGCTCTGTGGTTCTGTAAAGCTTGAAATACCACAACATCATTTGGTGAGAACAATAGAATCACAAATGGGGGAGTTTTCAGAGACAAAAACACAGACAAAGCACACAGGAGTGTTTACATGTGAGATCTTACAGAGATGACAAGTTCAATAAATCAATCAGATTTGCCTTCTCTAAAAACACTCATGGCCTTAGAAAATATTTCATAAAATTCACAGTTTTACAGATTAGATTATAAAATATTCATATGAAGCTTTGGTAGACTTGTGGCTTTAGCTACACTGTGTTTCTATAAAAAATATGTTTTTAATATTTTATTTTTGTTTTTATGTTTGAGCTTACATATCTCTATTATCATAACAGTCTGTGTGATTCTGATTCCTGAACAGTAAACTTTGAAGTGTTAGCTTTTTGAACAAATGTTGATTATGTATCTAGTCAGAAAGAATCATGAGCAGAAACATTTTTATTTTGGGAATGTCATTTCTGTCTCCATGCCAAAAAATGGGGAGTGACTGGTAAGGGGTTAAATACAGTATTTTTATATTTAACTATAGTTTTTCAGTATGTTTAAAGGGATATTTTTTAAATTATTGGTGATTCCATAGTCTCTCTCCCGCACACCAGTGTGGTTTAAAATACCAAACAGTTATGTTATGACAAGAACAAAGAGTCTCTCTCTTGCTCCACCCATGCACGATAATATCATGTATCGTCGATCTCACGAGCTGAAGATATGACGATTTGAAAAATGACCATATCGCCTAACATTACTGTATAGGGACCATGTCAATGTGAACAGTTCATGCACAGAGCTTACTTCTAACGAGCTGATTATCTGGATCCGGTGTGTTAACAAAGAGAGACGTGTGAAATATGCAGAGCTGGGGGGCACGAGGACTGGAATTGAACTTCTGACATAAAGGAAGTGTTCTTAATAGAAATGATGATGTGATCACGGAGGTTTATTAAGCAATTATAATTTTGACATATATTTTCTTTCATTAAAAGGCAGAAATGTGAGGTTTATTTTATTTTTTTTACTTTTTCAAAGCTTTATTTGAACATTTACATTAGATATCTCAATCTTGAAATCTTGAATGCTATTAAAGTGTTGTCAGTCAAGTTGTCATTTAAGATCCAGACATCATTGGTAATGTTATTGTTTTAGTGATTATGCAAACAAAAAGTCATTTTATTTGTTGTTTGTTAAATAAAAAACTTGGTTAAGTTATTTGTAAGTACTTTTTAACATCTCCAGTAAGGCTGTGCGATTAATTGAATTCGTCAAAAAAAAAAAAAAATCACAATTTGAGCGTGCACGATTTCTAAATCGCTTTATAGATTGTTTTTCCACGGCCCTGACCTCCCATAGTATCCTATCCGATCCAATCAGACTGCAACATGCCTAGCCTGAGAAAAGAACAGACTGGGCATATGCCTACGTACAGTAGGTGGCGATCCAAAATGCCGGTTCTATCCCCGCACGTACCGCCGCCGTGGCGTCTGCTATCAAACAAGCGCATTAAAACACTTTTTTTTGCCAGTAGACATCAGTTTTGCCTATCTGATATGTTACATTTGACAGCTTCAGTCAGGGAAAATGAAAGAAAAAAACTATAGTTAAAATATTTAATATATTTAATATATTTAATATTCACAGATGAAAGTTTGGTATTTATGAAGTTATGTGCATTTCCTAGAACAAATTCAAGCAGGATAAATGTCAAGCCTGTGCCTGAGTCTGTGCTTATAATTTCTCTAAGCTTTATGGTATTAAACCATATTTTAGATTTGACAGATTTAAAAGGTGTGCAGTATTATTTATATTATATGAACATGTTATATTATTCGAAAGAAATTGTGGTTTACTTTGCATCAGAGCATTAAAAGTGGTAGCCTATTTTAGTGATTTAGGCTACATGGATTAATATGCAAAATGTCAATATTTTCATATATTAGGCCTATATTTTAATTTATATTTTAAAATACTTTTAATAAAACAACATTGTGGCAGGGGGGGCGTGGTTTAGCGAAGTCTGCAGCGGGAGAGAGAATCAGGAGACGAGCGGTAAGTGAGTGGTTTGGGCAAAAATTATCATCACCTGTTTCTCGTTCTAGTAATTGGCGTGGAGAGAGTATAAAACGCCGGGAGAAACGGATGCAAGCGAGAGAGAGACGGACTGCTGACCCGAACCGGAAGGAGTGAACCGGAAGTTTGACGGAGTGTCAGAATAAGAGTCCCCGTTTGGGTGTTTGTGATTTTCTTTGTTCTTTGTTTAGTTTTGGTTAAATAAATACGTCAGCAGTCCAGCCGACCCCTTTGTCCTCTTCCTTGCCACACGAACTTACTACACTGGTGCTGAAACCCGGGAAGGAAGAAGGACCGCCGCCGCCATGCAAAGCCCGTCCTCCACGCCGCTTGCGGATATCATCGCTTCCCTCGCGGTCCTGCACCAAGAACAACATCAGGCCCTGCTGGACCTGAGGACCGATCAGGAGAGACGATTCCAGGCCATCGTTCAGGCCCAGCAGGAGGACCGCGAGAGGTTCCGGAGCTGGATGGATCGGGAGGTTCGCGCCGAGGCCGCCGGGCCGCCCGCCGCCCCCATGCACCTGCCGCTTCACAAGATGGGGGCCCAGGACGATCCGGAGGCCTTCCTGGAGCTCTTCGAAAAGTCGGCGGAGGCCTGCGGGTGGCCCCGCGAGCAGTGGCCGGTACGCCTAATACCCCTGCTCTCCGGTGAGGCCCAGGTGGCCGCGCAACAACTTCCGGTGGCGAACCTCCTGGTCTTCGACGACCTCAAGAGGGCCATTATCCAGCGGGTCGGCCGGTCGCCAGAGCAACATCGCCAGCGCTTCCGGTCCCTGGATTTGGGCGAGGCCGGCCGGCCCTTCGCGATGGCCCAACAGCTCCGGGACTCCTGCCGCAAGTGGCTACTGGCCGAGGGAAGTGACGTGGAGCATGTCGTCGACCTGGTGGTGCTGGAGCAGTTCATCGCTCGGCTTCCCAAGAAGACGGCCGAGTGGGTCCAGTGCCACCGCCCCACGTCGCTGGACTCGGCCATCCATCTGGCGGAGGACCACATGGTGGCGTGCCCAGGGGTCGGCGCACCCCCACCTGCTAACTCTCTCTCTCCTTCTCTCTCTCCCCCCTCTCTCTCTCGCCCTGTCCCTCTCCCTAGGTCCCGTCCACCCGGCCCTCCTCGTGTCCCGCCCCGGGGGCGGGGCGGGATCGACCATGGACACTTCGGGAGCCCAAGGGCCCCGCCCAGGGGGGCAGGGATTGTGCCTGCTGGGGGGGACAGTGCTTCCTTTTCTCCACTCTCTCCGCGCCAATTCTCCAATCCACTCCCTGCCACTGGGGCGGCGGGTAGGTCTGGGCTGGCCTGTTGGCGTTGCGGGGACCCGGAGCATTTCGTGGACAGGTGTCCAGCGATGGAGGTGGGGACAATGATCCGGGTCCCGGATGTCCCACAGGTCACCCCCGGTCAGGCTGGCGAGTACCAAATACCCGTGAGTATCAAGGGGGGTACATATCCGGCCTTGGTGGATTCGGGATGTAACCAAACCTCAATCCATCAAAGCCTGATTCAACCGGGGGCATTGGATACAAGCCGCGTGGTTAAGGTGCGGTGTGTACACGGGGATGTGGTGGAGTATCCGGTTGTCCCAATTAGCATTCATTTCCGGGGACAAAAGCATAGTGTAGAGGTGGCGGTTAGTCCCCACCTCCGGCATCCGGTAATTTTGGGAACGAATTGGCCTGCGTTTACGGTTTTATTGGGGTCGTTATGTGCGGATGCCTCTTGGGGAAATAAGGCACGGAAGGAGGCCGTGCGGGTACAGGTGGGAGAAACTGAGCCAGGGTCGCTGTGGTCTGCTTCAGGGGAACTGAACGAAATCGGGAGACTAATTCTCTCGGAGCGTGATGACTTTCCTCTGGAGCAGTCTCAGGATGAGACACTAAAACATGCGTTTCAACAGGTCCGCGCCATCGATGGCCAGTCTCTCCAACCTGCCCTCCCGCTCTCCTATCCGTATTTTGCCATTTTAAAAGACCGGTTGTATAGAGTGACCCAAGACGCTCGGACAAAATTGAATACAACCCAATTGTTAATTCCAAAGAGCCGCCGGGAAATGCTTTTCCAGGCGGCTCATTCTAATCCTATGGCGGGCCATTTGGGACAGGCCGCAACACTAAATCGCCTCATGGCCCGCTTCTTTTGGCCGGGCATTCATGACAACGTGCGCAGGTGGTGCGCGTCTTGTCCGGAATGTCAATTGGTAAACCCACCAGCCGCCCCAAAAGCGCCTTTGCGCCCTCTTCCCTTAATGCAGGTCCCCTTCGAGAGAATTGGCATGGACCTCATCGGGCCATTAGAGCGATCGGCACGAGGACATCGCTTTGCATTAGTCATAGTTGATTATGCAACACGATATCCTGAAGCGGTGGCCCTCCGCAACATTTCCGCTAAAAGTGTTGCGGATGCCCTGTTTCGTCTTATCTCCCGGGTGGGGGTTCCAAAAGAAATCCTCACCGATCAGGGCACGGCGTTTATGTCACGTACGCTACGCGAACTGTACGGATTGTTGGGCATTAAATCGATTCGAACTAGCGTCTATCACCCACAAACCGACGGCCTGGTCGAACGATTTAATCGCACACTTAAATCCATGATTCGTAAGTTCGTTCACGAAGACGCCAAAAATTGGGATAGGTGGCTAGAGCCCTTGTTATTTGCTGTGCGAGAGGTCCCACAAGCCTCCACGGGGTTTTCCCCCTTCGAGCTTCTCTATGGACGCCAGCCCCGGGGGGTGCTCGACGTACTGAGAGAAACTTGGGAGGAGGGACCGTCTCAGGGCAAAAACGAAATTCAGTATGTGCTGGACTTGAGAACAAAACTCCACACATTGGGGCGGCTATCCATGGAGAATTTGTTACAAGCCCAGGACCGCCAGAGCCAGCTGTATAACAGGGGAACTAGGTTACGCAAATTTGCACCGGGAGAGAAAGTACTTGTATTACTCCCAACGTCGAGCTCCAAATTAATGGCTAAGTGGCAGGGACCGTTTGAGGTCGCACGACAGGTCGGAGATCTCGATTATGAGGTAATACGGTCCGATAGGAACGGGTCCAGTCAGATATACCACCTCAACCTCCTTAAAAAATGGAATGAGGCGGAATCAGTGATGTTGGCAACGGTGATTGGCGGAGAGGATGATCTCGGGCCAGAGGCGAATATCAAACCCCAATCCCTCGCCCTGGCTCCAGGTGGAGACCACCTCTCGCCGTCCCAACTCACTGATGTAACGAAATTGCAAGCAGAGTTTGCCGACGTCTTCTCGCCCCTGCCGGGCCGTACTAACCTAATTCAGCACCATATCGAGACCGAGCCGGGCGTGGTAGTTCGCAGCCGGCCGTATCGTTTACCTGAGCACAAGAAACAAGTAGTTCAGGCTGAATTGGGCGCTATGCTTGACATGGGGGTAATAGAAGAATCTAATAGTAACTGGGCGAGCCCGATAGTTTTAGTTCCGAAAACGGACGGCTCAGTCCGATTCTGTGTAGATTACCGCAAGGTGAATGCTGTGTCGAAATTCGACGCGTATCCAATGCCGCGGGTTGACGAGTTGCTTGATCGGCTAGGCACGGCTCGCTTTTATTCGACATTGGACTTAACAAAGGGCTATTGGCAGATCCCCTTGTCTCCATTGTCCAGAGAAAAGACAGCTTTCACAACGCCGTTCGGATTACACCAATTTGTTACCCTTCCGTTTGGCTTGTTCGGGGCCCCAGCTACCTTCCAGCGCCTCATGGATCGGATTCTACGGCCCCATGCTGCATATGCTGCTGCCTACCTAGATGATATTATTATATTTAGTAATGACTGGCAGCGGCATATGCAGCATCTGAGGGCTGTCCTGAGGTCGCTGAGGGGAGCGGGGCTCACGGCCAACCCAAAGAAGTGTGCGATTGGGCGTGTGGAAGTAAGGTATCTGGGCTTCCACTTGGGGCATGGGCAGGTGCGTCCCCAAATTGATAAGACTGCCGCTATTGCGACCTGCCCACGACCCAAGACCAAAAAGGAGGTAAGACAGTTCTTGGGGCTGGCGGGATATTATAGACGGTTTATTCCTAATTATTCGGACCTCACCAGCCCTTTGACTGACCTTACTAAAAAGGAGGTACCAGATACGGTCCAGTGGACGGAGCCGTGTCAGCAGGCCTTTACTCAGGTCAAGGCTGCTCTGTGTGGCGGGCCGCTGTTACACTCTCCTGATTTTTCTCTCCCTTTTCTGTTGCAGACAGACGCATCGGACAGGGGGCTGGGGGCAGTCCTGTCCCAGGAGATAGAGGGGGAGGAACGGCCGGTGCTGTACATTAGCCGGAAGCTCTCGAAGAGAGAGGCTAAGTACAGCACCATCGAGAAAGAGTGCCTTGCCATCAGATGGGCCGTCCTCACCCTCCGCTATTATCTCCTGGGACGGGAGTTCACCCTCTGTTCGGACCACGCTCCGCTGCAGTGGCTCCACCGCATGAAGGATACCAACGCGCGGATCACTCGTTGGTATCTAGCTCTTCAGCCTTTTAAGTTCAAGGTGATCCACAGGCCGGGTGTTCAGATGGCGGTGGCCGACTTCCTCTCCAGAAATGGGGGGGGGGGCTGCAGGCCGGATGGCTCCCCGGCCTGAGTCGGGCGGTGGGGGTATGTGGCAGGGGGGGCGTGGTTTAGCGAAGTCTGCAGCGGGAGAGAGAATCAGGAGACGAGCGGTAAGTGAGTGGTTTGGGCAAAAATTATCATCACCTGTTTCTCGTTCTAGTAATTGGCGTGGAGAGAGTATAAAACGCCGGGAGAAACGGATGCAAGCGAGAGAGAGACGGACTGCTGACCCGAACCGGAAGGAGTGAACCGGAAGTTTGACGGAGTGTCAGAATAAGAGTCCCCGTTTGGGTGTTTGTGATTTTCTTTGTTCTTTGTTTAGTTTTGGTTAAATAAATACGTCAGCAGTCCAGCCGACCCCTTTGTCCTCTTCCTTGCCACACGAACTTACTACAAACATGCATTTTTGTTATTCTTTACCTGTCCTTTATTTAAACAGATAACTTCTTGGGAAAAATACATTTGTCTGTACACTGATTAAGAAATTGTTGCATGTTTAGTAAAAGGTGAGGCACTATATAATTTTGTTCCCATTATTCATGCTTAATTAGCCTAAAACAAGAAACAAATAAATTAAACCTGCACGATTTAGCTAAATCTTTCAAACTCTAAAGAATGGATGGATTGAGAGAGAGAGAGAGAGAGAGAGAGAGAGAGAAACCTAGTCTAGGGCTAATCTTAAACGTGGAGCTCATTATATTGAAGTACAAATCCAAACACCAGAAGCAACCTACATTCTCAGTGTTCTTTCATTGAATACATTTTATTTATTCACAGGCTATATGGTTGAAATAATATTTTAGTTCAAAACGCTAACGTTTCATAGACCTTCAGTTGTTATGCTCTAAAATCCCATGCAATTTGTAATTTTACAGTATTTTTTTTTATCATTGTTGCCTACATAAATAGGTGAAGCAAAACAAATATTTGGATTGTTCCCTTATTCTTTCTACAAGAATAAACGATAACAAATTATTAATTCATAGAAATAATTTAAGCAATTAAAACCTTTTTTTAAACTTGAATTTAAATACTATTAAACTGACTTTAAAATCTCAAGGAGTTTTTAAGTTAAAAAGGGTAAAATGTCACAGTGTTGTGTTAACAATAAAATTAGAACAATATAATTTGATTTATTTTTTTTAATGAACAATTCCTGTATAAAATGGGGCAGCAACCTTTATATCAAATATTTTTAAATTGTCCACAGCTGAGCAACGCGAGAGGCGGAGCACGGGAAGTGAATGTGATGCACTAGTAATTTTCTAAGTAATTTTCACTAAGTAATTTTCAGATGCAATGGAGAAAAGAAAAAAAAAACCTGGCTAGCCTATATTAGGCCCAGACTAAGTATATAATAATTATAATTACTGTTAAAACACACATAATGGATCAATCGCCTTTTTTCGTTTGCTGCATGTTTTGTTTTTTTTAACACGCTAAAAAATTAATTAAGTTTGTGAGAGGAAAAAAATATATAAGTCATGTATAAGTTGCATTTTATTATATTTAGAAATAATAATGCCTGGCCTAATAATGTTATAATGCATCAACAGGATATTTTTAGTTCACTTTACAAATCCTTTAAATTTAACAAATTTATCAGAACAAAACAAGAATTAAAAATATATAAACCTAATGGATAATAATAATTTAAAAGTGAAACATAAGGTAAGGTTCGGTTCTCTCATTCTCTCACTCGGGAGAAATCCAAACGTTCCCATATTCCTGATGTTGCCCATTTGAAGCTTAACGATTATTCATAAGGTAAAATAGGCTTTGTAGTTCGTGTTTCAGTATCGATGGAAAAAAAAATCATAATGAGCAATATGTCTTTATGACTGTCTTTTTTTCAAGCCCATATTAGCGGATCAGAGCATTCACAGTGCACGCGCAAAAAGGCTAGAAATAGAAACATGTGAAAATAATGAATATCTAGCACATGAGCATAGAGAGTTGCGAGTGCACAGGACGCAGTTTGAGCGAAAGGAGACACATTTTAAGTGCACACTCTCTCCGCGGGAGAGCAGCGTGTATCTGAGAATGCGTGTCTAGTTTTGTGACAAAAGAAATCTGCGTGCGGCGGAGAGATTCGCGCTCATGCATTATTTTAATGTGCTTTCATGTTACAATATAACGCTCTCGCTGCTGCTTCTGCACAGCATAAACATACTGTATACGCACTGCAAACAGAGTACGTGTGAACCTGTATAACGTATAACAAATCTATTTCAACACCTGAGTCACTGCTACAATGAGCTCTATGACCAATGCATGGCAAAAAAGAAAAAGAAAAAAAAATACCTAAACCCTGGGTCTATTTATTTATATTTTGCCATATGTCTAGACATTTTGTCACACCTTTACTAAGAGATTATTTTGACGTATGTCTGTTCTAGATGCATTACAACTTTTTGATAAAGCTCTAATTGGTTTTCTTTTGGAAATGCATTTATGACTGTAAAGCATATCTGTGTTTTAAAATCGTGATTAAAATCGAAATCGCAAAATTTACCAAAACTTGCGTTTTTTTTTTTTGTTTTTTTTTGTCAATATCGCACAGCCCAAATCTCCAGCACATTATATCAATACTGTGATGGTACTGATAACAGTGATAATTTTGGTCTATAATCGTGATAAGAAATTTTCATACCGTTACATCCCTAGTTTCACTCAGTAACAGTTGCTAGGAAACCGCCATCTCCTTCCATCAATAAGTTAAGGAGAGTAAAACACATAGTAGTTTTACTAGAAGAATGTATTTATTTATTTATTAAAAAGTCCTACACAATTTAAGAACCACATGCAAAGACAATCATAACCATTAAAAAAAAAACATGAAATACAAAATTTTTCTTGATTTTCACTCACATCTTTTATTATATTCATGTATTAAGCCAAGACGATGTGCATCAAATTTTTAGTGAATGTCCTCATCTCTGCAGCACAGCAGCGTTGACGGCACATTTGCTAAAGGCAGCTCAGTTGTGCAGCATGAGAGAGATTGAAATGATGGAGACATGCAAGTAAAAATGCACAAAAGCAGTGTCTATTTTGGGCACAACTTGAACAAACTGCAACAGGTTAAGCTGTCAGCTGTGTGGATATTGGCAATATCATTAACAATTCTTGTTTATAAACATTACTAATATGGCATCTTATCAAGATCTTGGTCTATATGATTTGTTCTGTTAATGCATAAACTTCATAATATTTTAAGCGCACTTGCCGTCCAGTAATCATAAAAACCTTTTTTACTTTTTAATTAAAAAAATATCAGCTTTAAAATGATCCCAAATTCATTCTGAAATTCAAACAATAAATATTTAATGCTCATTAATGCGGCATGCATGACTCCTTTAGGGCCTCAGTTCAAACAGCAAGTGAACCTCTCTTTAAATGCTTTATGTGGTTGAAATTGGAGTGAAGAGGTAAAAAAGTGGATGGAACTGACACAGGTGAGATTTCAACAAATGAAACAGTACATAAAAAACAAATGCACATGCCAAATACATTTCTGGACATCAAAGAAAAGAGTAATGGGTGAATAGTTGGCAGGGGGTCTAACAGCACAAATGTCAAGCTGAAGCTTTAACAAAATGTGCATTAATTCCAGACAGATTTCTTAATCGACACTTTGCCAGGAGAGGATATTAAAATCCAGTAGCACCTCGGTAGAGGTGAGAGACACTTATCATGTCAACTGCAGTCCATTAGGCTCAATCACATCCACCTGCCAGTGATTGCCTTAACTTTGGACGTCAAGACCGGAGAGGCAGTGCAGCAATCGTGCATAGTGTGCTGATACAATCCATATCAGTCAGATCACTACCCTGGTCTCGACACGTCACAGTAGTGGCGTGACAGGAATACACGTCGCATGTGCATGTGATAGACTGAACCGGATATTTAAGATGAATGCTGATACATGCTGTAATGTAAGGAGGAAAGGGATGGGGTCTACTGAGAGACTTTGACAGGAGCTGTTGTGTAACAGGAAAATAAGGAAGGAACTGAAAATATTACCATTGCACAACATTTTAATAGATCAATATTTTGAGGTTTAATTTTTCATGGGGTTTTCAAGCAGTCAAAACTAGAAAATAATAAAAATTAATAAATGAAAAATAACCCAACATGTTGCATCCATCTGACTTAACTCATCCCCTGAAAGACATCAAAGCCAATTACATCATTCTGGTTAAAGTTAAAATGTGTTTTCTTGCTAAAACAAGCAGTAAAATCATGTTTGATTACAAGGGAGCTGTGATCAATACAAAAAAAAAATAGAGAGAAAAAATAAAATTACATTATTAAAATTAAATCTTGTGTGCAATTCCAATTTAAAGTTTAAGCTAAAGTTTTTTGTCATGGTAAATTAATAGACGTTCTGGTTACAAACATTAAAAGGGCTAAATATGGAGCCAGAAGAGTCTCAATAAAGATAAATGCACACACTACATTCACATATGCACACATAGGATTCATACATGCACACACATGATTCATAAATACACACACAAGATGCACAAATGCGCACAAAATTCACAAATGCACACACAAAATTTAAAAAGCACAGAAGATTCACAAATGCATACAAAATTCAGAAATGCACACAAAAATCAGAAATACACACACAATTCAGAAATGCAAACAACATTTACAAATGCACTCAAGATTCACAAATGCACAGGACAAGATTCACAAATGCACAGGACAAGATTCAGAAATGTATTTCTGATGCACACACACATATATCTTGATTTACAAACTGCTTGCGGTCTGTGAACTTCACTGCATTTGTGTGTGAATTTTGAGACTCCCCTGACTTGGCTCGACACACAAATGCTTTTTTTTAAACAGGGAATGATCAGCAACCAATCAGATATCTCCCTTCTTTTAGCCAATCACAAGAATGCACCCCATGTGGGGGGATTGTTTACTTATAAGCCAATCACATGAACGTGTTCACACAGCAATTGTATTAAATTGTATGAAAATACAGATGTTTAGATTACAATTCAGGTTTATTTTTTATTATTTTTTACTAAATAAAAATTTAAAAATGTCTCAATACATATAGCACAGTGACTGCAGAAAAAAAGTTAACCATGGATTCATACATTTGTAATAGGCAATTATTTCATTTTATTGAAATATTTTAATTTAAACCTTTTTGAATATTTAAATATATCTAAATATTCTTTTGGATGCAATATAGAAGTCACTTTAATTATAATATTCAGTCCCTACATGAAGAGAGAGTCAGTGGTCCGCTGCGAGAGGAAAGTGGCTCTCTGGCTGCGAAAAGTGGGTCTCCGGCTGTCGTTCGCTTAGGAAAGTGAGTTGATCGCTGCGTGAGGAAAGTGAATCGTTCGCTGAGGAAAGTGAGTCGCTCGCTGGGTGAGGAAAGTGAGTCGTTCGCTGCGTGACTCGTGAGGAAAGTGAATCGTTCGCTGAGGAAAGTGAGTCGCTCGCTGGGTGAGGAAAGTGAGTCGTTCGCTGCGTGACTCGTGAGGAAAGTGAGTCGCTCGCTGCGTGACTCGTGAGGAAAGTGAGTCGTTCGCTGCGTGACTCGTGAGGAAAGTGAGTCGTTCGCTGCGCAAAGTGGGTCGCTGGCTGCGCAAAGTGAGTCGCCGGCTGTGTGAGGTAAGTGAGTCATTCGCTGAGGAAAGTGAGTCGTTCGCTGCGTGAGGAAAGTGAGTCGTTCGCTGATTGGCTTATAAGTAAACAATCCCCCACGTGGAGTGCATTCTTGTGATTGGCTAAAACAAGGGAGATATCTGATTGGTTGCAGATCATTCCCTGTTTAAAAAAAGGCATTTGTGTGTCGAGCCAAGTCAAGGGAGTCTCAAAATTCACACACAAATGCAGTGAAGTTCACAGACCGCAAGCAGTTTGTAAATCAAGATATATGTGTGTGTGCATCAGAAATACATTTCTGAATCTTGTCCTGTGCATTTGTGAATCTTGAGTGCATTTGTAAATGTTGTTTGCATTTCTAAATTGTGTGTGTATTTCTGAATTTTGTGTGCATTTCTGAATTTTGTATGCATTTGTGAATCTTCTGTGCTTTTTAAATTTTGTGTGTGCATTTGTGAATTTTGTGTGCATTTGTGTATCCTGTGTGTGTATTTATGAATTATGTGTGTGCATGTATGAATCCTATGTGTGCATATGTGACTGTAGTGTGTGCATTTATCTTTATTGAGACTCTTCTGGCTCCATACTAAATGCATGAAGTAAACCAATTGAAAGTGGGGGGAAACTCACATTATGAAATAAAGGTTTTTCTCCGATGCATGTTGGCCACAATTACTGGCATTCCTAGAAATTCTTAGGAGTACAATATCTAAAGATGTTACAAATCTGCCTGGAAGAGGACATATGTCTATATCATCCTAATGCACCATGAGGAGAGTTAGAGAGGCCAAAGACTCTCCAAGGATCAGTTGAGCCTTGGGGTCAGAAAGCCTAAATATGTATGTATGTATGTATGTATGTGTTATGTTATGTATGTACTTTGTGTGATTACAAAACCAGTCATAAGGGTAAATTTTCTGAAATTGAGATTTACACATCACATGAAAGCTGAATAAATAAGCTTTCCATTGATGTATGGTTTGTTATGATTGGAATATTATTTGGATGAAATTAAAAAATCTATAATATGAGGGTGAATTTTTTTTTTTTAAATCAAGATATTGAGAAAATCGCCTTTAAATTTGTCCAAATGAAGTACTTAGCAATGCATATTACTAATAAAAAATTAAGTTTTGATATATTTATGGTAGGATTAAAATTCCATAAAAGAAAAATCTAT
Source organism: Carassius gibelio (assembly GCF_023724105.1). NCBI lineage: Eukaryota > Metazoa > Chordata > Actinopteri > Cypriniformes > Cyprinidae > Carassius > Carassius gibelio. Next base: position 13,417,190 of record NC_068406.1, read on the forward strand.
AATTTTGACTCATACAATGTTTTTTTAGCAGTTGAAAAAAATATACCCCAGTGACAGTGACTATGTATATTTATACATGCGTATATGTATATATAGATAGAGATATAGATAGATATCAAATAGCCCCTACATCACCACATAATATTCAAATGGGTTTCAAGGAAAAAAACTAAAAAAAAACAAACTTCAGCATATTTGTGTGTCAGACACAAATGAAACTTTAAAATGGAACTGACAGCAAAAAAAAGAGCTTTCTGGGAGCAAACCGAGATAAAAAGTATTATATGTTTACTATATGCTCATATTTACCAAGGGTAACAATATTAGTTGTGTACATCACAATTCATACATTGTAATAACCAACAAGGTTTGAGCCTAGGCTTGAAGTGTTAGAATTTTACTGAGTAAAACAAAAAAAAGTTCAAAAGGACTCTCCGATTGTTAAATAAATTTGCCATGGAACAAATGTATAAAACTGTTTGTAAAAAAAAATATATATATATATATATATATATATAGCTATAGTTGTATAGAGATTTTTGAATTTGAGAAGTTTAAAGTTCGCCCTAAAGACTGTACAAAAAGTGACAGAGATATCAAAATCAGGCACAAATAAGATGACTGAGCCAAAGTGAGTTTACGTCAGTTCTGTTTGGGAAACATATCCCCTCCGCCAGCGCCAGGACACATCCATCTGCATGTGCATGTCTGTTTATCCGTCTGTCTTCATTTGTATCCATCTCTGCCTCAGTCTGTTTGCAGATCTCTGGCCTTCCTCCAATCTCCAGGTTTGCGTCCGAAGGGCGATGCGGTCTGTCAGAAGGAAGAGGGGAATTGACTGGGCTGACAGCTGGTCTCCACGGATACAGCTGGGGTCAGGATAAAGAGCCAAAGGCAAGTTCAGAGCTGCATAGCAATCAGTGCATCAGGGGAGTGACAGACAGGGCCAAGAGGTTAGGAACGAGGGAGAAAGACATCATCCTGGCCGAAACCATATCACACTTTCTTCAGGCCTCGTCCCCAAACAGCTTCAAAGACATCAGGATGATAATCTTGCAGTCACGGCATTTGGATGAAACATTCACTTCGGGATGCGGCGCATAACAGAAGTGCTGTCAGCTAACCGAAATTGAAGGCCTCACCAAAGAACATCACAAGCGTCAGTGTCCCACTACCATGATGACCACAAATATCTCAGCAGGTTCAGGTTCAACTGCACTACTCTGGTCCTGCTTCTATGGCACACACTGTTGCCATGGATACAAGAAACAGTCTGAGTGTGTGTGTGTCAGAGAGAGTGGTTTTCATCATGCCAGTCATGAACACTCATGTGGTAGCTGCTGGAGTCTATGCTCTCTCCCTGTTCAATACAGACACTCCTACTGCAGTGGCTTAGAGTGTTCTCAGACAGACACTGCGGACTGTCAACCTACAGAATATCACTGTCTAGATCTACAGGGGCCATTTTTGTCTTCCAGTATTTATGGACTTTATGTCCTACACACAAGGCCATCCTTAAAATTATTTTGGTTTGCAGCAAAAAAAGGGTCGGTAGGTCGGTCTATATATTTTTTTTCAAGTTTCAATGTAAAACAAAAAAGGACATTTTGGTGATGGTGATGACATAGTTATGAATTTAAACAAATTAGCATATCGTGACCTCATTGACTGTTTACTTTGCTTTCTTGGGTTGTCACTGTTGTGAAAAAAATCTTGTTTGATTTGAGTGACAAGTGTTCATTGAATCGATTGTAAAATCGATTTTGCATGTCTAAATAGGTTTTATAAGACAAATAACAACAAATATAGGTAAATTATGAAGGTATTTTTGATTCAAATTAACTGAGCACCTGTGGCAGTGCGATTTGTAGTTGTAGAGAAAAGCCACACATGTGTATCAGTAAATTTGAAGTCACAGAGTGAAATGTTTTAAGAGTTGCAAACCTGTAGCCTTTTTTTCTCTCCCACAAACACAACACAACAGTTACACCTTCTCAAATTCTTCATTGCAGGTGCACAAATCCTATTCTACAAATCACACATTTAGAAACTCGTACGCTCACATTTTTGAAACAATTGCTGCAGTGAATGTGGTGCAAAACGCATTTACACACCCACATCAAGAAATGTGCAGTCGTGGAGAAATGTTGAACATCCGCAAATCAGTACGTGAATTCATCAAATGAGAGTTGCACACTTGTAGAATATTTTCTCAGAATGTCTTGTATATTTTTCTAACACAAACACAAAGTACATAACTACAGCTTCTTGAATCTGCTGCGATGAATCTCAAACACTGTTTTTTCGCTTTCAAGCGACAAGTTTCGCGCTCTCCCTTTTGCACCGAGATATTTGGTTCAAAAGTGATTTGTGCATCTGTAGAGGTAGTGGGCGGGGCTGTTTAGAGATTACAGAATTTCAGCCAATCAGAAGAGCTACTGAGCCAGTAGATATACGCCCCAAGCAGTTTTACGCCCCTGTTGTTTCTCATGCGTCCAGTAGGGGGAGGCTGCAGACCTATGACCTACTGTAAAATGTATTATTTATATATATTTATAAACTGTTTTTATATACAGAGATTGACTGATATATGATGTTGTGAATTTATATTAAGTTATATTTAGATATTAACCATATTCAGGCCATTAGACATACAGTACTGTGTAATCATATGGATCCTAAATGAAATATTTGCTTTACAATTCACAATTGCTCGTTATACAGCAACAGAACATGTTCTACATAGCATTTTATGAAGACCAACAAAATTTAACAATTTTCTAAAGTTCCAAGGGTCTTTTAAAAGAAAGACAATATTGTTGTTCACAAAAAAAATTTATTAACACCATGACTTGGTTATTTCTTAACAGCATGACTCCTGTAGATGACTCTCCAATGGTTTGCCACTCTTCTTTAATTGTTTCTTTATCCTGCGGTCAAAGTGATCCCACTCACTGATAAAAATAAATAAAAAAGCAAAAGTTGCATAGTGGTAGAAAACAATGGTTATTTATAAATAATGGCAGGATGTCATGTTTCAATTTTTTTTTTCCTTTATAGGATCCTTACAGTACCTTGCGTCAATGACAGGTCCTCGAAGGAATTTCTCCTCAGCCTCCAAGATGGACACATCTTTCACAACAGCAAGAGCACAGATGATGGACTACCAGAGAAAGATTTATCACAGCCCAAATAAGCCAAGCATCATTTTGCTTTTTTTTTTTTTACAACAAAATCCAAAGTTCCTTTTCTATATTAAGCACAAAACTATTATTTTATAGAAATTATCTAACATTATGGATAAACTATTTGACATTAAAAACAATGTGAATATGACACCATGCAGAGCACAACTAACACACAAGACCATACCTCTGGAAAAGGGACATCCATAATGAATCTGATCTGGTCACTGTGGGTGTGTGTAGGTGTGCCATCCAAAATTGAAGTCATCTGAGTGTAGATAACATCAATTCGCTCCTGATCTTCAATGAACAATATTGATGGAACACTTGGAAAAAGTGTCAAGTCACTTTGATTGTTTTTTTTTTTTTTTTTTTTTGTCCATTGATGATAGACTGTGGTTAGTTAAGTTTGAGTCAGACAGAACATCTGACTCAATCAAGTACTTTTGCCTCTCGAAATAAACTGATCCATCTTTTGAATTGATATCGCTATTCTTTCTTATTTAATTGATCAATCTTTTATAAATAATAAATGTTGCATCATTACACAATACAATCAACAACAAGTACTTTAGCAGATTATTTAACATACCTCATCCGTATCGCTTCAAGAAGGTCTGCTGCTATCATACATATAGATATGGTCTGCTGTTCTTATAAATAACTGGGCTCATATACTAATATACTGCCTCCCCCTTCTGGACGCATGAGAAACAACAGGGGCGTAAAACTGCTTGGGGCGTATATCTACTGGCTCAGTAGCTCTTCTGATTGGCTGAAATTCTGTAATCTCTAAACAGCCCCGCCCACTACCTCTACAGATGCACAAATCACTTTTGAACCAAATATCTCGGTGCAAAAGGGAGAGCGCGAAACTTGTAGCTTGAAAGCGAAAAAACAGTGTTTGAGCTTCATCGCAGCAGATTCAAGAAGCTGTAGTTATGTACTTTGTGTTTGTGTTAGAAAAATATACAAGACATTCTGAGAAAATATTCTACAAGTGTGCAACTCTCATTTGATGAATTCACGTACTGATTTGCGGATGTTCAACATTTCTCCACGACTGCACATTTCTTGATGCGGGTGTGTAAATGCGTTTTGCACCACATTCACTGCAGCAATTGTTTCAAAAATGTGAACGTACGAGTTTCTAAATGTGTGATTTGTAGAATAGGATTTGTGCACCTGCAATGAAGAATTTGAGAAGGTGTAACTGTTGTGTTGTGTTTGTGGGAGAGAAAAAAAGGCTACAGGTTTGCAACTCTTAAAACATTTCACTCTGTGACTTCAAATTTACTGATACACATGTGTGGCTTTTCTCTACAACTACAAATCGCACTGCCACAGGTGCTCAGTTAATTTGAATCAAAAATACCTTCATAGTAAATCCACGGACAACAGACAGGACGAATGTAAAGATTAAGCATGGTTGTGTTTACAATTAGAAATTTTAACAACAACAAAAAAAATTAATAGGCAATTCTAGGGCTGTCAAAATAAAAACGAATTTTGAATATTCATCGAATTTAAAATAAAAATCCACATTCGAATGCAAAAACAAATATTTAGCGCATTTTCTAGAGGGACACCGTTGGATTCGTGTCTCGCACAAGAGAGCCACATGTTTAGAAAGACATGTAAAATTAATGTATTTAATTAAATTTTCTAAAAATATCTTGAGACTTTATGTTGGGTTTCAAAAAAATTAGAATTTAGTTTTTCAGCTATTTTGACAGCCCTAGGCGATTCTAGCCCAAATCTGTATCTGTATGCATGAGACTGTCTGACTACCGGCAGAATTCACATTTCTGTTGTAAAAAGAGAAACATTGTGCAGAAGTATTATTTGATGTTATACGTGTGTGTCCGAAGCTGCAGTTGCTGTGTGACGTGTGCTCAAAAAAAAAAAAAAACTGGAGACGCTCCAAGAGAAGGTCGTTAAAATCAATTTCCTATTTTCGTTTTCGAAACTTGTGTTGGTTGATTCGTGCAATAGATTTTCTAACATAAAGTGACAGTCGACACGGTCACAGTTTTAGAATAGACAGGAGAAGGGACGGGAAATGATCTGGGCACAGTTTTTCCAGAACTTAGTGCCAAGTTAAAGCTGTGTAGAGCTGTCTTAATAATTTTTTTTAGATGTATTATGGTGCCCGAACCCATATGACTTTGAACAGTGACCACGAATAGGTTGACAGTGATGTCATTTGTGCGTGCCATTCAACAATGTTAACAAAGAAGAACAACGTTAACAACAGGAGGATGGAGGACGCTGTGATTGAAGCTGTGTTTTTGTTGTGTCTCGTGGTTTTAACAATAATGGACGTGGAATGTCGACGTATACTTAAAACGACTGAAAGAATGGAAAGAAAGATTCTCCAATGACAACTGGTAGTGCTACATTTGCTACAAGTGCCTTTACTTCAGCGTTCATCATCCTTGCGGAATAAGTTGAAATAATGTTTACAGTATGTTACAAAGTGTTTTAAATCAAGGTGGGTGAGGGCGTTTTCAAAAGGCAGTCCGGTATTAAAATCGCGCACAGTTCCGGCTGTGTGAAAAAAGCCCAAAAGTGGGTATTTCCACAATTAGTTCTAGTCAGGGCTCTGAACCGGTTCAAGGAACGAAAACAAAAACCGGAAACGAATTCAAATTTTATAGTTCCGAACAGAATCGAAAATATGAAATGTCCATTAACCAGTTAATAACTGGAAAATGTCTGCTCAGCTGTGAACTCATCATAGGTAAGTCTCAATGGCAATGCACGGCCCTTAAGAGTTTATCTGAGGATAGTGTGAGATGAATTCAACAGATCACACGCACCTGCAGCGCTTCTGTGAATGGACAAAACAGAAAAACGAACTCCTATAGGCATACATAAAGAGGAATATAGGCATATACACTAAATATATTTCACAAATCATATTGACAGATTAACGAAATGAAAGAAAAAATGTGCTAAATTACAGTTCATTGTGACACATTGCAAAAATTTCATAAAAGATGACGAAACAGGAGAGTAGTTTTCTTTATTTTGCAAAAGCTTTACAGTTTTAATTTTGCAAAAGCTTGACAGCTTTGAATAATGTCTTGCTTCTGTATAACCAACTAGCTTTGGTATGACCATCGCGCCGACACAACATCATTTTACTATATTGAAGTCTGTTCATCATCAAAACAAAATAATAATAGAAACAAATAAATAGTTACACTGCTCCATTCAGCGTGTTTTGGAGAGAAACTAATAACTGTTAATATAATGTTTGCTAAAATTTTGTTTTAGACTACAGGCATTTTAGCTTGCATTATTTCGTAAAGTAATAAAGCATATAAAATGCTACTTGAGCCGTGAAGGTTTTTTTTTTTCACTCAAAATGCAAATGTTAGGCTATACAAGTGTTTTTTTTTACAATGCAGCAAACATTTTTAAATATCTTAAAAATACTTGTCTTGTCTGTACTAAAGACTTGATGTCATTAAAGTGTTCGTTTTTTTTTTTTTTTTTTTTTTTTTTGTAGCCTGCATTGGGCCAAAATCTTGAAAAGATGATGCTCCGACTTTGACTAACCGCAGTGGGTTATTGACTAATGTTAAATCTCTAATTTTTCCTTTTCTTTTTGAGTAAAGAAAGCGCTGTACTTTATTCATATTTTTGCATAATTTTTGGGTTGTATGTCTGTGACCCTGTGCATCTTAATACGAGCACTGCCCATGTTTTATGGACAGGTCACTTATGAAGAACTCTGAGTAGCTTTTATGGTAACATTACACAATGACATAATGAAATACACATAACAAGTTATACAATATATTCACCAATAACACTATTTTTACAGTGAACTACAACTGACAGTTTTTTTTTTTGTCTTGTTTTTTACGGTTAAACTAAAGTAGGGCTGGGTCATATGGCAAAAAAAAAATCAAATAAATTGTCTCAAACTGATTCTCGTTTTTAACTAGTCACCTTGAAAACTTTTTCTTTTTTAACCCTGAAGGTAAAGAAAATTATATTCCAAGTACACATACATGAAGTTGTCAACATGATGTAAATGTTAAACAAATCACCTGTTTGCAGAAAAATGAATGAACCACAACTACATCTTGTACAAACTTGTCTTATATTATGTTTAGAAATAAAAACAAGGAAACTACTTGTAAAAATTCTCAAAAGTCAAGGTAATTCAAATTCAAAATGACTGAATGTATAACGCTGTTAGACTTTTATTAACTATAAATGTTCTATAAAGACCAATAAACTGCAGCTTTCAACCGGTCATCATGATGCAAACATGAATATCAGACAAACAGTAGTAGTTCTTTACTATTTATTTTTTTATTAGACTGTGAGTGCTTTTCCATTTTTTGACAGTTGCGTTTGCATCTTTTGCAGCATTTCGTGCATGAAACGACATTCTAAAAACACTGCACTCAAGTAAAAAAAAAAAGTTCAACTCCCATCTTTTTGCATTTCCATGTTGCATCTTAGTCAACACAAAAGTGCATTCTGTTTGCATGGCACCAAGCAATATATTATAATTGGTCCTTCACAGAGCGCCTCACACTTACACATGAGAGGTTAATTACCAAAATCATTTTGAATCAAATCACCTTTAAATTTTACAATGTAGGCTTAAATGGTTTTTAAATGTCTTTCTTAGTCAAAATCACACCTGTAGAGAATTTGAAATTATAAATCATGTTTTTAAGGTTTTCCAATGTCTTCAAAAATAGGTGAGAGATCATGTTTGACTAATATCGTCTCTCTTTAAAGTCACAGTATCCGTTAGAACAAATAGTTAAAAATCATTTCAGAATATCTTTTGTATAATAAAAGGAAAAGCATACAGCCTACAATTCAGGCTACAGTTGAAAGAGACAACATCCTGCTGGCCTTGACGACAGCTTAGTTTCCAGTGAGCTTTTCATCACACCAGGTGATAAGTGCAACCACCAAGGGGAGCAAGTTATCGTGGCTTACCTGGAAAACTCTAGGTGTAGTATATTTGAGACCTGACTGCCAGAAGCTGAATAAGAAAATTACCTTTCATTACAAATGAATACAACAAAAATCAGTGACAACAGAGGCAATAGGATGAGGAAAATTGTTTATAATTGCTCCGGCCTTGATAGTTGCACCTACTTTACCTGGCATTGTTGTTTCCTGCATTTGAAAAGTCACATCCTTTTCATTTAGGTCAGTCTTAAGTTAAATGCACCATTAAGGCAGCAGAACATGTTGCGATAAAGAAAAGCATCAATGGCAGCTTCTGTAATTGCTTCTACCACATTGTTCTATTCAGCAGCCCAATGCTGCCATTTGGCCTTTCAGTGAGGCAAGAGCAGCCTCAATTTCGGCCATACAACCTCATACTCTTGGACTTTTGTCCTTGTTCCTTTTCCTACATCGCTAATTTTAGAGACACTTACTGTGTGCGAGGATGTCTTGCCAACAGAAGAAGTCATCCTGTGACATTCAGACAGGATTCCAACTAAATTTCCAAATCTCAATCAACAATTCCTGCAGTACCACAGCGGTACTGTCTACCCATCACTGTGGGAACATTTCACATTAAGCTGCTCAGACTCCCCTAGTCCAAATGTAAGAAGGTAAAGAGAAGGCAGGGGGCTGTCAGAACAGCATGAGAATGAAAGCTCCCTCTAAAATCCATCTAGTTGTTTTGGCTCTGGATGTATAAAGGTAACTGCAAAAGCTGCATTTATTTGTGCTTGTTTGGGCTTATACTCCCTCTTTCCAGCTCAAATCTTCTAAATTTTTCATCCTCAAATGCATTCTTGCAAGTCCGCATCAGAGAAATCAATCTGGCGTCATAATTAGCAGTAATGAGAGTCATTGTCACATTATGAGCTGCACTAAAGTCCTTTATTCTCCCAGTCGCATACTCTATTGCTCTGTCCCCCTTCCTTACTGGAGACAGATGGGAAAGCTAAATGTTTAGCCCAGGACAATGTCTTCTGAAGGGTAGCCTGGAACGTCATCCAACTAATTTGTACCCCAGCACTGGCAACTGCACCTACTCTGCTAAACTGAGGTCTATGTCTCAACCAGAACAACTTGCATAAGCTGCATTTAAAATAAATAAATACATAAATAAAATCAGTAATATTTTTAGATTTTGGTCTTGACATGCACTTATATATAGGTCACTAAACATGCATTGATTCATTTGTCACACCAAGACTACTAAACTTCTGACAAAATAATCTGTACAAAGGAAAACTGCAGAGCAACTTTAAAGAATGTGACACTAAATTTGTAATTCATATTTATGGCACCCGAAAGAAATAAGAAAACTCCCAATAATAAATGTTATTTATTTATTTGCATTGACTGTCCCATAAAGATCCTTCAACATCCATGGAAACTTTTCTTTGTGGAGGAAGAAGATTCTCTAGATTATGAAAATGTTCTTCCCAATGATTACTCAATGAAAGGTTCTTTTATTTAGAAACACAACATTTATTCCTCATTGGAGTTGAAGGCTTCTTTCATGAACTCAACTATTCTAATAGCAAGCCACATACCCAGTAACATTAAATGACCACTTTTTAATTTGTCACATTAACCTTTATATTAATAACATCTGGTGGGGCGGCAACGGTAAAGTGAGGTTTTACATCTCCACTTTCTTCACATACACTTTGCCATAAGGCATGGTAAAGGTTAAACATTTGTAAGTCTTGAAAAAAAATTAGTTTTTAATCACCATCATCTTGACAACTAAAAACATTTTTTAATAATAGGTTATTTAGAAAAATACACTTTCCGAAAAAGTAAGACTAAAACAAGCATTACTTACTTTCCATCTGTTAATAAAATACACAAAGCAATGTAAAAGTTTATGTTTAATTATAGGGAAACTGGAAAACATAGGCAAGAAATTAAAGCAAAAAGAAAAAAAAAATCAAGAAGGTAAAGTCATAGTTGGATTTAAAAGTAAAACTTAACATTTCCTTTCTTCTTATCACATCAGTTTCTTTATCAGCTATATGCAGCTCATCTTAAAATTAAAGATGGGACAAAAATGAACTGGTTATGAAAGCATGTGTTTAAAGGTTCTTGAAAATGGTACTCGTCTCAATGCCTTCTTTTCGTGGTGTTATTGTGACACCTACTGGTTAATACAGGTACTTCACTGTACACAGTCATTTGTCATACAAGATAAATGTAGAATCAAAGCAAATTACTAGGTTATTTGGAAGTCATCTCTTCTTTCCCAAATACAAATTACCTGCCAAGTAACTTGTGAGGAGAAAAAGGAACAGTGATTCTGTATAAATCTCCAGCTGATGCTCTTACAAAAACAATGTAAGAGTGGTCAGCACAATGGTCAGTTGTGTCAATGGTCACTAAAACTGGAGTTTTACATTAAAAGGGTCAGAAACCAGAGGAGGGAACAGTTTAGTCTTTTCCAGGAATGCAGTAAACATCATTAAAGACTAAATGAGTTTCAAGATAATCCATGGCTTCATCCGAAAACTTAGGCAGCTGACTTGCTGCCTCATGAGGTAATGACTTTGCAGGCAGTGTTTTTTGCTCGAAGGAACTTCATGAAACAGATTTTGGACAGATTTCTGAGGCAGCGTAATGGTTTAATGATCTACAACAAAATAGAATTTTTGTGATAACTAAATGAATATTTAATTACTATAATACTGATTTCTCGCTAGAACTAACATCAAACGTGCAAAAGGTTTATCAGAAATATACATTTATACACAAACTGAGCACCAAACACAACTTTCAGATGGCAAAACCTTCAAAGGCAGCATTTTAGGCTTTTCGGATGCAGCCCACTACTGAGCTAAAACACTGCCTGTGGACCACCTGTGGTCTGAACTGTTCATTACAAGTTCAGCTGTAACAACCCACAGTAGGGGAAAGAATGGTCTCTTAACAGTCACTACATTCCACACATTCTGAAAGGAGACATCATTCTGATAAAAGAAGTGCGCTAATGTCTTACACTCTGTGACTCAGAAAGGGTGTGTTGATGAAAACATCTCGACTCTTAAACAAATAGCCTACCTCTCATCTGTTTAGAGTAAAACAAATCCCATATTTTTGAACAGTTTATTTGGAAAGCACCTAAAATAGTAGCTGTGTTTTATCTGTTTTCTTGATTTTTTTTTTTTTTTTTGGGGGGAGGGGGGGCAATAAAACCTTTTTAAAACATATATACAGTGCCTTGCAAGAGTATACATATTCCTTTTATTTCATGTTTTGCTATTTTGCTGCCTTATGTTAAATTGATTTGCCAAAAAAACACCTAAAGAACTCGCAGACTTTGAGAAACAAGATTATCTGGTCTGAAAAACCTCAATTCCACGCATAATATTTGAAGGAAACCAGCACTGCTCATCAGCTGCAGAGTACCATCCCAAAAGTAAAGTGTGCTGGTAGCAGCTTCAAGCTGTGGAGCTGTTTTTCAGTGGCAGGGACTGAAGAACTTTTCAGAGTAGAAGAAAAGCTCAACATGCACCAAAATATTGAGATTAGCTTAATGAAAACCCAGTCTAGAGCACTGGCTTGAACAAAATCAAATATTTCTGGAGAAACATGAACATGTGCATCTGCCCCCATCCAAGCTGCAGAGATGTGAAGAAGTGATCAGGTGAAGAGAAGAATGACAGATAATTGTCAAATGCTGATGTGCAAATATTGTTGCGTCATACCCAAAAAGACTTGTGGTAAAGTGTAAACACAGTGGGCTTCATTTAAAAAATGATGGTACAAAATAAAACTGGGCATTCGGTCGTTTTAACCCAAAACTATGAATTTTTTAATATGGACGTGAGCGGTGGCTACGATCAAATCTCACACCTGATCTCAGCTCACGTAGGCAACTTTTTTTTTTTTCCTGACCGTCAAACAAAGTAACCAGTAAGATTAGAATGTCTTTTTTTATACATGGCTTTAGCTTTATATGCGCAAATAGCAGCGTAAACAAAAAGACCATGAGGATTCAATCATCACATCATGCACCTGCAGCACTTCTGTGAAAGGAGAAAAACTGAAATGAAGTCTATAAAAGTAATAAAATAAATAGGATTAAACTAAATATATAATAAGCTATAATATAATTAACAGATTTTAAAAAAATGTGCAACAAGTATAGGCTACACTAGTTTTTCTGACAGTCTTAATGCATTTTATTTCTTTCAGGGTGCTTTCAGGGGGTGTTATATTGACAATTGTTTTCTGCTGCCACATTTATCATTCCTACGATGAGCTTGGCGGCATACAAATGTTTAATGAATCAAACGTGAACTCTGAAATTGATTTGTGCGCATGGATCTGAGCTCATTTCTACTTTAGATTGATAAATAAGGCCCACTGTGATACAATAAAGGCGTTGCGTTTTAAAGAAAACTATTATATCTGTTGAAATTTCATTTCATCAAAGAATCAAGAAAAGTTATCACAGCTTCCATAAAGATATTTAAAAAATTCAAATCTTTTCAACATTTAATATAAGAAATGTTTCATGAGCATTTGCCATCACAAAAATAAATTAAATTTTAAATATACTGAAAAGAAAATATTATTGTTATTATACACAATCACTGTTTTTTGTTTTGTTTAGTTTTTTGTTTTGTTTTTCAAATAATTGCAGTCTTCTTTCTAAAACAGTTTAAAACATCATAAATATTTTTTGTTTGAAAAAGTGTATACAACTGATATTTTTGGATATTTGGCGTCAAATGTTTTTAAACCCCTCTCCTAACCCACATGGTGATATTTATCCAAAAATCTGATATTGGCACAGTGTCACTCATCATGTTGGTTGGCCATTCAAAAACAATACTGTACCTCCACCAGCACTAAAGCAAGACTGGATAATTCTGTCTTATCCCTGAGCTAATTTTATCCTTTGATTTAGCACTGGCAGTCAACAACTAAGTTAATGGCATTGAAAGAGGGCTTCAATGTGTGTGGGTGTGTTTTATCCATCTGTCTCTCTGCTGTCTGTTTTAACATAAAATCTAATTGTTGCTGTTGCTTAAATCCATCTAAAAACAATCATCATGCTGTCAATTTTAAGAAATGTCTACAATTTGCATAAAATAAGACATCTGATTTCTGAAGAAACAAAGAGCACTGACAGAGCAGATACATACTAACTTGACAAAGTTCTTATAATGCACATAAATTCTTTGTGTGGATATACCTTGAAATTCACTGACATTTTACACTGTAGAATAATGAACCAGTTTTGTCCTTCTAAAAGAATAAAATGACATCATTCAGCCTCACCAAACAATCCCCTGCATTCCAGTGACTCTTAAAAACATCAGACATAAAATGTGCAACAACTTTACCTAACGTTACTTTTTACAACAGCAACATTTCTATTTCTGACATTAATCCATTTCATTTTCTTAATGTATCAAAATTATTAAATTATATAGCAATTCAGTATATATCATTATATAATCACTCTATACACAAACACACACACACAACTATAAAACATAAGGAACCATAATTATTAGACCTTGACTATATATCTAAATTATAATTTAAAGTGGTGTCTCTACACTCTATACAATTTGTCAACATTGTTGGGCTATGAAAACAATTTTAAAATCCACTCAAAATCTTACTTCCACATTTCACTATATTTGAGTTCATCAAAGCTAGGCTGCTGTTTGGGATGATTATAGTTTAATTTAATACGTGTTGTGGTTGTTGATTGTTTTGCTGAAACTTTTTTTAAGTCATTCATTCAGTGTTAGATATGTCAATACTCATTACAAATATTTGACACGTTATTTTAATATCCAGCAGTGCTGGCCCATATAGAGTGACAGACAAGAACATATTAACGTACGAACATAAAAGCAAGACATTGGAAAAAAACAGATGAATACGTAAATATTTAGCTAATAACTCAAACATCAGTGCTTCAGTACCAGAGGCCTGACAGCAGTGGGGACATGTGATAATTTACTAGAATAATAACCATTTATGAGAACACTTATAACCGTTTCAAAAAGTGTAACTTACAAATTTAGGTTTCTTCTCTCCGTCATCCCCACTTGAACTGCCCTGAGATGACACTCCGACTCCAAATCCTTTTTTTCGATGGTTTTTTTTCCCCCTCCCTTGACTCGAGCCTTCATGTCGCTGCTGACGGTAGTTATCCATGTCCAGCTGAAGATATATTTCTATTTCTACCAAGTTTTGTGCGGAACTAAGAGCTCATGATATCCCAAAATTGACCGTTGAAAGAGACGAGCACGAGCTCGGATTAAATTGAAGTTCTCGAGGTAACGTGTGCACGAGACGCACTGGTTGAGAGTTGACAGTAACGTAGTTGTTGTCTAATACGTCGGTAATCCAATTGCCAGCTCTTTAGATCCCACTAACACCCCCTTTCAAACCACTAGACTGACGTAAGTGTTAAAAATAATCACCCGTGGGACAAAATTGACAATTTTTTTGATGTTTATAAGTTGTCCAGTTTAATAAAAGAAGAGTGGTGACATGGAATACGAAGAAATGTTATCAGGAATATATCAGGAATCTGAAACTCCCGCCTCGGAAACAGCCAATGAAATGCAGCGGATTAAGTAACACGTGATGTTCGACAAAGCCACTAGAAAGCAAGCCTACACATAGTAGGCACATATGCCTATGAGCACCCTCTATGTGAGCACCCTATGATGACCACAGACATCTATGCCCATGAGCCTGAACGGCTAAAGCTAACGCTTCCGGTCTTGCAGTATGAGGGAAAGGACCAGAGGCCTTTTTTTACTGATGTCAATTGAGAAGAGGATACACTGCATTACGCACAACGCACAACGAGGATACACTGCATTACGCACAACGCCTTATCATTTAATGAATGGACAGCATATCTGCTAATCTTCAATATGTTTTACACTAAATAATTTTGGATTAAACTATTTTTAGTAGTGATTGGAAATCAAGGCTTTCTGAACCGTTTGAGACTTTCATGAAATTGTGGCTGGGACTGCGGTTCATTACTCGAAGCTTTTAATACAGTGCGAATTAGTGACATCTGGTGGCCAGACTTGGTTTCTGATACTATTGACCAAATCTAACAAAACATTGTGGAGCAGAGGATGGTTTGAATGGGTTTTTAATCGGTGCCAATATGTGTCATGCGTAGTCCGTTCAGCGGATTCACATACCGATCAATAATATAAAATATACAAGTGTGTGATTATTAAATTAATAATTGACGTTGACTAGTAGCAAAAATATTTTGGGTGAACTGTTTGGGGTCTCAGAGACCCCAGCTATAGAACATGAAAAAATGCAATAGAGGTGTGACAGGCATTCAGTTTCTGTCTGGTGTTGAGGTTATTCTAAACTGTTCTACCGAATCCCAAATAAGTGTAAACACACACACACACACACACACACACAACCAAATCATTGTAAAGTCAAACACAAGAGTCATGCGAAGCACCAATTTTTTTAAACCAGCTGTCCTGACCTTCCAATGACATTTGAAGCTTCAAACGTCACCGCTCAGGTGGTATTGTCATTTAGATACAAGAATCGGATCCTCGGTATCAATCGTCCCATCACTTATTTTAAGGGTTTACCACAGAAAAAGTCACTGACCTTTTGTGACAGGTGGGTTTATGGCACTTCCCATTCATTCCTATTGTAGCCGGGTAAGGTATAGCCCAGGAATGATTGACTGGTGTCATCCCAGCCTGTAAACCTATCAGTGTCCCTACTCCTTTGTTATTTGGTTAACATGGTTTAAATCATATGAATCTATCAGTGTTGGCATTGATACTATAAGAAGGGAAGGGTTTGATTACTCGGGATGCATCATCCTTGATACAAGACCATTGTGGAAGTACATCATTATAAACAAAGGATAGGGCCTGCTGCATCTACCTGTTGCGTTTTAACAGTTAGGCCTTTTTCAGCATGCTAGTGGCTGTGGTCTTGCGTGGTGAGCAACCATGCATTTGCTACATGGTGTAACTGCACATCCAGGGGTTTCCAGTAACTTGGTTGGAGACTATTGTTCAACAATAGTCTAACTACACCACTGCTTTTTTTAGTGTTTGTTGGATGGCTGCTTTAACTTCAACTTCTTAAACGTCTTGGTTTTATTTTGGTTAACTTTTGTTTGTATGGTCTTTATCTTGTTTTCTTTTATTCAGCCGTGAGCATTCATTCATTAACTTGTCTGGGTTAGCTGGGAGGCCTTGTTCAGCCATTTTTTTCCTCCGGTTGGTGCATATGACTGCTCTTTTATTTAGTTTTTCTTTGATTGTACAAGTAGTTGTCGACTTTGTGTATGTGAACTCCTTTTGGAGTAGATTTTTCTGTTGTGGTATGAAAGTGAGAATTAGTATTATTATTATTATTATTATTTTAAATGTGTCTTGACGTTTGTATTAGTTAACCATGTTGTCATTTAGGAGTATAAACTTTTAAAGTGGAGGTTGTTGTCTTTTAGTGTGTCCACCGGGAGTGCGGTGTTTAGCTGATTGTATTGCTTTCACAACTGTGTGGTGTGGGTATGGTGTGAGGTGTAAATCCAAAAGGCCCCCGCTGGTCACTTCTCTCCTCCTGGTAATTCTGTAACTGGTAGATTTGTGTATCTGGCTTGATTCATATTCTATCCAAAAACATTTTTGTGTATAAATAAATTACCTAATTTTTATACTTTGTCTATGTCTCCATGCTCACCCTGCCTTTGGCCAACGAACCTGTGTGCCCTTGTATAGGGCTGTTTTGTCCAAGTATATTTCAAGTGGGGTAGTCGATTTTTAGATGTTTTAGTTTTCGTTTCATTGAAATCTTGTTTTGTATTGTAATTCATTTTAAGTCATCTTGAGGACTACATTGTCTTATGGGTTGTTCCCCCTAAAATTATGATAAAATAAACACACTGTGTATTATGTATATGTAAATAGCAATGTTTTATACTTTAAAAGTAGTAAAACAACACAATCAGGGCACAAATGTGTTTAGAAAGCCCCCCCCCCCCCCCCCCCCCGCCTCACAGTGCTTTGGTCTAAATGCCTGCTTTGCCCTTTTACATCACCTAAAAGAAAAGTGAGAATGAATCCCGTGCATCACCTTCAGCAGGCCCGTAGCCATCTGTGATGTCACCAAAGTCCAGACCTCGTTAAATGTTCAAAAATAGAATTTGTCCTCTGAATTACTCATTTACCGTTAAACTCCTCATATGAATGTATGGATGTCATGTTAAAAAAAAATTGGGTTCTTGTTTGTTTAATAGCAATATCTGGCAACACTGCAGGTTTCGCCTGAATCTAAGCTGACATTATCAAAAAGGCCCATGTATACAAACGGTATAGACAAACAATATTATTATCAGTCAGAAACGTTATCAACAATGTCAAAAATAGTAGCATTTAACACAGTGCACAGATCTGTAGAACAAGTAGGTTACAGAATGAGATGAGACTGGCAAACACTAGCCATGAAGAAGTCATTGCTATTTCATTCAGTATAGTAATTTCATTTTTCACTAATCATGCTTTAAACATTCACAAGAGCACTAGACAATGTTATCAGCTATTTATCAATGGTTATTAATAAAAACTATAACAGTAAACATGCATTATAATAAACAACTGATAAAATTATTCTCTCCTAACTAGGATGCATGCTTTCAGGTACATTCATAATCCTGGGTAACTTTTTTTGGCTGTTGAGGTTAATAATTTCACCACCATCAACAAATCTAATATTGTCTCTGAGTTTCCATGTTCCATTACTAAAATTAGCCATGGTTTCAACACAAATAAAACCAAAAATCATTGTTCTTGTAGCCGTGGAAACTGCAAATTAACCATGGTTTTGTTACTTGAAATAATAATTTACAAAGAAATATTAGGTTATATTTTTTGTGGACATAAAAACAGACCTTAGCCAACAATAGCCTTTCAAGTTACCTAAAATGAATTACATAAAAAACAATGAGGCAATAATGACTGATTGTTTAATAATTCTATGCTTTCATTCAATAACACTGTTAAACTGCATAATGTAATACAAAATAAACAATTTATGTACATTACATGTTCTTACAAATGCCTGCAAAGGGAGCCAAAGGCCATGTAGTTGCAGCTACACCAGGACAATTAAATCCTTGTAGGCTATTGACCAAACATATAATTCAAATATCCACTTAATGTTTAGTTTTTGGCCACCTTTTAACTAAATATAGATGACACAGCCTCTATAATTTCTTCAACGAAAGACGTGGACATCACAAGCCTTACAAAAATTAACAGTGTTTTTATTGTAGTAAAACTGCTCAATTTTCTTTTGCATGATTTCTGAATGCTTGAGACTATAAAATCAATCAGACAAATGTATTATTAAAATCATAGCCATTGGTAACTGTATTTGTCATTTGAAAAAAAAAAAAATCATTTCGGTTTACTTTTATATTTTATTATTAAGTTCTATTTTGATCCCAGCCCTGATAGTGCTTATTATAATATATGCATCTCATTACGAAATACTTTTTTCTCACCGTGTCTCAACTAATATTTATTTCTTTTTTTGAATCTCTGCACATCAGAACTCAATTCTCTGGTTTTGCTTAATGATTAACATAGGAGAAAAAAATATATATTTTGTAATGCGATTTTCTCCCACTTTCAGTTGTTTTACTTAAATTTAAGGTTGGACTTCATCAAAATGATAAACAATGCAAATTTATTTCCACAGCCTTCTTTACTCATATTTACCAAGGGGACTAATAATTCTGACCTCAACTGTATAGCCACTATATTATACATAATAAATGTAATATGCAATCTGTTGCACTGATCCCAATATAAAATATCCTTTAGGTAACTCGATACCTAATGAGAAAAAAAAATACAAGAGAGCACTCCCATGAACAGCACATTTATTCACCATTCAGCAGATAGCTTTCTATCTCTGTCCAAGCAGTATAGATTCTGTTTGCATATACTCTTTCTATAGTACAATAATCATTTACACAAATATACACAATTTAAAATATAAACTCGTTCCAAAGTACAACATAAACTTTTTTTATTTATTCACGACATAGCGTTTTATTGAGGCAGTCCACACAATTTATTTTCTATGGTGGGTGAAGAGCACAGGCAACTGTTAAGCAGACTCAATCAGCACAAACCGAAACAGAGACGTGGAAGAGGATTCCTTGAGGATGACCTACAGTACAGCTGGGCTGGATAAAACTCTTTGGATCATGCACCATCAGGCCTTTCTCTATGCATTGACCGTGATTGTCGGTTGTTGAAGTTCATTGCTCTGATACGGTAATGTTTGTTCCTCTTAAGTTACACCGTGTTGTTATTGTATGTTTGTATGGCACATTTAAAACAGTCTCAAATCATGTGCACTTGAATGTGTCCCTTGTGCAAAACAAATATTTCCTCCAAACTGAACCCAAGTGCATAATGTAGTGATCAAATAAAAGTGTACAAGTGCACCCTCATTCGAACACATTCACACACGCGCACCGCACCGTAAGACAACATGCTTGTATGCATGCATGTTAACATTTCTGCTTCTCTCTCTCTCTCTCTCTCTCTCTCTCACTCACTCACTCAAATGGAAGCTTCTCCATCACAAAAGTAAATAAATATAGAAATTTTGACTTTTTAATTCAAAAATCTTTTTTTTTTTTTTTTGCATTTGCAAATTTATATATCACACAATTCTGATTTTATTTTTCTTGTAATTATGAGTTTACATCTTGCAATTCTTTTTTTCTTATACACAAAATAAAAAAAAATGATAATGGAGACTTCCTTGGAATTGCAAGCTTATATCTCTCATTTCTGAATTTCTCGCAAATCTTTTTTTTTTTTGGCGCAGAATCTTGAAAATCTAGTAAATAGAGTTCACAATTCATAATTATGACTTTTTTTGTCAGAATTCTGAATTTACCTCTTGCAATTTAGTTTTTTACATCGTGACATAAAAATAAAAGTTCATTATGACTTTATCTCTCAATTCTGACCTCATTTACAAGTTTATATCTCACAAGATATCTTGCTAGTTATCCACACAAATTTCGCTGTGAATTTATATCTCTTATATTTGAGTTTATATACAGAAAAACATTTGGAATTGAGATATAAAAACAAAACTATGTGATAAAAATATGAATTGTCAGATATTGCATCAGAATTTTGAAACGAGGTCAGAATTATGCGATAAAAAGTCTTTATTACCTTTATTTATTTATTTGATCCCACGGCAGAAATAAACTTCCATATCCTCATGCACACACACACACACACACACAAACAGCCCAGCAAAATCACTCTACACCTGTGATATAATCTGCATATTAAAACTGGGTGATCGAGACTGTTTGGACAGTGGGCTTCCAGAGGAGAACGGACTCCCGGGGGACAGGAGATCCTGGCTCCGCGTCGCTCGCCCTAGTCGTTCATCCTGCAAGCTGATGGCTGACAGATAATGTGCTCTGTCTGCACTGAGGCTTCCCAGCGAAAGACTATCTGTAGGTCCGGATGAGCCGTTTAGGCCAGTACAGTCAAGAGACTTGCTAGAAGATGTGCTGCTTGTTTTAGGCGGCGCATCAGTGAAGGGAGGGATGTAATGTGGGTCCAGAAAGCGTCTGGGAGCACTGGGACTCGGGCTGCGACTGCTTTCTGCAGTACGGAGACTGATGGCAGGAGGAGGGGACTGGTGCCGTTGGTGGAGGCTTCGCAGAGCAGCTCTGGTGTCGGCCGAAGTGCTCTCCCTCTGTCTGGCCCCAGGATCTCGGAAAGGTCGAACGCCCGTTATGACCCAGTCTCGTTTCACGCTGCTGGGCTGGCTGCTGCTGGAAGCCCCAGAGGAAAACCCTTCATCTGGGTCAAAAGAGTCCTCTCCACAGCTCACACCATCGGCATCTAAAACACAGTGAGGGAACAATGAGACAGAGAAAACAGAAAGCTGGATTACCTAGATTTGCATTTCCTAGAGGAAATACCAGCGCTTGCAAGGCAGCAAAAGAACAGTGTTAGGTGAGCTTAGAAGTAAGCTCAGGCTTTTGGATGTGTCTCAGTGAAATGCTGCATCGCAGCTGCTTTGACACTCAGCACGCGTCTTGTATTGATTTTCCTGCGCAGCTGATAGAAAACAACATGACACTGTCTTTGAAGTGTAAAGCTGCGGATACACTAGACTCCATTCACTCCTTTCACTTCTACTCATACACATGAGAACAAGGGAGAAACTCAAGCTCAGGGGCACAATTTTGTTGGTGAACTCTAATGAGATGATTCACCAATGTAAATGCACTACAGTTCAACAGTTTTAGGTGAGTTTATTTTTTCTGCATACTTATACTCAGTAAGCTTGCATTAAATTAAAGGGATAGTTCACCCAAAAATAAAAAGTATGTCATTAATAACTCACCTTCATGTCGTTCCAAACCTGTAAGACCTATGTGTGTAAGCTGTGTGTACGTTATACTGTCCATGTTCAGAAAGGTAAGAAAAACATCAAAGTAGTCCATGTGACATCAGAGGGTCAGTTAAAACATTTTTTGAAGCATCGAAAATACATTTTGGTCCAAAAATAGCAAAAACTATGACTTTAGTCAGCAGTGTCTTCTCTTCTGTGTCTGTTGTGAGAGAGAGTTCAAAACAAAGCAGTTTGTGATATCCGGTTCCCGAACGAATCATTCGATGTAACCGGATCTTCTTGAACCAGTTCACCAAATCGAACTGAATCGTTTGAAACGGTTCACGTCTCCAATACGCATTAATCCACAAATGACTGAAGCTGTTAACTTTTTTAATGTGGCTGACACTCCATCGGAGTTAAAACAAACTGCTAAGTCAAGAACCGGTTGCATCTGTTTTCGGATCACCAGTAGTCATGGGAAGTTCGGTTCTTTTCCGCGAACTGGTTCTTCCGGACAGTTTGATTCAATAAACCAGTTGAAGAAAACAGTTCACTGGTTCTTTTGCGCTCGAAGTAATGACGTCATTGGTGATGATTGCCCTTGAGTCAAGCCTTCGTTTTACCTGGGCTCATAACATTAGCACAGAATCACTTCAGAATCAATCACCAAAAGAATCAGTTCGGTTCAGACGCGCTGTGTTGGTCTGCTTCATGCTGAATCACACATGCGCAGTATCATCAGCTCCACGGTTCTCGAATCGGACGCGTCTGACCTAAACGGTTCTTGAATCGAGAACGAGTCAATCTTTTGTTCATTATCTGGCTTGGCTCGGTGTTAATCTTCAGTTCTCTCTTCACAGCAGTTCAGTCAGTGTACTGTTTATTTTAACTCAGAGGGAGTGTCAGCCATGTTAAAAAAGTTAACAGCTTAAGTCATTTGTGGATTAATGCGTATTGGAGACGCGAACCGTTTCAGACGATTTAGTTCGATTTGGTGTGACCCTCTGATGTCACATGGACTACTTTGATGATGTTTTTCTCACCTTTCTGGACATGGACAGTATACCGTACACACAGCTTCAATGGAGGGACTGAGAGCTCTCGGACTAAATCTAAAATATCTTAAACTGTGTTCCAAAGATGAAATGAGGTCTTACCGGTTCTGAAAGACATGAGGGTGAGTTATTAAATGACATAATTTTAATTTTTCAGTGAACTTACCCTTTAAGTTGATCACAATAAAATGCTCACAAAAAAGCTAATCTTTTGAACATTCTATTCATTAAAAAATCATGGGGAAAAGAAATGTTATCATGATTTCCATAAAAATATATAGCAGTACGGCTTTTTTCAACACTGTATCTTAAAAAATGTATCTTAAGCAAATTAGCATATTAGAATGATCGCTATAGTATCACGTAAATTACATGCATTTCTTCATAACAATAATAGTAATAATGTAAACATTTTAAAATGTACAAATATTTAATATGACTGCCTTTCCTGTATTAAAAAAAATGCATCCTTGGTGAGCATAAGAGACTTCTTTAAAATACATTACAAAACATTACTTTTGCACAGTAGTGTAAGATATAATGCTGCGTTCAAGTCAGAAGTTCATACTTCCAAGTTTGGAAACATAAGTGAGTTTGGTTGGAATAAAATGGATGTGCTGGACATATAATTTTCCCTCTCTTTTTCACTTCCCAACAAAGACAGAAAGCTTTCAAGCATTAACGCAACTTAATGAAGAGCAAAGGATGCACATGAGATGTACAGTGTAATTGATGCACATGTTCAGTAATTTTTCATTCATATTAGACAAAATACAATTTTGATCCTATTATCAGAAAAAAATAATAAAGCTTTAACTTGTTGTTATTGGTAATTATGATATGATGGTGGTATTCATGTGCAGTCAATTTGCAAATACATTTGATCATACCAACTTAACCTGAACACACCAATGCAAGATCAATCACAATTTTGTATGCAAATATTAAATAATATTTGAAATAACCTATACACTGAGTGGTTTGCAGAAATTTGTAAAGAAGGAAAAAAAAGAGGGATGTCATTCTATCTTGCCTTGCAAGCACTGTAAACTCAATGTAAATAAAAAAGGTTAAACACAAATGATCACAAAACAACACAAAGGTATGTGGAGACACTAAAAACAAGCAGAAGGAAGTTTTCCATGCAATGGGGTTAGTTTAATCTGTAGGGCCAATCAACACTTTCTATGGCCAAGAAGGACAGGGCTTGTGCACAGACTGTCTAATAATGAGATGTTCCTGAGCCCCGCCTACCCCCTTGCAAGGTTAGGTGAATGGTGCACTTTATCCGCCCACGTGCCACAGGACTGTCTGGTCTCTCCAGGGGGGTGTATCGGCTGGGGGTCATGGAGGCGTAGAATTCAGTCGTGGTTGAGAAATCAAAACAATCTGAGGTGAAGACAGTGAGCGTACTGAACATGATGCTGACAGACGGAAAATTTCACACACAAAAATGGCCACTTTTTCCTGATGCTTGAATGGAAGGACTGATGAGGATGTTCATGTTCTCATTATAATTTTTGTGATCATGAAAGAAAATAAGCAAAATGAAAAGATGACTGTCATTTGAGTTTAATTTGGGAAACAATTCTCACCATTAACAACTCCTTGTTTGTATTAGTGTTTTTGTATTTATTAGTAAGGTAACTACTAGGTTTAGGTATAAGGTTAGCAGAATCAGCCATTAATATGTGATTTAGACGTACTAATAAACAGCCAATATCTCAGTAATATGTATGCTAATAAGCAACTAGGTAATAGTGAGAATTGTCCCTAAAGCACTACCAAAGTTTTTTGTGTAACTGTGTGTGTGTGCTCTTGTTTTTGTGACATATCAGGACACAACTCTGTATAATGACATGGGTATGACACAGGTATTACAAGGAGATGGTGACTTATGAGGACATATGAGAACGCTTATAAATCATACAGGATGAGTTTGTTTGAGAAAGTAAAAATGCACAAAGTTTCCTGTGAGGGTTAGGGTTAGGTGTAGGGTTGGTGAAGGGCGACAGAATATACAGTTTGTACCGTATAAAAACCATTATGCCAATGGGATGTCCCCACTTTTCACAAAAACAAACGTGTGTGAATATGTTGCATACCCTCTCGTTTCCAGCGGAGGCGACGAATGGAGGCGGCAGTGACAGCTGCCTGTGAGATGCATCTCCCGGCAGGCGTTACTTCCACCTCCAAAAGGTTCCGCGAACCCTCCGGAGGACGGGACGGAAGTGAGCGTCTAATTGCATTTGCCACCTGAGGATGAGAGGTCAACGACAATTTCCGACAATGACAAACAACAACGGTCAATTTCCATTAAGAATTGTTATTTAAAAGTTGCTTCATAAATCATGGAGGCAGGTTCATGTACAAAAAAAACACAAATCTGACTTCACTAGTTCAGTACATTAAGAGTCTAAAAGACAACCAGTGAAAACGTTTCAAGACAAAAACATTGGGCCATCTTTACGAAGAATTTCATATCAGTCAGTCTTTGCTTGTTTGATGTGAAACTGAAATGTACTTATTTGATCGTTTATTTAGAAATAATGCAGAATCTTTAATATTTCTTCTGCTATTTACAAGTATGTTGTAGTATTTAATCGCTTTAACTTTCAAAGACACTGTTTTTTCCACGTTTAAATTAAATCTTAAAAAGCCATTCAGAGCCCACTGTATTTTCCCTAAGTGTACTGTAATAAATGACTTTTACCAGTAATGGCTGGGCATGGAGGTCTAGCTGTGCTCGGTAGAGGATGTCATCCAAAGCTTCCCTCCCCAGATCCCACTGCCCATTATAACTGTTGATCATCATGCAGATGAGATCATTAGCACACCAATCAAATCCTTAATTGAGAATTAACAGGAATTAAATATACAAGACATTTCCTTCTCCTACTAATGTAAAAAGAAAACTTTAATGTTGCACAGAAATACACATTTCTGATTTCTGTGGAAAACATGATATTGTTTTCAGAATTATTTGATAAATAGAAAGCATTTATTTAAAATAGTTTAGCTTATTAATAGTTAGTAAGGTAGTTGTTAAGTTTAGGCATTGGGTAGGATTATGGATGTAGAATACGTATGGTCATGCAGAATATGTGCTTTATAAATGCTAATAAAAAGCAAATATGTCAACAACAGGCATGCTAATAAGCATGGTAACTTACATGGCGTGGTAAACAGCAGTCAGCATCTGCACCATAAACTCTGGCTCCAGTCGTACACGGTTACACGGCTCCTTCCACGACTTCTGCTGCTGCCGCGGGTAACCGCTCACACACAGTCTGCATAACGAGAGCCATTCAGAGAGAATCGTTAATGACATGTTTATTTGGAGGTCTTTATGCTAATGCTGTGACCCGCCACAGAACTCCCTTGCTCTCTCGCTCTAAATCAGCATTCCATTCAATCCATTTAATCATTCAATCTCTGCCTGCTCCAGCAAGAAATTTCAGAGAGAGAGAAAGGGAGTGAGGAAAACAGGGCGAGACGTTCCCAACTCTGGCGCCCCTTACCGTGTGCTCATTCTGCAAACCGATTGGTGGGAGGACGCAGGCATAAAGACCACAGCTGAGTTGTAGCAGAGCATCAGAAAAGACAGCACCTCAAACCTGCAGGAGACAAACACATGCTGCTGTTGCACACCCCCACTCTGACATCTGCATAATTTTACAACGACGAATCAGACGGCGGTACATTATGAGTCAGCGACTGTCGCCGTGCATCTAGCCGGTGGAACGGTAATAACAAATCACACTACATCTGCACGGATATCGCTGTCAAGAAGCTCCAGCAGCGGTTTAATGAAATCAAAATGCTGAGAAATCATTACAACCCATTTCAACCTGCAGGAAAAAAATAAACCGCTGAGTCACGGCGATAAAACGGCCCAGCGGCCGATTAATCAGATGCCTAGAAATATTCCACACATCAAATCTACTTCATCCATCATCAGATCACCTGTTTTGTGAGGTAAATGTCTCTCTCTGGGACAGCAGACCGCTGTACACCACCCGGATGAGGTCGTGCTGGTTCAGGGCTCCCTCGGTTAACGCCATGGACCCCAGACTGGATGGCTGCGGTAAACGGAAGAAATCACTTAGCAATTCGGCTAGTAATTCATGTAATGCTCACAAAGAAAATGTATTGTATATGTTAATGTTAAATGCTTTTACAGCCTTAGAAAATGAGAAATACAGGTTAACCAGTGATGTGTTGATTGAAATTCTGTATATGTATATACATACAAAACCAAAAGTAATAAATATATAATATGAATAAAAACAATAGTTTTAGTTTTATGTTAATTATTGAGAGTCCAATTAAGGTTCATTTGACCGGACCATAGCAACTGTACTATTTTAACCTAATACAAAGTTAAACCAGCACACCCAATGGTTTACTCCGATTTAGCTGCTCCCAGAACACCCTAGAAATCATCAAAGAAGCCCTTTTGTAAAACACCAGGCTTTCTAGCCTTTTGGAGGTTTGACGCATTACCGTATTTTTCGGACTATAAGCCGCACCTGAGTATAAGTCGCATCAGTCCAAAAATACGTCATGACCAGGAAAAAAACATATATAAGTTGCACCAGACTATAAGTCGCATTTATTTAGACCCAAGAACCAAGAGAAAACATTACCGTCTACAGCCACGAGAGGGTGCTATATGCTGCTTAGTGTAGACTACAGGAGCACTGTGCAGAATCTCTGGCAGCATAGAGCGCCCTCTCACGGCTGGAAACGGTAATGTTTTCTCTTGGTTCATTTCTCTCGTTTCATGTCAAATTAATTTTGATAAATAAGTCGCACCTGACTATAAGTCACAGGACCAGCCAAACTATGAAAAAAAGTGCGACTTATAGTCCGGAAAATACGGTAATTTTTAACTTTCCTGTATCCTGTGAAATGAGAGAAGATCAGTGTTTTGTGTGCATAATAACAGAAAACATCATCTTCATTGATTTGACACTGATACCCCCTGTAGCTCAGACATTCTATACAGATCCGATTCAAAAGTGTTTGTATTTTACTCCACTTCTTACCTCATGGTATATTGAAGGCTTGGAGAGAGATGGTATGGTGAATGACAGCAGCTTTCCATTTCCTTTACTGTCCACAATTTCCTGTAACACAAGACGTACAGATAGTGTATGTCTACTTTAGATGCTGAATTTCAGGAAAATGCAGGTAATGCCAATCAGCAATCTCTCACCAGGTTATAGATCCCCAGTAGCAGGGCTTCCACGCAGCCGTTCCGGTAGCGCTCTCTGCTGGCAGAAAGCCGCAAGTACACCCAGATGAGCTCAGGCAGGAACTGCAGAGTAAACCGACGCAAACCCTCCTCTGAGCTCCGGTACAACTCAAACAACTGATGACACACCGGAGCCAACAGCTAGAGAGGAAGAGACACAAAGAACACAGTGACAAAGTAAAAGAGACAGTGTGGGACACAGGAACCGAGAGGAACACTTCCTTGCAACATGAATAATACAAAAAAAAACACAAGCTTAAGGAAGTAGCATATTTAAGTCAAACTATAAAAATTAAACTGATATATTATAATATGATATGAAATTATATTAAATAATACTAAATATGAAATGATCAAAATCATGATCAAATACAATTAAAATTGGAAATGGGAAATTATGTTACGTTGTAATGTTATGTTATGTTGTAAATTTTGAATTTGCTTTTATTCTAACATTTTTCGGGTTTTCAGTTTTATATGCATTTTTAATTTTTATATTTCTTTTTAGCTTTCTTTTTTAAATTCAGTTTCAGTCATTTTAGCACTTACCGTATTTTTCGGACTATAAGTCGCATCAGTCCAAAAATACGTCATGATGAGGAAAAAAACATATATAAGTCGCACTGGATTATAAATTGCATTTATTTAGAACCAAGCAACAAGAGAAAACATTACCATCTCCAGCCACGAGAGGGCGCTCTATGTCTTCAGTGTAGACTACAGGAGCACAGAGCAGCATAGAGCGCCATCTCGTGGCTGTAGACGGTAATGTTTTCTCTTGGTTCATTTCTCTTGCTTCATGTCAAATTAATTTTGAT
This sequence comes from Carassius gibelio, assembly GCF_023724105.1. Taxonomy (NCBI): domain Eukaryota; kingdom Metazoa; phylum Chordata; class Actinopteri; order Cypriniformes; family Cyprinidae; genus Carassius; species Carassius gibelio. The sequence goes on from NC_068406.1 coordinate 13,445,928, forward strand.
AAATAAGTCGCACCTGACTATAAGTCGCAGGACCAGCCAAACTATGAAAAAAAGTGCGACTTATAGTCCGGAAAATATGGTATTTAATTCCAATTAGCATTTCAAATTTTACGTTTTTTTTAGCTTAAGTGCTTCATATAATATTTGTAGTTTAAATTCAGCATTAATGAAAAAGATTTTTGATCGTTTTAATTTTTCAGGTAATGATAACAACGCTGAAAAGTCAGAATAAATCAATCTAGTCCTATCTCAATCATGCCTTTTCAAACTTTCTGTGAAGTGTCTGAAGCGCTTGATCATACCTCACTGATGGGCTGCTCCTGAATAACAGCATAGAGAGCAGGTACAAGAGCTTTCTTCAGACGCAGGCTGCCAGAATAGCTGCGGATTTGATCCTCAGGTAATGTCTAAAGAGGAGAAACCGTGGTTGTCATGACTAAGCAGCCTTAACCTGAATCGGCCTGGAATTGAATTAACTTGGAGGCTGAAAATATTCCTCCATTAAGTTCTGAGATTCCAAAACCAAATGTGGTTAATGGGACACTGCGCTCAGATCACTTGGGAAGGGGGGGCTTAATTTGAGTGAGCTATATAAAAAATGTCAAATTAAACCCTGTAAGGATGTCAAATCTCTCACCTTGAACTCTGAGAGCCATTCCTCCACCACGCCACGCTCTGAGCAGAGCATGGTCCTCCTGAGAGAAAAGAAAAGAAATATGTCATAAATGAAGATTATTACCACTCTTGCATCAAAAGCATGACCCAAAATTAACTTTTTACCACAATGTCAATATCATTGAATTTAAAACATTTGCCACGGCAAATTTCTTTTCTCATCAACCATGAAAATATACAGTATTTTGCATTATTCCATTAAGTGATGCAAATCAGTTTTATGGCTAGTTTTAATGTTATTTTCTCTGACACTATTATGAGTCTATGGTTTAGACACACTTGTCTTGGACTTAATTTATTAATAATTAATTTGATCTTTAAAAAAAGTTTGATCTTGAATGTTTGAGGTTAGTAAGATTTTTAAAGAAATTAATGCTTTTATTCATTAAATTTGATCAGAAGGGATTGTTTATAATGTTACAAAAGATTTCTATTCCAGATAATTGCCTTTCTTTTGAATTTTCTATTCATCAAACATCCTGAAAAAACGTATCATGGCTTCCACAAAAACATCAAGCAGCACACTGACAATAAAAAGAAATGATTTATTAGGATCATGTGACACTGAGGACTGGAGTAATGGTTGTAAATGTAATTTTCTTTTATTATCAATTTAACAGTTATGCTGCACGATATTTTTGTGGAAACCGTGATACCGTTTTTCCACAGGATTTCTTGATGAATAAGCATAAACCATCTAAGACCAGATTGTTTTAATATGTGCAAATTGGCCAGACCATTTTAGTTTTCATTTTGGCTCACCTGCCTCAAACTCAGCTCAGAAGTTTAGATAAGGAGAGATGTGGCTCAGATTCTCCATGTCTCTTGATCTCTGGTCAAACAGCCTGCAGATAAAAAGACGACACACATCCCGCTCATAAGAAAGCTCTCACACCTGCCTGACACACAAGCATCACGGTTACTACAGCAACTGTTGGCTCATGTTTAATATTGCAAACACACACACAGGTGTTACCCCATTCAATCCTAATACAGGACATCTGTGTTTATGCATGTTTGTGTGCACCTCTTAAAATGGCAGGCTCTGTGTTTGGCGGTGTGTTGTGAGAGAGAGTGCTGTGCTCTGATTAGACAGCAGTGCTGCGTTGGGAGTTTGGGAGTGAATCTGAGGTGAACAGAACAGATGCTTTACACGCTAAACAAAACCTGCCAACATCCACAATCCTGCTTGTGCTGTGGAGACATGTTTTAATACGGTCCAGAGGAAGCAGAGGTAACTGCACTTACAGCTAATGTTATATGCTGTCATTTAAAGGTCCTGTATGTGAGATTGACACCGAGTGGTTGAACTAGGTATTGCAGTCCAAATTCAAAATAATGAAGAGGGTTTTTTTTCATCCGGCCCCTCCTCCACAGACTTGATGTACACGTAGGTTGCCAGATTGACAACACCAATGGGAAAGAGCGCACTTGACAATTAATGAAATTAAATATGCTGTGTTTTCTGCCAACTGACAATCCGGGATGCTGAAATACAATTGGGTAAACTGGCAGTGGGCGGGTTTCACAAACCAAAACAGAGACTGATATTCTGGCCCGGAACACACATTTTCAAAGGAGAATAACTGACTGTGGCATTGTTTTTCAGATAAATATGTTAAGTATGTTTCTTAAATATCTGCAAACATGTTATGGAATTTCTATGCTTTAGTAGAGTCAAAAACTTACATACAGAATCTTTAAACTTTGCATGTATACATACTGTACATATACACACACATAAAGCTAGCCTCCCTTCCAATAATTGTTACTTTTAAGAAACAGTGTCAAATTCTGTCCATTTTATCATGAAATTCAAACAATAACTACCATTTTGACAACTTTTGATACGGCATGACAGACGGTTCAAACAGCAGCATGGAGCGTGAGTGAACATGATCATCGCTTCCTCTTTACTACTAGTTATAACACTTAATTAACATCTCACGTAACATTTAATATCTCAGTGTTTCATCAACTGTTGGAAGACGTCAATAAACAGCTCGTAAAAAATGTCACAAAGTAATTGACCAAATCAATCAGGATGCACAGCTCACTAGAAGAAAAAAATGAATGAGCATTTCACTAAATATATATTTGTCTATATATTCAGAGTTTACTTAACCTGTAGTTAAAGCTGCAGTAGGGAACTTTTGACGCTCTAGCGGTTAATAAACAGAACTGCTTGCGTCTTGCGGAAGAACATCGTAGCCGGAACTACTTCTCTCTGTTTATGTCTATAAAGAATCACAAAGGTACTGGGTTACTCCGCTGCGGTACCCCCGAAGCAATCTAAAATAGTCCGAATATAAACACTTATTATAGGTGCACCCTAGTGATTTAGGACAAGCTAAAAACACGGTTTGGAAAATGGATTCATGGTGTACTCGCTTATCATGTTCATTTTTCTACATTTTGAACACAAACAAAGTTACGGACCTCAGCTCTGATTGGTTGTTTTTTACCGGGAGCGGTCTGTAACTGCAAATGGCAATAGGACCACTGGGAGGAGCCAGAGGAGCTTGATTTTTTTCACAGATTATCTGTCTCATATTCTACTGTCAGGACATAATGACAGGTTTAACAAATATGTAAAAAATATATTTTTACAAAAGTTCCCTACTGCAGCTTTAACTCTTAATTATTTAATAAATATGTCATGAAAACAGCCACTGTGTAAATTATTGTAGGCCTATTTTAGCAATGAATTGAAGAAGAAACATAATATAATTAGATTTAGAAAGCCTGCTCTGCTGTTAATTGTAACGTTTAAGGTTATATTCTTGTACAAGTAACACACACCCACTTTAAACAAATCTCTAACAAGAAAATCTATTATTTATTAATTATTACAGTAATTATACAAATACTGTTTTTATGATTTCATATTAATTGCACATTAACATTTAACAGTTAAAACTTAAACTACGACTTTTTTAAAAACTTGTTTTAATAACATAAAATAATTGCATTATTTATCCATTAAGAATATGACCAGTATTGCAGATGTTGTGTAACTAAATTATTTGTACATATTTGTACATGTGTTCAAACATTCATTGTAAGTAAAAAAATGTTTGAATGAAATCTTTTATGCTCACCAAGGCTGCATTTATTTGATTCATCAAAATGTGTCAGTAAAATAGTAATACTATGACATTATTACAATTTAAAGTAACAGGTTTATTTTAATATATTTTAAATTGTAATTTATTCCTGTGATAGCAAACCTGAACTTTCAGCATTTATTACATCATTCTAATATGCTGATTTGCAGCTCAAGAAACATTTCTTTAATATCAATATTTAAAACACTTGTGCTACACTTTGTTACTAAATTACATTTATTAATTGTAATTTTGTCCTGCATTGACAGTGACCACTTACAGCAGACATGCTGTGTCATTTTAAATACACAGTATATATTAAATCAAAAGACTTCTTATGCTTAAATGCTTAACAAAATGCGTAGACAAACAGATTGCGTTTGTTCATTTTATTTATTGGGTAAATATGCAAGAGCTGGAAATATACTCTAAAATACACAAAATGCATGTTTCCCTCAAAAAATGAATTTGAACCTTAAAATGTGATGCTGGAACCACTCATTCAGTTTAGAGCCTCCCAAGTCAAAAATGAAAGTTTATCCTGAGGCTGTAAAAAACTTGGTCTAAAATATTTGAAAAATGCAGCATGTCTGCAACAAAATAGCAGTCAACGCTCCCCTCACAAGAGACACTCCCCTCTTTACAAAGAAGCCTCAACACCAAAACATTCCTCTGCTGTGTGAATGCTACACGGTTAGCACGCCTGCTCTCCAACCCTTGCCAACGGGTAAGAAGCTTACAAGATTCAGTGCCAGATAATTAAGTGTAAACAGTCCCCCGAGACCTAAAATAGCCATTGTGAAAAGAGCTTAGTGTAAAGAGACAAGAAGAGGGAAAATGAGAGGTGATTTCACTGAACGGAGATCAAAGTAGTAAGCATTCAACAAGCAGGGGTTACTATGATCGGCTGCAGCGGGACGCAACAGAAAGGTCATTGTTAAATGGGTTGTGCAACATACTCCCAAACGCACTCCAAACTGCCACAGACACACAATTCACCTGAGCTGATGCTCAAAATCTCATCAGACACCCACAGCTGACGCTGTTACCATAGTAAGGGACAAACACTCAAGTGAAACATATGGACTCATTAACAAAACATATGCATTCCTAAACGCATGCATTCTAACACACCAATAGTTATTTTGTTCTGACAGTGTAAAATACATCTCAATCCTGTCAAATTAGCCAGATGGTGTCTAATCTCGTCCAGGCAAATCTCTGGGCTGCACAGAAAACAAGTCCTCGGCAAGGGTCACGATTCAGCTCCTCTGAGATAAAAACAACTCCGTGTCGAAGACAAAAAGACCAATTTGGTTGATTAAAGAATTACTCTAGGGTTAAATCAGTGGCGAATCATGCCCCAGTGATTTCTGCCATCCTTCCTGTGTCATTTGACTGTGGTTTTTCAGTGAACACCACTTCCTGCTCTCAACACTGGTGCAACTGTGTTTGTGTGTTTGTGTGTTTGTGTGTGTTTGTGTGTGTGTGTGGGGGGGGGGGGGGTGCAAACTTCATACAGCTGGTTTATAGGTGTGCCTTTCTGAAATCAAATCACTTCACTTTGTGCATGAGATTTAAAACTGGTGTTATGCCAGAAGTTGGAATAATGCCAATGTGTGTGTGGCGTAAAGGTTTCCAGAGAATAGATAATGCATATTGAAAAATACCTTAAAAAGTTAGATGAGCTAGGACAAACCGTTATGCTAAAACTAAACAGCGCTTGTTTCTTTAAAATTGTAACATTTATAAAAACTGCTAAAATAATATATTTATCTAGATTTATAAAAAATATTAGGCATTCAGACCTAGTGTGCATCACTTTCTGTTTTTACTTTTTGTTACTGTTTTTTATTTAGAGCCTTCCAAATCACAAGACTATTAGAATTGATTCAGCTAAATCAATTTATTCGTTTTATCAACAACACACACACACACACACACACACACACACACACACACACAATAATAGTAATCCTTTGAAACAAAAAACATGGCAGCCCGTGACCCAAGACTGAAAAATATTACATATTTTTTACTCTTATAGGTTAAAGATACAGCACTAAAAGTCGATAAATGGGAGTAAGTGTACATTAAGTGTAAATGCATAGCTGGAGATGCTTATTATTATTTATAAGTTTAACAATCTAAGTGTGTCATGTGTTTATTTTAGTTAACCATTCAGAATAAATACTATAAATATTATAAAAATTGTTTTATACAATATTTAACAAATATTATAAAATATTTTATAAAAGATTATAAAATTGTCTGTTAACATTACAAAAGAGCACATAATGACAACCCAATCATCGATAAGGTACAAACCTCTACTAATAATTTGATATATTTTAAGTTTTCGAGAAATAACCTATATCAAGCCCACGACTATTTGGATGTTTCTCGGACCTAATGTTTAATGTCCTAATGTTTATTTTAATATATACAGAAATAAATATTTTGTTTAGTTTCTAATTATTATTTAAAAGAGAAATCAAGAAGCATGGTTATATGTTTGTTACCTTCTATCATAATACAAGTCTAAACGTGTTATTCAAATAACCTCTGCAATATATATGACATGTTGTTAACTTTTTAGTAACCATAAACGTAATTGAATAAATATATTTAATAATCATTCGGCCTAAATATAAGCGAATCAGCGTCATCTTCCACCGCATGTGGTTCAGATGCTCCAAACATGCTCATCTATGCTCATAAATACAGATTGTATCAGTGCTATGGTTCTGAATCACATACCAGCAGGATATGGACTCCTCCGGATGCTGCAGATGATCACTAGAGTCCTTGAGCAAAGCTGCAATGCGCCTTAAAGGACAGACCCGACACAACGACCCCTTTTAAAATCAGGCAGAACAATACTTGTACAATCCCACCAGACCATGTCTATTAATATCAAGGAATCGATTAGTTAAAAAGGCCTTCCGTTTGCCAGACGAAAAGGATCACTGCCGCGTTGATATCATCATGTATCTCTGCTCTCTAGCTCTTCCTGCCAACTTGCAGCTATTTACCTGACCAATTGAGTCTCTCTTATCGAGCCCTCGCCGCGGCTGGCCAATAGCTGCGCAGTGCGGTGAGTGGTGAGCTGACCGGTGATCACCGCGCTGCGCTGCTATTGGCCAGTCGAGTCGTGGGCTCGATCTCAAAGACTCGATTGGTCAGGTGAAAAGGTGACCCGTGCTTGAGTTAAGACAGGTGACACGCGTCATCGATCTCGTCATTCGAGTTCCTATCAAAGAGACTATCCCTGCATCCCAATGTGTTTACTATTTACCCTGTCTGCCCTAAATAGTATCGAAAATTACTATTTAATTACTAATTAACTAAATAATTAAAATGTAATTACTAAAATTACTAATTAATATAGGATGTTGATTTGCTAAAGGTGTAAGCCGCTAGACAATAACGTTACAGTATATTTGGGTTTTTTGACTCCTGTAAAAACAGGTTTTACAAGGATTGAACAGCATGGAGGTGAGTAAATAATGACTGAATTTATGTTTAGATGAACTAACCTTTAAAGCCCCAAATATAAATTGCATGAAACACATGTAAGCATTAGTATCAGATATTATATTATGAATATACTTGAAGAAATAAGCAGCTTGTTGTTGTCAGGGAATAAAATATAGCCTAATTGTTTCATTAACATATGCATTGATTACTTGACTGAAAGTTTAGATGCATTCAGCATGGCTGCATTTGTTTAGTGTGTAGTCATGCATAGCTATGGCATATGAAAAAACTAATTAAAATTTACAAAATTGTTTGTTTTACAAAATATAATAAATTATTGGTTAGTATTTATCATTATTGTTGTTCATAAGTGTTGGGGTGGGCTAGGAATGTTTTCTGGGGTTATCTTAATTTCTAAGTAGTAACACTTACATTTGTCGAGTGTAAAATCAACCGTCTTCTCCAAAGGCAAGATCTTTGAGCAGCTGATCAATGTCCCCTATGTGCAGATATTACAAACAAGAAGCAAAACACACTAGGTAGGGTTGCCATGTTGCAAAAATGATGTGATCAGTTGTAAATAGCAAAAAGTGACCATAGCTGAAACATCCATTAAATAAATAAAATAAATAAAAAGAGCTTCCGGTTTTTAAACAATGTCACTGTGGTAAATGGTTTTATTACAGACGGAGGTACACGTTGTTAATATCAGATCTTTCCAAAACTGTTTAAGCACTGCATGCAAGTTTAGTCAGATACAAAGAAGAAATCACATTCTTTTTCATAGTCCTTTTGAAGTGTTAAGAGAATGTTAGTGTTTTAACTGATGAAAGAAGAAGAAAAAAATTTTTTTTTAAAGAAGATTACAATTTATAAGTCTTCCAGTTTACATAAAGGCTGTATTACTAAAATATTACATTTTCAACAATGCTTCTCAAGAAAATAACTGCAATTTCTCCAACCTCCTTGGATCCAGATAAAAATGCTCTTTAGGTATGTTTCTAAGAGTCACCTGCCTATCAGAACAGAAAATCCTCAGTTTGTGACAAATACTAAACATTTTCATCCACAGTCCCCAGCTGTTCCAGCGGAGTCCGTCTGCTAAAGATTGTTACCAGCCTCGGGTGGGTTTCCAGGTGTCTATAATCTTCCCTTTAGAATGGACAAAATAAACTGGATGCATCATAGCGGTAGCACAAGCCTGTCAACAAAACATACAAACCTGCTCTTAATTTTAAATCAGTGCATTTCATTGTATTAAAATGTGTCATGTTAAGCAGTTGATATGACAAGCTCTCCTCTCTAGGCTACTGTATGTTAAATACAGGCTCATTGTATTGAGGATGAACAAAGTTTGTGCTGAATAAATTTTTTTGTGTGCAGAGAATTGTAGGATATTTTTTTCAATTCAGCCCAAGATAATAATTTTGTGTAGTACTGAAATGATGCACTTTAATATTGTTGTTTACTCTTGTTTGATAAACAGTTTTAGTACCGTGTTAGTCCTTTCATACAGATGAATCCAGTCTGTTTCTGTGTGCTTTGTTTGAGGGAGACAGTTAGTAACTCACATGGTAAGGCATGAGTGTGAGGAGGGACCCCAGTGGGAACTGCTTGAAGTCCAGTTTTCCAGAGATGGGCTCCACCCTGCCGTGTTCCTGAGTCATAGACAGGAGTCTGCAGAACAGACGACACCCTTCATGCTATTTATATCACAAAACCTGTTGTGATGTAAAATAAACATCTAAACATGTACAGAGAAGGATTATCCCATCTCAGTTTTTAATATTTGACAATTGAAATATTTATCTTCATATAAATCACATTTTGATTGTCAGTTCAAATCACTTAAATGCTATGCAGACAGCTGACTTAATGAAAACATATGGATGCAATATGAAAATGTAGACCAGTAAGCTGATAGTTATATATATGTTAAGGGTAATAACTGATAAATGGCTGATATTAAAAAAATAAAACACCAAAAACTACTATCAGTCACTTCATATGCTAAAAATAAACTTAAGCACACATTTGCTAAAAATGTTAGTGTTTTAATTAGGGCTGTCAGTTTAAGGTGTTAACTTAATTAGTTATGAAAAAATAAGGAGATTAAAATATTTTACCACAGTTAATGCACTGACCTTCGCCCCCAAACCTCTATGCCCCTTACATTTCATACAGTTGACAAATATGATGCAGGACAAAAACTCCATAAATGCAGTTATGCCCAAAAAATTCTAGATATAGGGGCAAAAAATGTCCCGTATGAGTTTTTGTCTCATATTTATATCATATGATAAGCGATATCACACCAGCAACGAGAGCAATATCACACGAGTGCTGTTTATGTCATGAAGAACTCAAGTGCAAATGTGATTTTAAACAACAGTTCAGTAAATAATAAGTTAATATTGTGCTATATTTAAACACAATATTGTGTGTTCTTGTTTAATTTTGCCAACAAAAATATTACCTAAAGTAATTATTTAAATAAAAATAATACTCTTACTGACCACAAACCTTTGAACAATGTAAATGAAAAAGTATACATTTAAAAATAAGAGTTAAGAGTTAAGTTAATAATAATTAATTTCCCCATTTTAAATCAATCAATAAATCAATCCGCCAGTAAATATTTTTTTCTTTAAAAAGCCCTGGAGAAAAACACCTTCATATCCATCCACATGATCTCTTACTTGAGTTCTGGGTGTCCTTCGATGATGGCGTATCCTGTAGGTAAGCGCCCCCCGCCATCATGACTCAGTGCTGTCCACCCACAATCTACAAGTAACTGGTTCCTGTGTGGGTAGTGACCTATGACCCGTGTCAGCACCCGTACTGCCACATCCTCAAGGCTACAGGAGCCGATGAGGGACTGCTGCACATCTGGACATGCAACGGATAATATTATGATTCGAAACAAGCTGATAACATCACTGCTTACAGGAAACAGGAGAACATGGCAACACAGACCATAAAATATGTAGTTCCCAGGATGCACCTCACTCAACAGGGCCATGTCTGGCACTGGTTGGCTACAGGAAGGGGTGGAGCCAATGCTGGATTTGACACCTTTTATTCCAGCAGCCTCCAACCTATGGATAGTGTGAATAATACCATCACAGCATTTAAGTAGGAATGCATTGATATAAAAATGTTGAAAATTACAATAAGATAATGATAATGTTCATATTATGTACCTAGTGCCTACATTAAAGTTATGTTTTTTTTTTGTCATAATAAATTAAAATAATTTATTTTAAATGGTACAAGTGAATTTAGACACCATATTATAATATGCAATGTAAAAATATAGTGTTTAAAATTATATGGGTTTTTAATCTATATTAAAAGTTAAATACTAAAAAGTGATTCAGTTATTTGAAATGCAATTTAGACAATATGAATGTACAATAATAAAAAATATTGTTGTTGAACTATAAAATGTTTTGTTTACTAAATGAAAACAACACTAAAATAAATTATTTTAAATAAATGTGAATATAGACATCACAACATTATAATATACAATCTAAAAAAACTTCATTTATTTTGTACTCAAGATTGCATTTATTAGTGTTGTTAATATTTAGTTGTCTCATTTAAAATAAAACATTAAAAAAATAAAATCTCTTAATTTCTAGGCTATAAGTGAATGTGAATAGAGATTGCACAAAATTATAAAAGTTACTATATATATATATATATATATATATATATAATTTTTTTTCCTAAAGGTTGCATTCATTAGTGATTAAAATTATGTTTAGCTGTCCACAGAATTTAAAAATACAAAACTCAGAAAAATATATTATTTTAAATGTAACTGTAAATTTAGATATGTCAATACTATAATGTATAGTATTTATTTAATTAAGAGATTACATTTGTTATTGTTGTCAAATACTTAAAAAGTTTTTAACTTTGAGTGTTAGATGACATCAGCATACTTCTCCATGAACTGTAGCACAATCGTAGTGGTTTCCTGAGCAACAGCTTTGATTTGCTGCTCCCCCTGACAGGCATAAGTGTTCCCACAGTGGGCGTAAATTCCCATCAGCTCCACCCCTGAAGTGTCCCAGATCTCCAGGGCGAGCTGTAGAGCAGCTGGGTCACAATGAGGAACGCCCGCTTTCAAAACAAAACAATTTATCCAACTACATTACAACTAAAACAATGCTTCAAATATTTGGAAGTACATTTGCCGAACTCCAGTTTTACCTCTCCCATTGTCACAATCCAGTTTCATCCACACCTTCCAGACTTGTCCCTGTTTCAGAGGTCTCTTCTTCAGTTCCTGCAGGGCCAGGTGGTTGTCCACCATGACCTGGAATAGAGAAAGTCTCTTGGACAGCTCTGCACAGCGCTCCACTTTATCAAATGGCAGAGGGTATGCATAAAGTATATCGTCATAGCCGTTATCAGCATAGAATGCCGCCTCGGCTAGAGTAGACACAACAATACAACGACGAGAGCCTCCTGTCATGATGTCCGCACACTCCCTGAAGACAGATGACATTAGTGAAGAAAGAAACAATGGTAATTGCATGACACAATTATTACGCTTTTATCCAAAGTGACTTACAGTGCATTCAGGCTAACAGTTTTTACCTAATATGAGTTCCCGGGGAATCAAACCCACAACCTTGCACAGGAACCTTAAAGGTCCAAATACTTATTACAAATACTTATACAGAACTTGACAGAAACCATATAAAACAGGCAAAATGAGTAGTGAAGAAACCTAACGTGATTAGGGTATTAATAAAAGTATCTTGCAAACACAATGTTCGAGAGGCTGGTGTTGTTGAGAGGAGTCTCACAGTGTTTTGTGTGTTTTCATGTGAGGTCGGAGCTGGACTCCCAGTGTGTGGAAGCGCTCGAGCATGCCTTCAGCGTTTCTCTTCATCTGATCCAGGTCAATGATCAGCGCTGGAGTACAAAGGTCTTTGATGAATTCAACAGCAGCCATTATCCAAAAACTAAAAGAAATACAATATAATAACGCATTTAAGCGAAATGGAAACCTGCAAACCTGCAGAGCTGTAAAAAGCTGCAGACTGTGTAAGCTAGATAATAAATGCAAAGTTAACTTTAAAATCATATAACCTAAGCAATTAATGTCAGTTGTAAATATATTTACAAATAATCTAGTAAACATGAGCATGATTTATGGTCAAAGTAACGATAGTAAATAGTTATGATAAACTGAGAATAGACTAATCGCAGTTTTTCTTTCACTCACCATAAAGCAGCAGATAAAATTCTCCCAAAGTCCTTAAAAATTAGCTCTGACTCTCTCCAATGAGAGCGAGAGAGTGAAGCCAGAATCAACACCGCGACACAAGACGAGACGAACAGCGGCTTTTCAAACTTAAAGCTCCTCACGAGATTTAAGGAAAAGTGTTTTTTCAACGACGGGGAATTATTATTATTAATAAAGACGTAGTCGATATTTGTTTCTCATAGACATTTTTGTTATTCTTCATTTATTTACTTATTTTTTAACTATTTTTCAAGTGGTCTTAATATATGGGTCTAGTTTTTTGTGTTTGATTTACAGTTAAGACCCACACTTAACTTTTACACTGATAATCTATCACTAAAAATATTATTTTATCTCTAATATTTTGTATCAGTGTACGAGCAATAAATATTTAGTAATTTTATTAACTGTGTTTATAATTCTTTGTATTTTCTGGGTTGCACAAGTTATTTCCTTGAAATATATAGGCTATATGTAATATGTGATTTCAGGCAAATTTTGTAATTATTTGTTATAAGTTATCTTTGATATTTAACAGAAAAGGGGAATCAAGTGATAATTCGGATTAGATTTTTTTGTATATTTGATTTGTATTATATGAAAGAGACAAATTGCTAAATTAGCAAAAGTATTCAGTCTTGTCTTTATCTTGAATCTCAAATGCACTGAAGCAATGTTAACTAGAATCTGCTCACATGTTTTACACGTGTTCTTGTCACATTCCAGTTCGAATTTTGGAAAGATGTAAATACCATGAGCTTGAGAATGCTAAAGATGGAAGGTTAAATATATCTTTGTCAACACTCTTTGTCAACAAAACCTTCATGACAGGATGATGCAGGTTACAGATCTCCAGCATCTTAGCACTGGTTTGGCTGAATGTGTAGTCAGTGAGCATCAGAATGTCTAATCTAAGGCCCCACGATTAACTTTTTGTTACTCATTAAAGTGGATTATTTCAAAGTCAGTTAATCAAGTAGCTAATGTAGTCATTAACGCTAATCCCTTTTCTCCCACTTGGATAACATCCTCAATTACCAAAGCCATGTGAGAGTATCAGAAAGATCTTAAGGCATGTTTTCACTTTTTAGCTTGATGTCTTTCAAGAGAGCTCCAGGCTTTTCAGACAATTCTGGTTGTTGGGGTAATACTACAGTGATATGATTTTAAATTCCAGTCACATATTGTACAGTACTATAGTGTAAGTGTTTTTTATGTGTCACTTATGGCTGCATTTATTTTATCAAGAATATAGTTAATAATAACATTGTGAAATATATTTTTTAAATGTTTCTTTATATTTTAAAATGTAATTTACTTTAGTGATAATAGTTTTGTGGGTAGTGCTACGGGTGTCCAGAGTTCGAATCCAATCTTGTGGACCTTTTCCAATATGCTTTCTGTCAGTTCAACACTCTTTTGATAATAAAAGCAAAAACACAGAAAAAAATGAGATAAGACTTTTTAAAAAAAAGTAATTTATTTCCGTCATGGCAAAGCTGAATGTCTAGTCTTCAGTGTCACACGGGTCCTTCAGAAATCACTTTTGTATGCTTATTTTGTATTAAAGAAACATTTATTTTTAACAGTGTTGAAAACATTGTGTTTCTTAATATAGTTAGTGGAAATTGTGATTTGTATGACTTTTCCAGTCATGAAATCTCATTTTTTTAAAGTATGCACACAATGTGTTATTGACCCAGTGCTGTTCTGCAAAATCAATGTCTTAAAATTCACTCTAAGTGATACGTTGACAATTGTGCATTATTTGAAACCGTTCTGTTTTTAAAGAAATGTCTTCATTCTCCGTCTAGTAGAATTCTTCATAACTAGATGATATATCTTCTGGTAAACTTATAGCTACAAGTTATTTGCAGCTACAAATCACTAGGGGGGGCTGCAAGACTTCAAGTGATCACATGACTTTAGTGACAACAAGGGTAATGCCATCAGAAGGCCCAAGATTGGGCCAATAACATGCACACACGGCAAAAAATCTGTATTTAGGAAAACTGCTTTTTTATTCTAAACTCAGAGCTGCTAGACAGACATGAGGTGTCAAGTTTGGCTTAAGACGGAGACATAAACGTCTGCAACAACAGACATATCGCTGATAACTGGCAAGGAAAATCCAGCAAAGCACCCAGTTACTATGTAACAGGTGCAAGCCATAATAAAGAAGCATGTTCCGTGTAGCTCCAATAAGGAGAGCCTGGAAAATGGTATTACAGCCATATAAAAACACATCCAATAATTACAGTGGCTTACAAGCAAAATAGCACATAAAGGACTTTGCACAGAGCTTACAACCTTGAAAATATTTTTTCGGTGTATGCACATTGCCAAACAAAACTGTACCTTTATTAACACATGTGCAAAGCTGACGGAAGAGAAATAGCTCAAAATAAACTTGTATTGATCACAAGTGCACACACACACACTCTTATGTTTAGCATTATGTCCGTCCTATGTTCAAGCCAGCATTCTTCATAAAGAAATCACAAAGCATGTTAATGCACATCTGTCTTCACAGCTCTATCACATTCAGAGTCCCTATGAGCCCTTATAGATGACAGATGTAGAGGTTAGTGAGAGACGTAGTCACTTCCTCTCTGCTCATCATCTCTCAGCAGCAGGCAGTAGTTCTCTGGAGGTCCGACCGACCCCCCGCTCCTCTTCATCCATCTCTCGCTCATTAGCTGGGCTCAGACGGCTTGTTAAGCTCCACTTTTACACCTCTTTCACCTGTTCCTAAAAGACAATGATATAAACCTGCTGTTTAAAAACACTGTCTTCTTTTGCTCACCCTCATGTCACACACACTGTTCATACAACGAAAGAGAAGAGTTACTGGTTACTACACTTCCATTTAAACAAGAGGAGTCAGAAAGATTTTTTTAACAAAATTATTATTTATTATCGTTTATTTAGCAAAGACACATTATATGTATCAAAAGTATTTGTTTCACTTCTACCAAATAGAAAAGAGCAGCATAAACAACTTGCTAAATGTCTTATGTTGTGTTCCACCAAAAAAAGAAAGTCAGACAGTTTTGGAACAGCATGAGGGTGAGTAAATAATGACAAAAAGTTAATTTCGGCCTGTGCCGTTCCTTTAAATAGTATTTCAGTAAAGCAATCTGTTCGTATTCCCGTAGACACAGAACAGAAATACACTGAACAAAACTATAAACGCAACAATTTAGTTCTTTCCCTATTTATCATGAGCTGAACTCAACGATCTAAGACTTTTTCTATGTACACAAAAGGCCTATTTCTCTCAAATATAGTTCACAAACATGTCTAATTCTGTGTTAGTGAGCACTTCTCCTTTGCCGAGATAATCCATCCACCTCACAGGCTCCTTTGCATAGAGTTGATCAGGTTGTTGATTGTGGCCTGTGGAATGCTGGTCCACTCTTCAAAGGCTGTGTGAAGTTGCTGGATATTGGCAGGAACTGTCGTATACGCTGATCCAGATCATCCCAAACATGTTCAATGGGTGACATGTCCGGTGAGTATGCTGGCCACGCAAGAACTTGGATGTTTTCAGCTTCCAGGAATTGTGTACAGATTCTTGCAGCATGGGGCCGTGTATTATCATGCTGCAACATGAGGTGATGGTAGTGGATAAATGGCACAACAGTGGGCCTCAGGATCTCGTCACGGTATCTTTGTGCATTCAAAATGCCATCAGTAAAATGCACTTGTGTTCGTTGTCCATAACATATGCCTGCCCATACCATAACCCCACCGCCACCATGGGACACTCGATCCACGTTGACATCAGCAAACCACTCATCCACACAACACCATCCACGCTGTCTGCCATCTGCTCTGTACAGTGAAAAATGGGAAGAGAACACCTCTCCAAAGTGGCAGACGCCATCGAATGTGAGCATTTGCCTACTCAAGTCGGTTATGATGACGAACTGCAGTCAGGTCGAGACCCTGATGAGGATGACGAGCATGCAGAAGAGCTTCCCTGAGATGGTTTCTGACAGTTTGTGCAGAAATTCTTTAGTTATTCAAACCGATTGTTGCAGCAAACCAGTCCTGGGCTGGTGTGGTTACACGTGGTTTGTCGTTGTGATGACAATTACATGCTCCCTCAAAACTTGCAACATCTGTGGCATTGTGCTGTGTGATAAAACTGCACATTTTAGAGTGGCCTTTTATTGTGGCCAGCCTAAGGCACACATGTGCAATAATCATGCTGTCTAATCAGCATCCTGATATGCCACATATGTGAGGTGGATGGATTATCTCGTCAAAGAAGAAGTGCTCACTAACACAGATTTAGACAGGTTTGTGAACTATTTAAGAGAAATAAGCCTTTTGTGTACACAGAAAAAGACTTAGATCTTTGGGGGTAAAAATAGAAGTGTTGCGTTTATAATTTTGTTCAGTGTATATAGACACTACACAACTGTCAATTAGGAAGGTCATGCCTGGTCATGTTTGAGCAGATCTCACCTGTTAAATATTTCTCTTTAGCACGAGCTCGCTCATCAGCGTCAAAATACCACACCGTTATAGCATACCTGTACATAAATACACACATAATTGTATCCAAGGAGCTTACAGGACCATTTAAAAAATAAATAAATAAATAAATGAAACGTCACTTGCACTGACCTTGTGGCATAAGCTGGCTGGACCTCATGTGGGTTCCGTCTGTCTGACCAGAAGAGCAAAAGTCTGTCAAACTTGGGCTCAATGTCTGCAAACTGCGCGGTTCCCTCTGGAAAGATCCGCAAAATGCCACCATGTTCCTACAGAGTGAGCAGATGAGAATTAGAATTATGAATTAGGCTATATGGTTAGATGAGTACCTTCATATTTCGACTAGGGCTGGGACAACGCGTCAAGGTCATTGATGACATCGACGCAAAAAATACATCGATGCAAAATATGCGCATGGATTCGTCGACCTGTTTTTATTCCTCTAAAATACGTTTGCGAAATGTTTACCTTATGTGCGCTGAAATATACGCGATGGCCGGATCAACATTCTGTCCAACGTTATATAACCAATCCAGGGGTTTTTCTGCATTGATCTTTTTTTTATTTGATCGGTGAGTGATGTAGAATAGAATGACTGATGAGCCTGACAGGGCGCGTATGAGAGAGAGAGCCCCGGCTGTGCGCGCACTCACAGTCTTCAAACAACACGAGCGCTTTTTGCTCTCTCTCTTCCTTGTGCATATTAATCAAAATCATTAAACATGATAGAAAAAGGGCGAAACACCAAAGTTTCACACGCGCTCGCGCACTCACATTCTTCAAACTACACGAGCGCTGTCTTGCTCTCGCTCTCTCTCTCTCTCTCTCTCTCTCTACCCCTCGTGCATATTAACCAAAATCATTAGACACGATAGAAAAAGGGCAGAACGCCAAAGTTTCACGTGGAGCATTCAGAGATTTTTTTTTTCTCCATGACAGGCTGCTGGCTCCCACTGTTAATTTTTTTTTTTTGGAAAAACACTCTCTGTATTAGCTTAAAGCCTTCAAGTTTACACTGGTTACTGTATTCTTTCAATTGCTCTAAACAAGTATTTTGGGTGATCTTTTTTTATTGAATGCTAGACATCAAGTTGTTGTTATTTTCATCTGAAAGAAGAACTTTTTTTCAGTAAGCTAGGCCCTATGTGTTCAGTAAGCTTGTTTCAGTAAACTATGTGTTTTCAAGGCTTCAAGGTTTTATTGAATGCTATCTCTATACAAGTGCAAAGTAATGCATTCTTAGTCAGTCTTTTATTTTGTAATTTTAAGAGCAATAAACATATATTGCAATGTTAAGGAATTCATGTTTTTTTTTCATTCAGATATGTAAATCAACGTATAAATTGTTAGTAGTCAGTTAATGGGGAGATAATCGAAATCGAATTGGTCTGAAAAAATGAATCGGTAGATTAATCGATGCATCGGAAAAATAATCGCTAGATTAATCGTTTAAAAAATAATCGTATATCCCAGCCCTAATTTCGACATTTGAAACTTTTTAGGGTTGTACATGGTAAATCATTAAAATTGGATCAGACAACTGATACCTAATGTATTCAACTCAATGTGAAGACAGCAGGCAAATATATATATATATATATATATATATATATATATACACACACACACACACACACATCCACAAACACAATGAAACCAAGAACGTATGTAGAAGTATTTAGCACAAAAGCGAATTGTATTCGACTAAATAGATGATCTCAATATTCTGGCAATCCACTCCCATAAAAGAAATTACTAACTAATAAATTACAACAAAAATACAACTTTTTAAAAATATGATTTGTTTTTAATTGTCATATTAGAACTACCATAATGCATACATCTCATTTAATATGAGTACTTCTAAAAATGAATAAACCTATACAAATATAATGTACATATAATTACAAATTTAATAATAAAATAAATTATAATAATTAAATGATTGTAAAAAAATAGATATTGTTAATTACACACACACACACACACACACACACACACATAAATACATACAATACATATTTAAATATAAAACATTAATAATAAGAAACTCATCAGTAAGACCTTTTATTTTTGAAAGAAATTAACACTTATTCAGCAAGGATGCATTAACTTGATCAAAAGTGATATAACTATATAAATAAATGCTATTAGTTTCCACAAAATATTAAGCAACATTGATAATAATAAGAAATTGTTCCTGAGCATGAATTATTATGATTTATGAAGCACCATGTGACACTGAAGACTATAGTAATGACTGCTGAAAACTCAGTAAAAAAAAATACATTACAGTAGAAAAGTTACTTTAAAATGTAATAATACATTGTAATAATATGCAGCTAATATATGCAGTATAGTGAGAATAAGATGTCTTTTTAAAACAGTATAAATGTATACAAGTATAAATTAAAAAAATGACTGTTTCATTCACAAAACAGAATGTTATGGATGGGAAAACTCTGGGAGGGAATGTATTTTTTCCTGCCCCAGGACAACCCGATGCTAAAATTAGCTTAAAGAAAAAAAAATCTGACACACTGTGACTTTTACATAAGCAAGACAGCAGGGAACAAGCAAGTCTGCATGAGACAGCTGTTTTCCTCTCCATTCAGTGAAGGGGGTGCGATAAGAGTCTGAGAGTACTAGAGCTTATACCATGTATTACTGGCATCCTGTTAAGCTCGAGAGAGATAGAAAATATCAGATCCTCCTTACATCACAGCTTTGATACTCTCATAAACATATGACTAAAAGAAACCGCATTTAAAGAGCCTCAAGCAAAGAGTGTGTTCAACCTACAAACAGCATCCAGAGCAGTGACCACAGCTCCAACCAGCTTCAAAACACATCTGCTTGGAAGTTTCTAGAAATCCTGAAGACCATGATAAGCTGGATCAGATGTGTTTGATTAGGGTTGAAGCTAAACTGTGCAGAGCTGTGGCGCTCCAGGATTTGACATTGAACAGTGTAGTCAAAAACTGAAAAGTTTCTGCCCGTATGTTTTTAATGACAAAACGTTCTGCGTTTACACACATCCGCGAAAATGGCCAAAAACGCTGTATTACATATGCCAAGCCAGTAGTTGTTGCTGTCCCCTTGTTAGTAAACAGTACCTGTAGAGAAGTGACGATTATATGATGCGTCTCCGCTGTTGGATGTAATATTTGTCAAGTAAATCCACACATTAGCAAACTCTTGATCAGCAATGACAGTACCATGAACTCTGCCATTGTTGTGTATGTTTGTTCGCACTTGCCTTTAAAATCGACACATCATAACGCGCATGTCTACAAACCTAACGTCACCATTTTCAAAGATTACCGTATTAGGTGTTTACATGGAAACGATAACGGTGGTGTTCAAAAAAAAATTGCACTTTGAAACCCATGGAAACCCAGTCAAAACGTATTAAAAGTTTCCCATTTTTGGCTGAAAATGTTGCCGTGTAAACAGCCCATGAGACCAATGATCTAGATAGAGTCTTCAAACCTTCTTTCTCTTCTACCATTCCTATTTCTACCCTGTGTTACTGGCCTACTCTATTTTCTACTTCATACAGGAACATCTGATCAACACAGGATTGTTTCCATGGCCAGTTGGAATGTTCTGGAGCAGAACCGAGTCTCTGACGCAGAGCTAGCAGGTCATGACGGAGGTGGTAAAGTGGTGGAAACTGTCATGTCTGCTGTACCGTTTCTTGCGAGAGCACTCCGTAAACATTTCAATGGATAGTTCACCCAGAAACTTTAAATTGGGTCATCACTTACTCTAGTCACAACCAGTGACTTCCACAGTATAGTAAACAAAAGAAAATAAGAATGGAGGCAGAGATTTCACAAGTTTTTGATACAGATTTCCCAATTCAATTCAGATTCCAGTATATTTCACTTACAATTAAACTCAAATTGTTTCAGACTGATTCAAATGAGTCCATTAAGCTTTTTTTAAATATTAATCTTAATAACAAGCTCATAAGAATAATTTGTTTAAGGAATCTGGTTACACTGATTTATGTCATCCTGTATGTTTCTGAATCATGAAAAAGAACCAACTCAGAGGAGTCACTTGTTTGTGAATCAGACTATGTGGGTCACGCCATTTTTATTTTCTACATTTTTTATTTCATTATTTAACAAAAAGAACCAGCCCATAATTGTGTCAGTCAGTTCACAAACAAACAACTTTATGTAGTTGGTTCTTTTTGGTAAATAAAAACCATACAGCACGTCTGTAGCCTGATAAACAAACTGGTCATCCCGTTTTTGATCAAAAAGAACAGTTTACTACAGACTACAATTGCGCTCTGTTAGTTTTTTGTGTAGTGACATTATTTTGCAGTACAATGTTTATTAAACTGTAATAAATATGTAAAAATGTAATAAAAATGTAATACTTTTACAAGTTACAAATCCAATACCAACCACAATTTCTCTGTTCTAGCAGACCTCTAACAACAACACATAAACAGTCTCTCGTGTGGCCCATTGATATAAAGTACCAACAGCAAACTCCCTGCACAAGGTTGGTTTTGAACTTCCATTGTATTGAATGTAAGCTCTGATGCATGTTTGAGCAGTCTACATCAGATAAGTAACCTAAACAAACTGACAAGAGCTTAAACAAATCTCATGCAGCTTTACACGCTACAGAACGTATACAAGTTCACTGGCTGGGAAAAAAAAACTCCTACCTTGGCATCCCAGTCTTTATTTAGGTAATATATGCAGGTGACGCATCTCCCATCACCGTTTGGGTTATCCACATGCCGTACATATCCTGTGCCATTGCCAGGGTAACATGCCACCATTGCCTGGAATGGAAAAAAGGGGTTGTAATGGGTGAAATAACCAAACAAAAGAACATACATAGAATTAACAGTGGTTTTGTTGCAGTTTTCCAATTTTTACCTTCATAAGAAAATTAATATATTCACAATAATATTATTTTTTTCATGCATATAATATTTAATACAAAATATTAATAATAGCAGTAATAAAGACAAATCTTCATGCTCAAACAGGTTATTTTCATTTACAATTAATGAATTTACTCTGTATTTGTGAAACACAGTTCATCAATGAATTCCACTCAGATACAGTACGATACCACAGCATTCAACTACATAAACCTACATGAAGTGGACAAAAAAAAAAAAAGGTGATTACTGTGACATTCTCAGCCCTTTGATGATTATATATTTTAATCTTGTTGAATCTGGGTTATGAGGCTGAGGGAACAATGAAGCCATTGCTGAAGTCTTTCCTTTGCTGAGGTTTTTCCTTTTCGTGCTCTTCCTTTACCCTTTTTATTTTGGTCTCTGGGTTTACATGGAAAGTGTTAATAAATCACAAAGGAAAAAACAGCGGTGTAAATGTGTTTGCGCGCATGGACACATCCGTTATCAGGTCAATGTTACAAAGGAGAGAAAGAGTCAAAGGCTCATAAAAAAATTATGGGATAGTACATCAGTCCACGGCATGTGACGTGCATATGACAAGGTTGAACTACATTTCTGAAGCAAACAACATGTACTTCCTTATAATTAGAAGTTTTAAAATAACTTAAATGGTTGGAGAATATTCCTCTCCAAGTATGAAAACATGTCAAACTTTAAACAAGATCGTGAACTGATGCCAACATTCACCTTTAAATCATTAACAAAATATTTTAAACAAGCATCACCTCCCAACAAACACTTAATTATCAGAAACCTTTGGGCCGGTACTGTGAACAGAGTTTCTGTGAACTGAGAAAAGGCACAAAGTCAGATTGACTCTCTGATATTGATCCCCTCCGGGAACTCGCCTTTTGCCTTCTTTTTCACCCACTTCTGCACGTAGGCTCCTAAATCTGATCAGTTCACTGCAGTTCATGACCTGACACTGTTTTTATAAGCAGCACTGACCCAAGCAGGGAATTTTTAGGCCTTAAATGGGTCATCGCATGCCCATTTTCTACAAGTTGATATGATTATTTAGGGTCTTAATAAAAAGTCTGTAACGTAGTTCGTTTCAAATTTCTTATTGGTAGAGTAAAAAACACTTTTTTAACCTTGCAAAAACAGCTCTTTTCAGAGAGAGGCGTTTTGTAAAATTTTCCTTTAAATGTTAAAGAGCCCTGGTGACCCCGCCCCTCTCTTCCAGCTGCTCTCTGACAGACTGTTTACCTTAGCCACATTCATCATGAAACTTGCTAATTAGCACATTATTTAGAAAGGCGATTTGTAAATATTAATAAAAAAAAAATGGTGAAATAATGGTGGACTGATGACAGCTCACTCAGGACAGGTCTAAGGTAAAACAACAGTCCAGTCTGTGCTGAAACACTAGTGTCAATCAAACTATAATGGGAGGGGCCTGCCTGTGTGATATCACAAAGACAGGTCTCTGAGATCAGCTCGATTTGAGAAAGGGGAAATGATTTTAGTAGATATATAAAAAAAAAAACACTAGGTGGTTTTTTATCATTATAGAGTAGTTGTGTACACACACTGCCAACACTACCAACACACGTTTCAGTTCAAACAACTTGTAAAAGTGCATGTAGCATCCGATGACCCCTTTAACTTAACCCTCGAACCCTGCAGTATAATGTCACAGTGACCTCTTCCCGAGGGACACGACATCAGCATGTTTTCAACGGACTCTCAGTGTATGTGTGTGTTAGGCTGCCTGGGGAACGGAGGGAGGTTATATTTATGCCTGAAAAACAAACATTCCAACATTCTTTGCAATACATACTAGAGATATCAAATATTTTATAAATATTAAGTGCTTTGAAAAAAAACAAAAAACTGTAACATGGCTTTTCCTGGCAAAATGAGTCTCAATGAACTAATGTAAAAAAAAAAAAAATGGTTAAAATTATTTAAGAATTGAATATCGCAAATATATCAGCCAATAATAAAATACAATTTTTGACAGTAATTTACAGGTCTTTATTCTGCAGCAAATGTTTTTGGCAAATTATAATTACCCCAATTCATTCCTCCTCAATAGCAGCACGCCAAATTTGACTGAAACGATGACCAAAGAACTATGATACAAATCGAACTGTTAGAAATGTGAACCGATGCAGCTTTATAACATACACACACACCCTTTCACTCACAAGAACACAAACACACAGAGCTAACACCAGCACACACACCCCCCCAGCTTCCTGAGGCCTATAATTTGATATTAGATTTCCAGTGAAACCGCATCATCTTTCCAGGGGAACATACGACAGCTGAGGAAAGCAAACACAAGCTAGGAACAAATCTGAAAGTGACTTTACATGAGGCCTTTTTTTCTAGCGGCATAACCGTTAGCTGTGCTGAGGTGTGGCCGACTGTAAATCACTCATCTCAAGTGAGAGACGAGGAATGCAGAAGTCACAGAAAGGCCAGACTTAGATTGGTTAGCGAGGGGTTGACTATTTTTATTACTTTGCTGTTTAATTCATCAGGAATTCACCGTCCCGTTTACACCTTGCTTTCTTTAAAAGGAGCATTTATGATGAACATGATTCCAGCCAAATCCTGCAGCCTGCAACGGCACGCAATGCACGACGGATCACAATACATGTGACGACATTTCAGCTGAACTGTTTTTCCTGGCGGCAGGTGTAAAAGCGACGGGCAACGTAAACAAAGACGAAAGGAGAGAGCGTGAGTGTGCGTGCACTTTAGCCAGCACGAGAAGGAGATATAGGGGGAGAAGGAAAAAAAGACAAGCCAGGATAAAAAAGCAAGATGAGGGCATTGACGCAATTCGCGAGCCCCCCACCTGAATGGGCCGGAGCTGATAAGGGTGAAATCGCTCAACGGCGCTTCAATCGTTCAGGTGGGGGTGAGTGTGAGAGCCAACTGCGTCAGAGAGTAAGCGGCACGCGAAACATGCTGGGCTGACAAAACAACCGGGCGAGGAGGGGTGGGTGTGGATGGCACACATCAACATCACACAGTGGGTTTTGCATCTGGATGCCATGCCGCCACTCTCCCATCATCGCCTGCAATGATACGTGACCAGGAAGGAGGGTAGAGGAGATGGAGGGGATGGATGGAGCATTTCAAGCAGACCTTCAGTGTGCGTGTAGTCCTGTCTCTGATACACCTGGATGAACAGCTGCGCCCGCTATCTACCTTTTTATTAGGTTCTCAATATTCATGGCAAAATCAGAAAGCAGTTTGTTTGTGCAGTAATTTGCATTAATGCAGTTTGTTAAACACTACTAGAAAGATTCTGGTTCAATGTCTTCTGTCTAGCAAGATCAGTGCAGCACAAAACATTAAACATTAAATGACAAACACCCAAATATTCTGTCATCGTTTACTCACATATTACACACACACACACACACACACACACATATATATATATATATATATATATATATAAATCATGAAACTTACACATTTTAACAGCAATTTATTAAACGATTAACAAAAATTATATTAAGGCCCTATTTTTTTTTTTTTTTTTTTTTATCAATTACTATTTTACATAATTTTTCCGGATTCCATTTGAATGGTTTCATTAAATGTTAATAATCAAAAGAATCTCTTAATTAATTTATTTTATTACAAAGTTATTATTTTATTTATTTCATTTTATTCAGAAATACTATGTTTTTCTGCTAAATAAATTATGATAAAAAAAATTCCTGGTAAATATTCCTTAATTTTTTTTTATAATAATTATTATTAGTAGTAGTAATATATCATTAAATTAAGTAATATATATTTGTCACAGTTTCTTCTAGTTACCAAACTTTTACCCAGGTTGTTGTAAAGACTTAAGTTTTCTACTGTATATGATGATATTTTTGTTGAAAGAAATTGCTAAATCCTCATAAAGTGACTCTCAGAACAGTTTTAGATATTATGTTCATATTCTTTTTTCAGCAAATAAATGCACCCTTGGTGATCATAAGAGATTTCATGCTTAAGTATGGTGACCCATACTCACTTGAACTCGTGCTCTGAATTTAACCCATCCAAAGGGCACACACACAGCAGTGGGCAGCCATTTATGCTGCGGCGCCCGGGGAGCAGTTGGGGGTTCGGTGCTTTGCTCAAGGGCACCTCAGTCATTGCATTGAAGGTGGAGAGAGAGCGCTGTACATTCTCTCCCCCCCACCTACAATTCCCGCCAGCCTGAGACTCGAACTCACAACCCTTGGATTGCAAGTTCAACACTCTAACCATTAGGCCACGGACTCGTTACCTTAGCTTTAAAATCACATTTCCACTTCATTTTCAAAAAACTAATTTCACAGAGGATAGAAAGTCATCAAAATGAGGGTGAGTATATTTAAATTTTTTGGGTGAACTATACATACACTCTAGTAGACAAAAGGGCAATTAATACAAACTATCAGAACTAGAAAGTGCATAAAAAAATGCCTTACATCAGCTTAAAAAAATTAATCACTGCATGATCAGCATCCATTGGAAACGATGCTGTGTTAACAGACTAGTTTACAACATTTTCTTTATCAGCTCTTTTCATTCTCATCTCCCTGGGGGATGTTTCTGTTTTAAAGCCTCAAGTCACGCTCATTTCCTTTTTTTTTCCACATTCGCATTTAAGGCACTGTGTTTAAACATTATTTTCTAATCTATTATTCGACAAAAATATATTGCTATAAAAACATACATACATGCATACATGCATACATACACACATATATATATATATATATATATATATATATATATAAATAACTAACGATGACATGATATACTGTTGAAAACATTCTCTTGTGTCATTTACTCTAACACATATCCATAACTAGTGGGTTTATAACGTTCTTTTTCCTTTAAGTGAACTGCATATGGTCTTGACTTGCTGCCGTCTCTTCCAGTGAGCAATGCAGAGCTGATATAAAACTCAGCCGCTGGACTTTAGCCAGGCAGACAATTCTTGTAGTCCTGCTACGTGCAGAGCGTGCAGCTGCACTGCTGTTCTCTGGCAGACTGACACCACACTGCACCATTATCAAACACGTCGAGGAGAAAGCAGTGACAAGACACATGTCCTAAGATAAATCAAACACATAAGATTCAGTTTTGCTGATAAAAATAGGCCTAACTAGCAACTAATACACAAAACCACACATACACCTAACAGTATAAACCAACCCTCATATGCACCATTTTTTTTTTAAACAGGCTTCGTTATAGTTCATTATGAAGTCTACAGGTGTTTTACACATTAGCTTTCCACCTTCAAGTAACAATCTCATAAGATCCCTGTTTGTGGCACGCAAGGTTTCCTGATGTAAGGGGAAAAAAAAACAAAAAAGCACATAACTAAATTTCAGTGCAGTCGCAAAGAAATACTATACATCCTTCCCACTGAGGTGGGACTTTCCAAAGGGAATGAACTGCTCTAATGAATACACTCAAAAACAGCCCATTCTGAGCATTTCTCTGGGTCACGTAATGTAAACATGACCGCTTGGCAATTCATTGTGTTGTATTGTTCCACACATTCTTCACCCTGACACCCAGAAGGGGCCAAGCAGGTGGTAGTGGAGCCCCTGGGTCAACGGCAGACGAAAACTTTTTTCTGATTTAATTCATAAATGGGCCATTTGTTATATACGGAAATAATTCTCTCTCAGCTAATGCTGGAAATTATACTAGGGTTTCTGCAAGTTTTACAAAGGTCAATTTAAGACATTACAGAAAATCTAAGGACAAAATAGAAGGAAACTCGATATGTGAAAGTGAGAAAATAAAAATAAAAAAATAAATAAAAAAAATAATTATATATATATATATGGGCCAATATTAGGACTGGGACAACGCGTCGAGGTCATCGATGACGTCGACGCAAAAATACGTTGACGCAAAACATGCACATCGATTTGTCGACCTGTTTTTATTTCTCTAAAAAACATTTGCAAAACTCTTATGCCTGCTGAATATACGCGATGGCCGGATCAACATTCTGTCCAACGTTATATAACAAATCCAGGGGTTTTTCTGCATTGATCTATTTTTTTGGCGGCTGTCAAAGCCTTATTTGATCGGTGAGTGATGTAGAATAGAATGACTGCTGCGCCTGACAGGGCGCGTACGAGAGAGAGCGCCGGCTGTGCACAGTCTTCAAACGACACGAGCGCTTCTTGCTCTCTCTCTCCCTTGTGTATATTAATCAAAATCATTAAACACGATAGAAAATGGGCGAAACCCCAAAGTTTCACGCACGCTCGCACACTCACAGTCTTCAAACTACGCGAGCGCTGTCTTGCACTCTCGCTCTGCCTCGTGCATTAGGGCTGAACGATAT
Organism: Carassius gibelio; assembly: GCF_023724105.1. Classification (NCBI taxonomy): domain Eukaryota; kingdom Metazoa; phylum Chordata; class Actinopteri; order Cypriniformes; family Cyprinidae; genus Carassius; species Carassius gibelio. The sequence goes on from NC_068406.1 coordinate 13,474,250, forward strand.
GGACAAAATTTCATATCTCGATTTTCATGCCAGATATCTCGATATCGATACGATATGACTACGTGTTCTTTTGCTAAGAACGACCTGCACAACACGTCACTCTGGTTTACATCGTCTTTACTGAATCCAAAATACTTCCAAATTATAGAAGATGATTTATGTTTTGGCACCAAGTCAGATTCTGCACTGCCACCGGCCGCATTATCTCCCGCACTCATTTCTTTCTTTCTAATTTATCCGCTGTCTCTGTACAGTGTGCATAGACGTTGGAACAGGAGGGGCTGGGGGGCGGCCAGAGACAGGTGCGCTCAGAGCTAGTGCTGTCACTTTTGTGAAAAAATGGATTGATTTTCCATGTCAAAAAAAAAAGAAAAAGGGGTTTCCTTTTTCAACGTCAAATAACGGACGAACGTAAATAGAGCGCTGGAAACGCACAAGTCAGCAATATTTCTTATTTATTGGCATGAACTTTCGTGAAGAATAACAAACAGCAACAGAAGTGCAACATTCTCGGAAAAATATATATGCAGAGGGGACAGCTGCCATAAAAAAAGAAAAACATCACTGCAGGCTTCATTTATGATTTAGGCAATTCAGAAATCTCCAAGATTATTTTTAATAATGATTCAATCCATTTAAAAAAAACTGTTCAAAAAATGAAATTTAAATGGACTTGAGATCAGGCCATGTGTGTTTTATTGAACGTAACCGACACTAGGTATGCATATTGTAATGTGTAAAAAGGCGCAAAATAAGGCCATTACAAATTCATTGGACAGGAAAACAAGTCGATCAACATTTTCAGAGTCCAGAGCAGAGCGTTTTTTATTCACTATATGTCCAGCTGTTGAGAAGACACGCTCCGAGCGCACTGATGTCCCAGGTACACTCAGGTACAGCTGCGCAAGGTGGGGGTATTACTGGTGCAAAATTTGCAACTATATCAGTTTTCATTTATTTATTGATCTACATTAATTTAAAAAATACAGGTTGATATGTATCAAACTTAAACAATAACATAGGGACCAATTCTCACTATTAACTAGTTGCTTATTAGCATGGCTATTATTATCATATTAACTGTTTATTAGTACTTTATAAAGCACATATTCTGCATAACCATATTCTACATCCCTAATCTTACCCAAAACCTAACTTACTATTAATAAGCAGCAAATTAGGAGTTTGAGGAAGAAGTCGTAATTGATGGTTGTTAGTCGAGAACCTTAGATAAAGTGTGACACTAGCTGTAAACTACTAACATGAGTGTAAGTAAAAGGTGGCAATGTTCATTCTGGGGTGAGCTATCCTTTTAAGATTAAAATTGCATGGAATTTAAATATTATAATGTACCAAAAATATCCATCAAAATCAATGAAAACTACTCAAAGAAGCCACGTCCTGTTTTGTTCCTGTATCTCCACTCATCTCCGTCTCTTCCGCCATCTCCGGCCTCACTGAAATATATACTCAGCCTCTGATCCTCCAACATTTAACAACCACAAAGCTCGTTTATAGTTTAATATTAATACAAGACATAAACATATTATCCGTTCATTGTGTTTTATGTAACAGACTCTTTCCCTTTCCCGATTCAGTGTCACATGCCTGCTGAGCATCCTGAATTGTGTTGCTGTGCATCTGCGGACCATCACAATGACATTAAAAAATATGCAGTTACAGGACATGCTACCACCTCCCATCAAGCCTTCTGCTATTCACACTACAACATCCTGTGAACAACAAATGCTTTTAGCCTTACACTATATACCATTTTACCTAATGATATATTATCTTTAGCCATGGAAAAATAAATGTTTTAAGCATTAATGTTTCTCTTTTTTGGTGTCAGTCAATGAAGTACTGGGGTCTTCGTTGTTGAATAAGAAACACTTTAAACTCTAATGAGTCAGAAGTCCTAAAGACCTTAAAATCCAAATGATCTGCCATAGTGCCTGATCTAAAATGAGACATAAAACTTATACAAAATCTTAAGTAACTCTTGGATAAACGTTGCAAATTTCTTGTGTGCGTGTTTACAGTATGAGGGAAAAGGTGATCGTTTCCCTAAACCCTGAGCGGTTAGATGTTTGTCCAAAGAGTGTTGGGTACGCCTGATAGCAGCTGGTGGTCGCAGGCGTTTCCCTGACCTGGGGAAATATGAGAGCCATGCTGCTTGAGGATAACTCACAAAGGCACTATCAGTGAAATAGTCAGTGGCTCCACAGGAAGATCTTGTTTAAAAAAAAAAAAAACGGTCAGACTGACTTTATTTGTGAGTGCAGATAAAATGTTCAAGAACAACTAAAACTGGGGGAGAGACCTGATGGGTGCATATATCTAAGGTATTTAATCTAGTTTAGTTTAGTCCAGAACTTGCTACAAATGCAGTATAGAAGGACGTGTGAGAAACTTGTGATTTCAGATGAACTCACATTGGCATGTTCAGGAAATATTCCAGGCCGAGGCTGTTCATTAAAGCCATCAATGACAAAAACACAGTGACCAACTTAAACCGTATCTGTATCAGAGAAGAGGGAACATGCATACTTTCATTTTTAATATAATGTCTTAATAATATTTCCTAAAATTCACTTTCTATTGAAAAACAGGTGCGAACATGTCTCTGCATCAAAGGTGAAGCCTCTTGCCCTCTTCCCATCTAAACTGGCACAAATATGAGTTTAAACCCAAATGTGTTAATGTGTTAATTCGTCCTTTCACTTGTTCCCCCAACCATATGTTCCCATGCCAGTTGACCAATGATTTTTCCATTCCTTTTCCACAAGATTATGGGATAAGAAAATAATAATTTTGTTTTTAATAGCCAATGCACTCAGTTACTATCAGAAAAAATCAGTTACTATCAGATTAAATATTTCAGAGATCAGTAAGGAAGATGTGACGTATGGTGTCCAATAATTGGAATTTGTGCTATGCATTTAACTCTTTCAAGTGCACACACACAGCAGTGAACACACAGTGGGTAGTCTGGGTACTGAGGGTTGAAGAGAGTGCTACTTACACACTACCTTCGGGTTACAAGTCCAACTCTCTATCCATTAGGCCTCAACTGCCCCAATCAAGTAGTTTTTCCTATAAAATCTCCATGACTTTCTAGGCCTTTAAAATTCAAACATATCCAGGCTTCCCTTTCCTAGATAATGTTTGCACTTAATATGGTTATGCTACCTATTACTCATTACAAAAGTACAAGTAGTTGTGTACTCTACTCTGACACACATCGTTAGGTTTGTTCACTAACTACTGCTGATTTGCCACAAAAAGCATAATTTTTCTATTGTTGCTTTTCATCTCATGCTACACAAATTTGTAAGATGTGAAGTTTTGCATTTTATTTATGTAGCTGGTTAACTGCAGCGCATGCGTGGGTGGTCATGTGACATCAACATGGCGCTGCCCATGAGGGGGCGACCCGCATGAAACTTTTCAACGTGGGATGATAACAGTAGCATATTAATAATGATCATGAAACTCTACCTGATTGGTCAGTGATGTTTCTCAAAATCGCTAATTTGTTTATGCATACAACTTTTTTAATTGGCACAAAAACCACGGAGTGCACCAGGCATCATAACTGTCCTCTAATGCCAGCTGTAGGCTACTTACTTTCGTTCTTCCATTGATCCTGTAGCTGCCCAGGTTTCCGTTACAGTGTCGGATCACATCATCCATGCGGCTCATGAGAAACGCTATCCTCTCACAGCCGGGCTCCTTCCCCTCAACCCAGGTGATCTTATCCCCCCGAATGTCCTTAGACGAGTCGCTCCTCTGACTGACCAGCTGTCCGTCGGTGAAGTCGCCGGTCATGTAAAGCGCCCTCACGTCCTCCAAAATACTCAGTCCAAACTCCTCGCCTAAGAAGTTGTCAATGACACAGATGCCGTACTTGTTCATGCAGGGCACGATGTAGTCCGTGGCCAGCTTCTGGGGAGGCGAGCGGGTCTGTACGTTGGGTTTCACACAGTCAGAGCTCGGTTTGGTTTCAGAGTGCGTGGCGGACTTGATAAAATCTGGCGTTCTTTCGCCGGGTGACGTCACGGTGGAGTTACTCTGAGAAGTGTTGGACGGTTCTGAAGTGTTGTACTGTACGGGGCTGTGTTCTTCGACTGGCGGCGTCTGCTGCTGCTGCTTGTCGGCCTCCTTGCAGACCCGCTTGTGCTTCTTCCAGTCCTGTTTCTGGTGCTCTTTGCTGCAGTAGAACGAGCTGCGACACCGTCCGCACTTCATGAGGTTCTCCATTTTCCCGCACAGCTCGCAGTACTGGCGCTCTCGCTCCAGACGCTCGCTTTCCCTTGAGTTTCCCTCCATGTTTCAGCGCTGTGTTACAGTATCAGCCTGCAACTTCGCCACAAGTATCCACTAGCGAAATTGAAAGAAACGCTGCCGCTGGGCCTCCGCCGAGGTTTTCATTCCAGTTGACGGCGAGCAACGTAACGCTCTCACATTCCCGAGACATCTATGTTTTGACACTTGTGAAGTCTCAGCGCGAGCTGTGAATGTGATGGAAGCGCATGGCGCCGGCCGATCCTTTTCTTCAGCGAACAGCGCACGTCAACCATGTGCGCATGCGCACTAGATGCAGGCTAGACCGAGAGGGCATGATTCACATGTGCTTCTCACAACTTTGTGTGGGCGGAGTGAAAATGAATACAAATAATAATAAAGATTGCCCCAAAAAAACCTTAATGGGCAGAAATACTGCATAAAAAACACACAAATTAATAAATAACAATAATAATAAAAAAATAACTATGTTTTATTTTTGCTGTAGCAAATTTCATACATAAAGGCAGTTCAGAGTGTTATATATTATGTAAAGTTGTCTTTAATATAATAACATAAAAATAGAAAAAATTAATTTCAGTTTCATGTAAAAACGAAAATTAATAGAAAAGAGAAAAGAAAAAACTGCATGGACTACTACACTTTTCAGTGTTTCTGAAACTGTTGTGCATTTGGTTTGAATCAAATAAAAACTCTACTGTGCATCTCAAAATATCATATCACTCTGTGCTTCTTTACTCACTGATATCATATCATAAAGCAAGGACCAAACAAAATCTTGATTTGTACCCCAGTCATGTAGCGTATAAGAATGCAGAGGCTATTTCCATTTCCAAATTGATCTTGTTCTTATGGGATCAATACAGATTAGCTTTGCACTGTAAAAGATAAAGCTGAAATGATACTCGGCTTCCTCGGCGCCATGTTAATTATTATTATAAAATCTTTTCATCCTTCAGATCTTGGATCGGTTTAGACCATTTGATTTAGTGCACAAAGGTTTTTATTTTTATTTTATGTAGCACTTACACAGTTACATAAATTCTTCTTTTTTTTTTTAATCTTGTATTTTAACTTGAGTAAATATGCTTTGACAATTCACTGTAACAGCAAAATAATTCAGTGTTCCCCTACGACAAACGTCTTTGGGTACCTGTAATGAAGCTGATAAAGTCAATAAACATAAAGTATATGCCAAAATATGCTGCTTGTGTGATGGGAAACTTGTGAATGAGATGACGATCATTCCCTTACCTCAATTACAGGCAGAAAACTTTGTAGTGTCGTAACACTTTTATGTGGAGCATTTGGATGATAATCAAGTCTGTGTTTGAGAATCTCTTGTCCTCGCTGGGTTTGGGGGTGAAGTGATGGCCATGACTTTGTCTGTCTAGTTTTGGCATGGCTGGTGTTTGGAGTACAATTTATCAAAGAGGGCTTTGTTGGCCTAACAGGCCTTCCGAGCTCTGATACGCTCACAGGACGTGTTTATTTACAGTCTCAGTGTGCGTGTTTGTGTTTATCTCTCTCTGTGTCTGGGTAGTTACACAGACTGCATCTCAGACCCTGGATATTTCAGTAATACAGAGCTCAGGGTGGGCCCACATCCAGGACTGGTCCTCATCGCTGTCCCTATGGAAGGCTATCCCAAGCCTGAGGCCATTGCCTCCTCCTCCCTCTCTCTTGCTCTAACTCAGGAGGAAGGGGTAAGAGAGAGCAGAACACTGACTATGTGTTTATCTGCTATCTTGCCACAACAACAAAAAAAACAGTATTGTTTGCTATCATAATTACATACAGTATACCTGTACCAAAACATAAGTGTACAATCACTTGCGCCTGTTTACAGCTGTATACATGATGCATGACAACATATTATAAAACAGATGATTTATGCTTTAATTCATTTATTTTATTCTCATCCTTACAAATCAAATGATTACTATTTTCTACTGTTAAAAAAATGGGGTCAGTAAGACAAAACAAAACAAACAAACCTGTATATATATATATATATATATATATATATATATATATATATATATATATATATATATATATATATATATATATATATATTATAAATGAAAAATAACTTTATTCCATCAATAAATCATGCAAAAATAGATCATGATTTCACAAACATATTAAGCAGCTTTTAACACTGATATTATTAAATATAATGTTTACTTAACACTGAATCAGCATATTAAAATGGTAACTTTTAAATGGCAGTATATATTTGTGAGTTTTGGAATTGAAACTTCACCAAGATAGCATTTAAAAGTATTATAATTCCAGTACATCATTGCATTAATGCTGCAAATTATTATCACTTTTTATTATTTGTTTCATAGATCAATCTTATATTTTCAGCAGCCATTATTTTATTTTCTCTAAAGTAATGCAAAAGCATTCATTCTACTGAGCTGCTAATTTGCTGCAGAAAACGTTTATTTTTTTTATCTCAACACAGTTACAAATGGTTGTGCTACTTATATTTATAATATATAATGAAAGCAAACTGGACTTTCCAGCTGGCAGATTCACTGAACATGTCACAGCAAACACCAATTACAAGATGCAAGAGTTTCAAATGCATAGGTACATCTAACAACAGAAGAATGGGCAAAAAAATAAAAATAATAATAATAATGTTGAGCCACTACAAGCCAATAACATTTATGAGAAATTCTACAGAAATCATGAAATGAAACTTCACCTGAATATTTAATAACCTGACTTAAATGCCAAGGGTCTGCTAAATACAGATTGGACATTATTTGATGAGCAATGTGTGTATAATATAGAACATGTCGTAATGTTTGGGTTAATTGAATAAAACCTTGGTAAATACATGTATTAACCTACCAAAGTGTTTCTAAATTACTGAATGGTAGTAGCTATGTTTATTTTATTACGTGAAATAAGCACCTCTTGTGGAAACACTTTTTTTTTTTGTTGTTTATGTAAAGGAAAGTATACAGTAGGTTATCAGATTGACAATCTAACTGAGTGTCACTGTGTAAGCTTTTTTCCTGCCAAACACCTCAGTGAGGTGGAGCGCTGGAGTTTAGTCTTCAGTAAACAGGTTAACCTCTGCACACCTTGACCCATATAAGCAGCACCAGCGCCCTTGATCTATTGTCTTGAAAACAATAGTGGTGTTGACCTGAGTTTGATAACACACACACACACACACACACACACACACACACACACACACACACACACAGGCTGTTTCTTTCCTCCTCAAGCAACATACCACATAAATTCCAGCCCCTATAGTCACATTGTCTCTTTTATGAGCTTTGACTCAACTGCAATGTGAGATATTTTTCTTCTGCTTCTGAGTGACATGTTTTTTGAAGTTTAGACCACCTTCCCAGTTCCATTAGTCAAAGATCAATAGGTGGTCAAAAACAGGGTCAAAGTCTTTCTTCCCCAAAAAGAAGTTTTGATATTATTGGCTGTTGTACAAAACAACGCATTAAAGGGATACTCCACCCCAAAATGATATTTTTTTTTTGTACTTTTTGTACAAAAAAACTGTAAAAACAAACAACAACAAAAAAATCTATGGGTTTGTTCGTTCCAAACCTGTTAAAGCTTTGTTCGTCTTGGGAACACAATTTAAGATATTTTGGATGAAAACCAGGAGGCTTGTGACTGTCCCACTGTCGAGGTCCAGAAAAGTATGAAAGACATTGTCAGAATAGTCCATCTGCCATCAGATGTTCAACCATATTATTATTATTATTATTATTATTATTATTATTATTATTATTTTGTTTTATTTGCATACAAAAAATAATTTAGATGCTTCATAATGTTACAGTTGAACCACTGATCTAATTAATATCTAATTAGATTATTTGATTTAACTTTAATGTTTATTTTTATTTGTTAGTCCTGAGTTTGATGCATTATGTTTGATGACAGCTAGGCCTGTTTAATACATAAAAAAGTATTTTTCATACCAAAGTAAAAAAAATTGTACTCTGACTTAACTACTTCAAATCCATACACACTTAAGGAAAGAAACTGATCCTTTGTTGAGAATGAATGAACCTCTCAGAATACACTTGACTTGTGTCTTTCTCCACTAGAGGTCACTGCACACCAAACTATCATAAAACCTCTGCAACAATCTGCCGTCCATTATGTTGTACATCATCATTGAAAGGGCACACTTTTTGTGCCTGTATACAGCATGAGTGGCATGTTCCTTCAGTACAATAAAAACACTAAACATTGTTAAAGCAACTGATTTTAGTCATGTTAGAACCAATTTTCTATTTTACATGAATGAAATCAAGGCTGTGAGGAATGGATGCACAGAAAAATTCAAATACAGAGTCTACTCATTCAAGATACATGAGTTTTTTTTTTCTTCATCTGAACAGATTTGGAGAAATTTAGGCTTCAGTGAATGGCTGCCATCAGATTGAGTCCACACAGCTAATAAAAAAACATCGCACAATCCATCAATTAACATATAGTGCATTGAAATGCTGCATGTTTGTTAGAAAATCCTTGTAACACTTTATCCTTCCTCACTTATCTAAGACCAGACACCAGGATGGAAAAGCAAAAACATCTCCTTTAATCTGCAGGGGTCTAAACAGTTAATGGTTCAATTCACAGCTCACAGACAAAAGCCTAACACTCTGACCGTTTGATATGGAATCAGTAAATTAAATTCATGCCTAAATTTGCAGTTTATTCACACTGACTATTCATATGGTATTACAGGGGCCGCTGCACTTGACAAGTATAGACCTGTGATTGTGGATTTCATTAACACCTCGGCTCCCAACAGCAGAAGAGCTCCATTTTTACATTTAGTAGAGGGTAGGGGGTTGATGGTGGAGTTAAGGAGCCGGGTTAGCAATGTAAATGTTGCAGGTTCAAGTCCCATTAGAGATGAATATGTGCATATCAATGTTTCTTTTTCTTTCTTGCTACTATTCCTGACACTGCATTGTCATATACGGTATTTTCATCACATTTCGCTTAAATATTATGCATTTAGTTATTAGAAAGCTCAGAATGGAATTACAAAAAGAATGATTGCTTCCAAAACAATATATAATAGAACAGAAAAATCTCTTTATGTGTTTGTTCCACAGAAGAAAGAAAATGGACTTTGAGTAAATGGTGACAGGATGTACTTGTACTGCCCCCTGCTGGATAGGCCGTTAATAACACAACCTCTTCACCTCTTGCTTGTTGACCGTGCCAACACTCATCCTGAGGCACAGCAGCATAGCTTACATCTGTCACTCCACAGCACACAGAACAACATGTCATCATCAGAAGTCCCCTCCATCCCAGACATATTGTACCTCCCCAGGCCACGAGGCCCCTGTAAGAACCACCCCTCCCTTCTTAATAGCTTGTGGATGTTTTCCTCTCCTGTAATATTCGTGCAAATTATCACCCATCAACTGACTCATGATGTATCGCCTTTTGCCTGGTTGCACTTGTACGCTTGGCCTTGGCAGTTTGTTTTAATGTTAGATGAGATTTTTTCACGTCATCTGGGATTTGAACTGTCGTTGCATAACAAATAAATAGCCAGGATTTTATTTTAATTTCACTCACACTGATGGCTCTGCCCTGAATGCCCAGATCTCTGGCAATATCTTTTATATTTATTCACCACCTCTACAGCATTATTTTTATCTACTGCACATAAACAAGGTCTTATATTTTAATCATTTGTATAAAAAATTTTTTTCTAGGACTGTCTACTCTCAAGAGTTAAATATATAAGTATAACATGTTGTTTTGTGAATGCCTAAAACCCGGGTAAAGATTCTCGGTGACAGTCGAGAATATTCATGCCTATTCCTATTAAAGAAGCACTTTGTACATCAGGATTTACAACATGACACATTTCCGGCACTTCCACTGCCTATAGGGCATCTGTGGGATAAGGGTTATGGGTTAAGTTGATCTTCAAGCTAGATGAATTATTCATTTATTTACTCATTAAAGCAGAGAGATATTTAAAGGTTTATGACAGTTTTCAGGTTTGCGCCTCTTAAGATTAAACAAAATGTTAATCATTATCACATATGGAAACTGACAGTCTCACAAAAGTGATAAGTGATTTGCACGAAACCTCAAAGTCGCTCTAAGTCAAAGCAGACAGATAAGAAATATTATAAAAAATATATAGTAGCAGCCTTTTTGTTTCATCAAGTACCGAACACTGGGCCAGTTTGTATCTCTCATGCAGTCTTTATTCTTCTTTTTCTCTGAGATACACGGATCCTTTAACACATCCATGACCTTTGAATGTCCTGAACTGCGAGAAATGCAATGTTTACTTGGTTGTAACTTCCTTGCAGGGACTTTGCATCTGTGATTGTAGATTTCAAGCCAGACGTTTTTGCGCGGCCTGTCACAAGACTTCTCTCTTTCCACTTGACATTTCTGATGCTGATGTGACAGCTGAGCGTGTGAAAGTGAATCCTTTTAACAGGAAGACTCACAGCCAGATGACTTTAGAGAAGTGACAGCACTTTATTGGGCGAAAGACAGCACTGGCGCTACATTCTCTTGCCGGCAGAGAAGTGCAAAGCATACTCACATAAGCAACCAGTCTTTTCTTCTCTGCCAGCGGCCTGGTCGGATCTATGTGAGCATTCACGTCTGCATTTTAACACCTGTCAGAACTTGGCTTGGCAAACTTGCATGTGTGAATCGCTTGTCAGCATGGAGCTTGTTGGCCAACTTCTGCAGAAACAATGAGAAGTTCCCTAATCATCAGGTAGTTTGTTAAACAACATATGTTTATTATTTCGTGAGTGTGTGTGTGTGTATGTGTGTGTTTGTCAGTCATACTATCCCTTGCATGGCTTACACATCCTCGTTTCTGCAGTAACTCAGCAGACAGGCGGTCAAATGCATATTACATGTGTCCTTCTCACGCAAGGCCTCACTGCTGCTTGCATGACAGCATAATATATGTGTACTGTATGACGGAGGTGCTGTGAATTGGCAGAGACAGTGGAATAATCTACTAGAAGCCTAAAATAAATCATGTCGCTCGGATAATATTGTTTGAGAAAAGAGTGTGAGTTGAGATCCTTGGCACATTGGCTGTAGGGTTGGTTGGCAAATGTAATCTAATTAGAGGAATTATCATTCAAAGCAGATTGAAAGACTTATATTGATAGAAGAATATTGGGAAAAAAAGAATAATGAATGGATAGACAGACAGACAGACATATAATGAATGGATAGATAGATAGATAGATAGATAGATAGATAGATAGATAGATAGAAGATAGATAGATAGATAGATAGATAGATAGATAGATAGATAGATAGATAGATAGATAGATAGATAGATAGATAGATAGATAGATAGATAGATAGATTTATGTCTATTTCTGTTTGTTGCTTTCCTCTTTAACATTAATATTTTGTTTGGTTGGCATAATTGAGCAAAATAAATAAATAATAACACAGAGATGCTATGGACTACATAGGGATGCAATGGACTAGAATGACCTAGAATGCTAAATTATGAGCAGGGCAGCTTTGAACAACATTTGGGTCTGAAATAGCCATTTTCTGCTTTGCTGAATGCATCCACACAAACACACATATTCGGATTACCCAAGAGGCAACTCAGAACCTACGGCCACCCTTAAAAGTAAACAGTGAAAATAAACAGCATGCTAAAATTGTGCCTCCCTCCTGTTCCTTCTCATGGCTTTTCATATCACTGGTGGAGCAAAGCAAGCGTGACCTCAAAATGAAGCGGTTAAACATCCCAAGTGACATTCTTCAGCTTGTCTTCTGCCTTGAATACAAGATTTCTGTCAGTATAAATAACACTGTCATTTCTCTTTAAACAGAGTTTGGACCAGGCTCTGCTTTACCTTGTCTCAAACGCCAGGCTGTAATTCAAGCACTTTCTACAGAGTATGCAGTAAACTCTTAATCCTTTTCTACATTTCCTGGTTTCGCATCACTTTGTCCATCCAGATGTAATAAACACAGACATTGTCTATTAAATGAGCCAGAAGGAGAAGTCTAAGACATGTTTACCTTATCTTGTAGGCGTTAATTGTTGCCGCATACGGCTGGTGGCACATTTTGATTGACACCTCCCCCACCATGTGCTGCTCTGTTCAGGCTAGTTATTAGATTTCATGTGATTTCAGCTGTAATTTGGGCTTTCTGCATTACAAAGTAACAGAGAAGGTGTAAGAGAAAAGGGAGACATTTTTCACAATGAATAAAATAAAATGACAAAACAGTGACATGATACATACATGAGACAAGATATTCTATAATACCTGGAATTTTAGCAATCCTGTTCATCTCAACATCACTTGTTTGGGTGGTTGGAAGTACATAGTTTGAATCTGCCATCTTTGCTAATTTATGACAACTCTGATTGGTTGATGGCATCATAAAAACATACACAGGCCCAAATCTTTAATTCTTCCAGTCTCTCTAAAAGTCAATCAGACCGGTTTCTTGATTAGAGTACATCTGTATTGTAGATTATATCAAAAACATTTTTTACTTCTGCTGAATGAAAGCACCTGGCAGTCACTAAACAAAAACTCTTCATTATCTGGTGTCAAGAGAACAGAGTCACTCTGACTCCCTTTCTACTGTAATAATGGGTTTTAAATTAAATCCTCAATCCCTGATGTTTTATATTCATGACTATAATACACTTGAGGTTGCATTAACTTTTAATGAAGTGGGATTGTTGGGACATTAATTAAGCAAAGACAATTATATATATATATATATATATATATATATAGGTAATTAATTAATTTATTATGAATTTATCAGGTGTAAATTAACTTTTTGTGATACTGACAGCCATCAGTATAAAGTCCAAAGCTGTTGTTCTATATCATATACATAAACAAAAGTGACTTGGTGCAACTTTGTTTTATATCATGGAAATCTTCTAATACTTACCAACTGCTTATACTCAGACAATCAAGATTCCACCATTACTCTTGGGATGGTGCCATCTACTGGAGATACAGATTCAGTTATCACATGCATAAAGGGATTGAATAAACCTCAGCATAATATATTCAGAACTTTACACTTTAAAGCCTGACTGATGGCCATCCTGTTTAGCGTGGGTCAGGGATTGCCTACAGGGTGGCGTGAGAAAAGTTTTAGTGTTTTCTTGGAATGTCATGCGATATCTCTTTTACGGAGGCTTAAATGCTGACGTGATTCACAGCTGCACTGCAAGTCAGTACCATCAGCATGCCCAAACAGTGAACTGGATGCTGAACATTACATTCAGTGACATTTTCTCTCTGCATATTTCTACCTCTCATTTTATGCATTTTCTTGTGCAATTTTGTCCAATACAAGATGGTCTGAGCACAAGCCATATACCTTACGTTCGTGCATGTACAGTGAATGTTTTGTATAATAATACTTGCATTTAGAATCCTATATGTTCATGCATCATTTAAGATGAAGACATCTGTGGGTAGTCCAGTCCTGTAAAATCTAATGTAGACGGTTGTTGAGTTAACCTAATATGAACAGAAACATATATGAGTCAAAAGTAATTTAGATTTCATGCTTTAGTCTTTTAAATTAATTGAAATGCCACGAGTTGGTCTTTGACCCAATTGCCCATTCACTGCACGCGTACCAGCGGACATATTCACATACAAAAACAATCTTTTCATGCCAACTCTATTCCTCCACATTCTTCTTAGATAACTGCTGCAGATTCTCTACTTTTCTGAACAACTGAAATGCAGTTTGACTATATGAGGAGTGGCAGCCAATCTTTCCCAACACGCACAGAATACATAAACAAGCTCAAGTACACTTTAGATACTAATACATAGATTTTAGGTAATAATACAGTATGTATTATTAATAAGCATTAATATGCACCATTTAGGGGTAAATAAAGTACAAAAGAGTACCTTTTTTTCAAGGTGACCTTTTTTTTCTGTACATATTTTTGTACCTTTCTCTCAGTATTTTATTCTAATTACTAATTACTAGATCATGTTGTCCATTTTTCTTTAAAGTGAGCATAAATTTAGACTACCATAGGAATAATTGTATTATTTAAATGTAATATTATTATTATTATTTTGCATTAGACGAAGAATAAGGAGATTTTACCCAGGTAAATGTTCAATATAAATATTATTAAATTAAATTATTAAATAATAAGGACATACATTATTTTCTTTTGATTTTGCAATGAAATATCACCCAGGCACTTTTAATTAGATCTATTCACAATATAGCACAGCTTCTCATATCTACGCTTAAAAAAAGCATTAAGCAGTAGAAACACGTCTAAATGATCAGACCTGCATTTATTAACCCCCTTTCTTCTGTTACTGCAAAGTAAAAAGAGGGAAAGCTTGATTTTTAGCTACACCTGTTCTCTTCTTTCTCCAGAGGACTGTGTGCTAATTTGATCATGCTCGCACCTATCCATCTAACCCCACAAGCACGCTGTCTCTCTCACTCACAAACACACTCACACACTCCGTTCACACATAAACATGATGTTCGCTCATATCACTCTCTGGCTGTATTGCCACCCCACCAGGAGCTGCCATGGAAACCGAATCAGATATAAGATTTCACTTCTCAATAAGTGTAGTGATGAAAAAAGAGAGAGAGACACACAGAGCATCATCTGCGGACGGAAAGACGGCAGTAGGGAGCGAAAGAAGTACTAATGATCTTTTCATCCACTCCTGGGAGATTTACATTTCATATGGTATTAGATGGATAGATATATCCTTGAGTACATATTCATTCAGACATGAAATAACTTACTTTAAAGTCTGTCCGAGATGAAATATGACTTCATGGGTGTGATGTTGCAAGCACTGCACAAATTTTTCACTTCATTAGCACAGTCTGCTTATAAAAAAAGATGATCAGAGACAGAGACAGAGAGTGTTTTGCATTAAATTAAAGAATGCTAACAATCACACCTCATACTGTGGCTTTATGTCTTTTTCTTCTCTAAATACAGAGAAATCCTCCTGTGATCCTGAGACAGTAATATTGCCTGAGAAAATGGCATTTTTGCTCTGCTGGCACTGAGAAAGTTAACCTCATTTACGTTTCGTGGTAAAAAGTAGCTTTTATTCAATCTTGTTTTATTCAAAGTTTGTGTATTAGCATCTGAAAGATAAATTTTTCATTTGGCCAATCTGAGACATTTAAGTGCAAACCCATTAAATCCGTATATTTTATGCACTAAAATATTAAAACATACGTATGTGCACGCATACAAATCAATTCATATCTCACTAGATTTACCTTTACTTTCTATGTCAGCTTTTGTAGGAAACTGCAACTGCTCACAATGTTCCAACAAGGATGAGCTTTTATAGGAACACTTTTATTAGTTTAATAATTCATGCCGTTCTCAGATTTGAAATTTGAATTTTGTGTTCCAGCCTCACTAAACAAGCTGTAGTCATTGTTAATGACTCAGTGGAAATGAAATGTGGGTTAGCTTGTCAATTAATTATCATACATATATTATAGTTCATAAAAAAGATATGATTAAAAAATCCATTAATATGTTGATGGTTGTCAGATATCTGATCCACTGTAAAATGTCAGCAGGATGCTCTGTACATAAAACAAAGGTTTTTTATTTTCTAAAACAGACAAATCTGATATGTGTTCAAAGATTATGTCTATAACTTTTAAACAATGACCAATAGCAGATATCTAATATAACATACTGTGGTAAGAAAAAACATACACCAGCAGGTGATGACAAGTGTATATCTTTTTAGTGAGTCACTGATTCAAAACATTGATTCAGTACTGAACTAAAAAGAGACTTATGGAATCGTTTACTGATTCATTCAGTCAGTTGATTTGTTCAAAACAATGATTAGTTGAGGAATTAAACAAGCAAAATCAAAGACTTCCTTACTGTCAAGTAGGTGAAAAACATTATGTGTCATGGAATACTCTGAAAAACAACGAAGATCCAAGTGCAGTTTACTGAGTCCCAAACAATAATAATAAAAAAATAAAACATGGAAAAACAAGGGAAACACACAGTAAGCTGGAGCATAGATAGACATAACAGAAAACAAGATTTTAACAACCAAAGAAACAAACAACACAACATATACAGTACTCAGGTGGCAAAGAACCTGAATTACACACAGCTGATGGTCATGAAACAATAATAAGTGCACGGGTGAAATTTGCGATATCTATCAAAATGGGTTGATTTCACAAGGGAAAATGTGCTGAAAACTGTAAATATGACAGCACCTCAATGGTTCATTTTGCCATAGCTTTGTTTGGAACTCTTTTCGTTGCCATAGCAAAACTGCACTGTAACTAGAAATATTACTAAAATATTCCTAAATATGAACTTATCGAAACAACATTTATCTTTAAATGAATAATATTTGCTCACAATTGACCTCTCTGTAACCTGCTTTCTCTGCAGTGTCTGTTTCATCTAGATGATTTAGACCTCTAATGCAGACAGATCTATTAGTCAGTGTTATATAGTGCTGGGAATCATCTCTAATCATCTGACATGCAGTTCACAAACACTACAGTGCTGCTTCTGTAGTATGTGACAGTGTTTATCTTTTTCTTACTGTGCCATTTGATTATTTTGTTTCACTCAAATAGCCTATATATGTTTTAGCCGCTAACATCTTTCATTTCAATATTTCTTTACCAGACGGACAGATTTAATGCATCAATACATGCGTGGCCGGTTCACGCACTTGAATTGCTGTGAATTGCTTTTCTTGGTTTGCTGCCAGGACGATGACACTGCCGGGGAGGATTGAATATTTTCAGCAGATGAAAATCTGAATCATCAACAATGTCTCAAAGACATCCGAACATATTCGCTCAGAGCTGCTATTGCACTCCCAACCGTAACAACTCCCAAAGTTAACCACACACCCTTTCAGTCTAGGTCCTCTGTATATGGCTAATTTTCCAATGCAGGCTGGTCTTGTTCTGAAGTGTTGGAGACGAAAGGTCTAATTCTGTCACATCTAGATTAAGCTGCATGGGAAAGTGCTGTGGAAAACCCTGTATTTTGGGCTGACTTTATTTTGGCCTCCCAAGCCCTGCAGGAATGACCTGGCAAACAGCTAAGGTTAGTTAAGTTCCCACTGGGAATTGTGTCCTTCTCTGTCTGACAGTTGGGCTGCATGAATCATATTTACTCATGAATTTGTTTACTTTGCTTAACAGTGGCTGATGTCTGCAGTGCGTGACTAGACCGGGGTCAGTTAGGAGGTTTATGGTAGGAGTGTTTGCTTTTGTAATATGCTGCAAGTCAACTAACTAAACATTCCAAAGATGCAACATTATCCATTTACACATACTATTTGTGAGCTAAGTCTAAGGTGCCATTGCATTTCCGGTTAAAATGTTGACAAGCACTTGCTGTAAATCTGTTTTTATGTCTAAAATGGTCTGCAACAACATGGATTGGTATAATTAATTCTGTCTGATCGCAAGATAATTTTGTACCTGCAGGTTCACATTTGAGGAAAACGTATGCATAGTCACATCTTTTCTTAAATGAGATCAGCGTAAATTAATTGCAATAAGCAGAACTAGATTTTTCCATCGTCTGAATATAAGTGCTTGTCTGTTAAAAACTCACTGCTGTGGTGTTCTGAATGGTTGCTGTAATCTTGTAATGTTAGAAAATTGTGTCAAGCTCCCTGGAACTTCATGTAAGTGTATTTTTGGCAGATTGCTTACAACAACAACAACAACAACTAAAAAACCTTTCCCATCATCTTATAACCCAGTACTTAAATGACTGTGTTTTGGATTTCTACAATATTTCCCATGAACTAACAGCTAGCGATTACAAGCTATAAATCCACTACCTGCATCATTTATGATGTCCAGTGGAGAGCCTTTTACAAAGTACACTTCAGCATTTCTTGATAAAGAGGTCAGGTATTTTTAGCTGGTTGGAGATGAAAAGTTTCGGAAGGGGTAAGTATGTAAAGGTGACATGCAATGGAAATTTTGATCATCTTTTCTTTTCAGGTGTGACATACATTTCATTCAAGTGAAATGACTTTCTGAATTAGAAAAAATATAGGACAGGACTTGATATTGTCCATCAGGAATTGATCAGCTTGTTGTTGATTGCTAATGGCTGCAACATGAGTCAGGTTGATTAACCTATAAGGGAAGAAACGACATGCAAGGGATAAAAAAAAAAAAAAAAAGATGAATTATGAAATTATGAAATAAAATTATTTATAATAAGCACAGCAGTAATTAATAAAAATGTGTCAATTTTGATTTATGGCGGCGGTAATTGGTCTGAGTCACAATCACACAACTGTATTAACCTGGAGGACTACAAATCAACATGTTAAGACTTAGATTACACATACTGTTCGGAATACATCATTTCTAGAACATGCTTTCAATTCACTGATTTAAAAAACTATTATTGTTAATTTGTAGTTCACTTTGTAGCAAGTAATTTGATATCTCAAACCAACATCATTATTTGTTCATAACTGTACAGACACAAACACTAAAATTGCTCATGAAATACCATTACACACTCCATATGTGTCACTGATACATGAAACACAAACTACACATTTTTACAATCTAGACCTATTTGTACTACAAATGGATAACTTCACTCATATTGCTTCACTTAATTCAGTGTATGCGTAGCAAAGCTAAACTTAATTAAGTAAATGCAACAAGCCAACCAAATCGCTTGTAGTTAACACTAGTTAAAACGCTTGCATGATAAACATAACTTGTTTTTATGATGCATATATATGGTTAATTATGTAACGAGGAAGCAGAGGCCTGTCACTTCACCGAGATTTGTAATGTTTTTGCATTTTAAGTGAAAATATATATATTATTTATGTAAATTAGCCATCCTCAGCACAAGCACCACTCCTCATCATAATGCTTGAATAATATATAATTCAAAAAAATCTTTTGTATTAGTTGAGTGCGTTTCTGAAAGGTGTAAGTTGTTAGGAACTTAAGAATAGTGAGTAAAAAAAAAAAAAAAAACCTATCAGCATTCCTGGAACCAAACACATGACCTTGAATTCAGCACATCCACAAATTGCTCCAGCGTTTTACTTCAGCACATCTATCCTGAGAGACGGTGGACTGCATTTCACAGAAACGCGCTCAATAATAAACCTTGATGAGTGAAGCCGAGATTCCTCCGAGTCTGAATTGCCCGTTACTCTCAGCGGGAAGAGATGACAGAGATGGAGTCTGCCTCCTGTGCATTTTGTCATCAAGAATAATAAATGTCAATTTCCAAGCCATCCAAATATAAGCTAGTATTCACATTGGTAATCACTGAGATGAATAGATGTGGGTGTGCGAGGTCTATTTTCTCTCTGACATTAACGGTTTCATAGGAGAGGAATTGATAGTGACAAGTTTATAGAAAAGTTGTTGCTGATGTAGTTTGTGTTTGTTTACACACGACTGCCTGACATTCAAATTATGAGAGCTCAGAACATAATAACCAATTTCTGCTTCCTGTTGATGTTGATGCCCCGGGTTTCCCCTTTTTTTTTCTCCCAAAAACAATCAGTCTATTTCTCCTTGAGCAGCAGGGACAAGATTTCATAGGTAATTATTAAACATTTTGCTTGGCACCTCAGGAGATCAATGCACTGTAAACGATGCCATTTCCAAAGCCAAGCTTCTAGTGTTCTAAAAGAAGCAAGATTGCAGTGACTAGAAAATTTGAATAAGCCCCTTAAGGAGAAATTTGTGGAACATGATCAAATGTTATTACCTCAGAGCTTGCTCATTTGATTCCAAATACCAAAGGACTTCAATTTCAAGGGTTTGTCACAAGCAAAATGATTTGAAAAGACCAAAGTGCTCCTTGTACCTTACTGTGCATGATCTACTAATTAGATTAATGAGACTAATGCCAAGAATCATTGGTCATGTATACACTACATCTAAATGTATTTGTCACTTCACCCTTTAATTGCCTGGTGGCCTATATATTACAGACAGTGTTTCCAGATCTTGCCATTAAAACCTGGATTTGACAAAACACGCCTGAAATAAAACTTATCTTAAATAAGCTGAAGATAACGCTTAAGCTTAACAACTAAATGTGTGACTGTACTCAGTAAAAAACTACAAAAATTGCACACTATTTGTAACCAGCATCATACAAACGTCCCTTAAGATGTTTATAAGAATCAGATATGGCAAAACAGAGCAAACTTTGTTTAAAAGCAGCTTTGCAAACATAAACAAAACAACACTTCTGTCACCCGTGGTTTATTTAAAATGAACAGACATAATGCGCTTTTGGTCCCTAATATTACATAAATAGATTTGACAAAATTAGTCCAAAATAAACCTTGCCTTACAAAAATAATCCCAAATGACCCAAATACATGACTGTACTCTGTAAATAATTACATAAAAAAACTGTAACCTACTCATACTTTATTGAAAAACAAGTCCAAAGACGCTTATAATAAACAGACATGGCAACCCGCAGAGAGACTGTGCTTTGTTTAAAAGCAGCAGTTTATGTACCAATTAACACACAATAACAATTACGGCCAGGGATTTCCAAACTTTTTTTTTTTTTTTGTCAGACCTAAAATATCAACTTACCTCCTGTGATTTAAATGAATATTTATATAATTTAACAACACATCCACATGTTAATGGGTCCTCTGTGTCAGTTCGTGCGATCACATGATATGCAGGTTAACAAATCATATTTTTAGTGAGTGTTTTGTTTTTGAATTTGTAATTACAAATTCATATACTACATATAACTTATTCCATTAATGATTAGCTTTTCATCACAAATGTCCTGCAGTTCCTTCATGGACCCCCATAAAGGAAACCTTAATTTGAGGGATCCAGTCCATCATTTAACTATGGTTGTTATATATGAAACTTTGCAGTGTGCACATGTTCACTCTGACATTGATTTATATTCGGTGCACAGTTGAGGAGTTTGAAACAGGACCCACAGAAAGGTCGGCCCGAGCTCCCAGCATGTTCTGTCTGTAAACAGCTCTCCAAGCAAACCAAACAGAGCTGCAATCCTGATCCCCGTACAACTCTTCGCTTTGAAGTCCCTGCATCCTGACAGCAGAGTGTCTGTGAGGGGACCGGGACTAAAATGTGTTCATTTTTTTAGCAGATAGCCCAGCGACCTCCCTCCATGTTTCTAATTAAACTTACGGCTAGTCCCTCAGTACCTCCACATGCATTGTTGAGTGTTCGATGCCACGGTGGGTAATCCATTGAAAAGGGGCTTAAAGATTTTCAAAGGAGTCTTCTTCAAACGAGCCACCATCACCTTATCCGCACTCACATGGTGATGGGGATAAATGAATTTCTGGAACAGTCCGGCTCGAGTGCACACACACACACACGTACACATGCAGATGTGATTTTCAAATGAAGATCATTACCACAGTGCATTTCACTGACTCTCTGCACAGTGGGGAAAAACGAGAAAGAGAGTTCACTAAGATCACAGAGTATTCAGAGGAAACGAATAAAGACAATCTTTGAACCAAGAGGGAAATTACCAGATGTCCTTTACTCCCGGCTCAAACTAACAGACGATGGTTAATGACACTTCAAATATTTTAATGTTGGGTTAAAAAAATAAAAATACACTCTCATATTAGAGTCTGCCAATACAGAGAAACACAAAGATTAAATATAATCCAAAACAGATTATATGTCAGTTTATGCACATGGCTGGGACCGATGGACTTAGGGATCTAAGAATATAGTTAAAAGTCCCCAGGTAAATGCTGAAGGCCATTTATGTCAAACTAACAACACTTGTGTAATGTGATAAAGAATAGGATGGAAGATAGATGCATCTCGTCCCCTTGGAATTATAAGGTTCTATCTGCATTCCGAGTAGTTTGAGATATTGAGCTTCAAAGTTTTTGTATTCCACTCGACTGTGCGGATGGATCCTTATTGTTTTTTAAAATAGAAATCCCATAATGTATACAACATAAAAAAAAATCTATCACATAATGTAAATATGTTGTCACAGAATAACAATAGGTATGGGAATAACTCAATTTTGACAAAAATGTCAGAACCTTATAATTCCAAGGGGACGATCTTGATAATGCTCTATAAAATGAAATCACATGGACAATAAACAATAAATCAAACAAGATACTGACTTCTTAAGTTATGCTCATTCAGTGCTGTTGTCTGCCACAAAAATATGTATCTTTATGAAAGGGGTATATAAGTGTTCTTGGCTAAACTTTGTTTAAGGTGCCCTTGTTACAGTATAATTATACATATAAGTACTGAGTAATAATAATTGTCGTTCATGTCGTTCAAATAATAAGTCGTTCATGTCTGAAAAGTAGAGGGCACAGCTCAAACAAATTGCATGAGAAATATGATGCAGGAGAAGAAAGTTCAACGCTATTCAGCAATAACAAAAATGAAACAAATGAGTCATTTTTGCTTATAAGCATGGTTGAATTGGATCACTGAAGGTCAGTAGCAATGACACTGGTAAAAAAAAATGGGATTAAATACATAAATTATATTTGTCATTGTTTATTAACATATTTAGTTATTCCAGATTTGTATAATATTCTGAGTTTGCATTTGAATATTTTTATTCATTGTGAGGAACACTGAATCTGTTTTTGTGCAAGTGAAATTAGTAAATACATGTTCATATTTAGGCTAGAACTACAGTAACATGTTCACACAACACAGATTAATAACATTAAAATAATTATTTGCTTATCAGTATTGTTCATAACTTGAATATCAGTGCATCTCTAATTGAATTTTTCATTAAAACATCATTTGGCAGCCACATATGTTTACAAACATTGTTCAAAATGCACAGGTGTTATTACGAAGAAAGCTGAAACAGAAGGACCCAAACCCCCCATGTAAATAGCTGTTTGGGTAATCATGAGCACATCTAAAGAGGTTACCTGGAGACATGGCTCTTCAGCGAGATCTATTAATCGCATTCATGAGAATAAAATTCGGGAAGGAGAACAAAGTCCTAAACAGCCTGTTCTATTAGAGCACAACACGACAGGAGCACAACTCCAGATGTCTTGTGCTCTCGAAGGGACAGAGATACGGACAGAGAAAATGAGAGGGAGAGAGAGAGGAGGCTGAAAACACAGATGGTTACGAGGCCCGCCGGGATGAGGAATTTAAGATGAGTAGTTTTCCAACACTTCAGAAAGCACTTTTCAGAAATAGAAGTGAGTCACACGCATGGCAAGCTTCGTGAATATCAACAAGGGCAACAGTGGCTCGTGCCGCTCTCGTGATTGTGCAGTCATTACAGCCACAGATCAGGTGTAGAAGCTTCTGTTTGACCAGATGATTTTTGCTGGCAGGCTGATATACAAGGCAGTTTAGAGATCTGGATTTCTTATCAGACGATACTGAAAATAATCATAATTTCTGTAGATGTTCAGAGCCTCTTTACAAATTTTGTAATCATGTGCTCTACTCACACTCTTCTGTAGGAAATATAAACCGTGTTTCTCCGACCTGCCTGCATTATGTAATAGCTCTGGGAGTCAGCAAAACTGAGTATTGATTTCTGTGTATCTTATTTCAAATAGACTCATTGATTTATAATACGGAGTAATACAAACCCCAAAGGACCTGCAAAGACACACAATGTAAATGCACTGAATCCAATGACATTTTGTCTTGCCATATGGTGTTGATGGGACATGAAATACTCTTGGGAAGTTGACATGTCCTACTGAATGACATGCTATACTCCATGTAAAACTATTTTGGAGAGCGCTTTCATCAAACAAATTGATTTTTATGCACATTAATTGAAAGACTGCATGGAATATTTGGGACTTTTATAAACTTGTGAATGTTAAAGAAGTTGTGACAAATCCTTGTATATCTTAGATTTTTAGAATTTAGATTTTTGGAATAATGAATAAATACACATACTGTATTTATTTAGTTGATGATTTAGATGAGTCATATAGACCTATGATTATAACTGTAATAAAAAAGCTTAACAAACAAAACTTGTCACAATAATGATCAGCCACTTACCAATAGTTTCATAGTTCTACAAATCATTGATTTTGACCTCAAATTACAGGTAATATAACATTATCTCTGACTGAAAATATAGTGGCTGTCTGCTAAGAAAAGTCAAAGGATATAGGGTCATTGAGGCAATGAAACATGCCTTAATGGACACAGATGTGGGCGTTAAACAAGTAGACTGAGGGCAACCTATAGCAGTCTGTGGCTGGGCAGGAAACAGAGAGAACAAATCTCCGGGGACCATCTTCACACAAAAGCACTTAAGAAAAGATATGAACTAAATGCCCAAGAAAAGTGTGTCAGAGGCTGTCTGAGAACTGTAGAAATGCTCCTGACCTACTTACAGAGAAGGATGGAAGAGATGGGTGCTCTTTCCTTTCTACTGTTACATGAGAATCTGTGGTCAACATCACGGATGTGGAAAATTATTATAAAGAAGAACTAGGAAAATTCATTTATTTATTTAGAAAAAAAGATGTTCTTAATTCATTTGACATGAAATGCATGAATGACTCTGATTAATTAAAAACAAGCATCTAAATAGTATCTTGCCTAAATATGTTTTATACATGTGCAAAGTTTTTATATTCATGTTTTTTTTTCTTCATTAAAATGTTATTAAGCTGACATGATTCTGGAAAGCTTATTTTATATACTATGCATTCAAATATCTTTTATATATAAAAAAATAAATAGGCTAATATAAGGAAAATATAATATAATATAATTACAGCAATATAATTAGAAACAAGTATACATCTATCTGTTTTTGTTACCCCATGTATCCCGTTTTAAAAGTGGAATAAAAAGCTGTTCAGGATAATAAACATACCTTACGGAAAAAGCCTGCTTTGCAAGAACACCCAGAAGTGTTACCCAATGCCCGAGAGAGCAGAATTAGCATCTGCTAATGATCAGCAACTTTTGATTCCCATCCTTCTGTAACATACAGTAAAATGGATTAGATCAGTAAAAGCACATATAATGCAAGTCTGTGTATGTCCGGCCTGATGCTGAGCTCAGCTCCCAAGGTGAAAGTTTACCCTAGGGACCTCATGTTCAGGTAATAGCCTCCAAGCCAGAAGGGGTCACTCTGACACTATCAATAACCTGTTCCAAGATGTCTTTACTAGCTGAATTATTACTCCATCTCTCTCTCTCTTTATCCTGAATCTGCTGTTTAAGGCAGCTAGTGCCTGTGGAACCTACTGGACAGAAATTAGCATTTTGAATACTTGATACTTCGCTTCAGGTAACCAAATGTTCGCCGGTATCTAAAAAAAAAAAAAAAAAAAACTGTAATAAGATGGCATGCAGGCGATACCACAGATGGATTTGATGGAACTGAATGAAACGTAAATGAAATGAACTGAATTTCAAGAGAGTTTGTCTCAGCAGATGAGTGATAGCAACTTCTAAAAAAAGAAAACAGTCTCAGAGGAACAACACGCTGAGATGATAGTTCTGGAAAGCTTATGGTAATATATCTTTGCCCTTTCCCCGGGCCCTGTTCATGAAACATTAATGTCAGTATGTAGATTCACCACCTGCCTCTCCTCTCCTGACTTACTTCATTTGGGAAGTGTTTCATTGCATCCAATTCAGCATGCCTATATATGCAAGTCCCTGCATTTAGGAGAGAAAAGGCATTGTGGCATTTTGAGATGTACTTCATGACCTGGTTTTTGTGTGCTGGGACACTATGAACAGATGAGAAGGTCTGCATGAAATCAGAGCCCATAAAAAGCTCAGCAGATTTCAAACAGAATGCAGACTATATCATCTATAAAGTTCTACACATCCCTGTTTATTAAATATTTCCCTTCAAAATCAGAGTATGCAATATGCTGTGTGAACCAACTGATGACCCGAGAGAATATATCAACTTTTGCATTATTTTGTTACATACAGATATTGAAAAATAGCTCATTCCTGTTCTGCGTTAGTTAGGTTTTTATTTTTTATTAATATGCCTGTGTTTTGATTTCAGTATTTCCACAAAGGACTTTCTCAATCATTTATTGTCTTGTCATTTACTCAGTGACGAGAAAATTAGCAAAAGTCATTCCTCAGTGTAGTATTAAGAGTGACACTTGAAGGTTTTTGACCACTTATTGAAATGTTCTTATTTAGTAAATGTATCAAATATGATAGAATGTTAGAGTACAGGCAAACCAATTATAAACAATAACAAATAATTGCAGAATTTATTAAATCAACTGCTTATTGGCGTTTGTGTTGTTGTTTTCCTCACCAAATATAATGTCACTTCATTAAGTAGGGTGTCATTAAGGGACAATCTATCCACCTCATTTTTAACATAAGAGCGAGCAAAAAAGAAAAGTTGTCACAACCATGTGTAACTTGGATATGCAAGACTTCCGTTATTATTCAACCAGTTATATAAGCTTTACAAAAACAGTCCGTTATGCTGTTTGATATTGAAAACTGGTAGCCTGTTTCTTATCCTATGTGACTCTTGACCACAAAACCAGTCAAACGGGTCAATTTTCAGAAACTGAGATTCATTCATCAGGTGAAAGTTGAATAAATAAGCTTTCCATTCAGTATTTGGCTGAGATACAACTATTTGGAATCTGAGGGTGCAGAATATATATATATATATATATATATATATATATATATATATATATATATATATATATATATATATAAATATATATATATATATATATATATATATATATATATATATATATATATATATATATATATATATATTTAATTGCATTTAAAGTTGTCCAAATTAAGTTTTTAGCAACCAATATTACTAATCGAAAATTAAGTTTTGAGATATTTACTGTAGGAAACGTACAAAATATCTTCACGGAACATGATCTATATTGAAAAATCAATAATTTTGACCCATACAATGTATTGTTGGCTATAACTTATGACTGGTTTTGTGGTCCAAGGTCACATGTTATTTTCATTTATCATGATAATCATGAACACTTAGGTTTGTAGTGCAAATTGTTTAGAATAGTAAAATCATTTAAAATTGTTTACTAATTGTAATGTTGCTATAAAGGAGATTTTTTTTCATCTTTAAATGCTGTGATTCTATTTTATCCACCATATTGATATTCTGCATAGTGAAAGCAATGCTGAATGAAAGCTATATGGGATACAGATATGGTTCCTCACAGACATGTCTTTGAGCCTGTCAACATCTCAATCTGTAATGCTCCTCTGCTGCATTTTGTTCCCATATTGAGACACAATAAGTGACTTTTATTTCACCCTCCGGCAACACCACGCTGTGTCTGTGCTAGTGGCTGTCAGTCTCATCGCTCTCATGTAAAGCTGTGGCTTCTGTTTGTGCCTGAACCTGTAAATCAGTGGGAAGCCAGTCCCTGCCGTTGTGTGCTGACATGACATCAGAAACGGGAACGTCTGCAGGCTGGCTCCATATGTCTCTGTCTACCTTAACACGGTTGTATTTGCCTCTTATCTGAGATATTCATGCTCAGATACCCCACAGCTACATTGGCTCCCCTCGCGTTGCTAAAGGCTTTCCTTTTGTGGCGCATCCCTTTTGTTTTTTCCTGCTGTTGTGAGACGAGAACAGACTACAGTGCGCTCGTCTATTCACACGAAGAAGAGTAATATTGTGCCACCGTTGGTTAAGGTTCTCAGAGTCAGACAGTACAGTGAGTTTGTAAATTCTATGTAAATTCCCCTTTATGCAAATTCTGCCGTTTGCCTTATCACAAAGCTGGCCAAGGGAGAGCCCCCTATTGAAGGGGAGGACATGCCCAAAGCTTTTCACAAAACTCTCTGCAAGGCATTAACAAAACACAAATGCAAATTTTTCATGGGTCTCAGCTGGAGAGTCCAAATGTGCCTCAGAATGTGCACAGTGGGCCGCCTTGTGTAAACAATATATATAAATGCTCTTGATAAATGTTCTCACCACTGGCGAAACCGGCCTGTGACAACCACACAAAACTCAATACAGGACGGGAGCATCCAAGAAGGAAGCAATTAAATCCTGTGTCCTGCTGGGCGGATGGAAAGTCGCCCTTGGAATAAAAAGACAAGGAATGAAGAGGGAAGATACCACTAAATGTAAATGCCATGGCAACCTCAAGCAGCCTCAACACAATGTTTTCCAAACTGGATGGATGGCATTCCGAGACAGGCAGCATGAGATCTGTAAATATTACATTTGAATGAATGTTCTATTCTAGCCATACTGACAAAAGTATAGTTTATTTACTCCATCACTGTACTTGCATGCATTGTAATTTACCAAAATATTTATATTTGGGAAAACATGTACTTTCTTAAAGAGCCAGTAAGATGAAAATTCTAAGCTTCCTATCACTGTTTATAAGTCCTGTACATTAGGTTTAAATCCATCCAAGGTTAAAAAACATTGTCATTTTGTCAAAATATCCTTTTAAAATTACCTCAATTCTCAGAGATCCCCAAACGGTTCGCGCGAAGCTGTTCAAAAGATTCAGTTTCCTTAAACCCCACCTTTCGGTAGCACTGTGTTCTGATTGGTCAACTAACATAACCAGTTTGGATTGGTTGTTCCGCACACACCTCCACGATAAACTATGCGTTAGCATCTGTTTGGGGTGAATTATGTCTTATTCCTCTCATCGCGAAGCAAACAGTAAAATAAAAAACTTGAACAGTCTCGCTGCTTTTTCTTCTGTGTGGGTGTATTCAAGCCGCGCGCTTCAGTTTGAATCTGAATAGCGCGTTCAGCGCGGTCACATTAGATAATGAAGGGAGACATGAAAAACAGACATCGCGTTGTTTTCATATGGATTACTTTATCACAGAATATCTGTTAGCAGCACTTGTTTAGTTTTAAAGTAGACGTGTCAAGCTTTCTATAGATATCTCTCTCATGTCTCTTTGTTGAGTATTCATGGAGTTACACTTCATTTTAATGACGTGTTTGTACATGACGATCAGCACAAACAAAGGCTGCAGACAGCACACATACTGATAAGTCGCTCGGGAGAAAACAGACACATAACTTCATAATCATACTTCACGTTGTGATTCGGAGATGCTCTTTGTTCTAAATAAAGTTGGTAATGAACCCTCTTTTATGGCCAAACGCTTTGAAAATCCCGCTGTACTCACCGAGATTAGAAAAGCAGTCATCAGTGAAATGTTGAGAACACAACAAAAGGGATTTGTTGTACTGCTCTGGTATTGTGGTGAAAATGAATTTTAGCCATTGGTTGTTCTGATCTTCATTCTTTGTCAGTGAAAATAAAACAAACGGTCTCCTTGACATGATGCTCTCAAACCAACCAGAGCGTCTGTGTTGGTGTGGGTGTGGGGGGGGGGGGGGGCGATTTCGTTTTAGCGATTCAGAGTCGACTCCTTACTTTAGAAGCCAATAAGTTTATAAATCGTGTACTTTTTGGTTTAATTATTTGCACATTGTTTACACTGATGTGCAGCTACATCATACACTGTAATACAGGTAATTTTTGATTTCCCATCTGTGTGGCTCTTTAATTATAATATAAGACTTTTTGCTCCACTGTATTTTCCAGATTTATACAGGAACAGGAACAAGAAATAGCTGTCTGATCTGAATGAGTCATTCTTTTCATTGAACATGTTGGCAATTTGCAAATGATTCATTTTGAATTCCACTGATTCAGTTGCAGAAGCAAGCAACTCACTGATTCAGAGATCCAGCTTTAGCTTGGTACTTTTCACTTGCTAAAAATTTTGGACAAACTACTCATTTGGTGTACTGTTTTTTGGAAGTGTTTGATTTTGGATGCACCTGCTCTTTGAGTCTGGATGGCAATATCCAATTAATGAATGGATCATTTATTTAAGATGATTCTTTTCAGTGACCCAAATTATTCGAATATTTAACCAAATCATTCTAATAATTATAAATCAATGGATCAATAATGGATAAATTATTACAATGATGCTATGTAGTATTTAAGAACTTACTAATTCATTGATCCGCTTGGAGTGCCTCTCTAAAAAATCACTGAACCGAACATATGATGCTTGTTTGCACGCTCACTAATAATAATGATAGGTGGCAGGAGAATGGCAAATAGCAAACAGCAATAAAATAAATAAATAAATGGTAGTCAGTATAGATACTTGCATTCAAAGTATGATTCAGTCATTTAATCAAGCTTTCTTCAACTCAGGTAGGAGCTTGTTCACCACTGTTCTTCCCAATATGGAGATATTTAAATAGCTAAAATGACGTAATATAATAAAATGTTATGCAAACTCAAATAATAACTGCAGTTATATTTTCTGAAACCCCCTCACACACACACACACACACACACACACACACACACACACACACAGAACATCCAATATCCCCAGGTAGGACATGCTGTTTTCCTTGAGCAACCTTGGTTAAAATAGCGCTCATGTATCTTTCATTCAAATCTTTTTCACTATACTGAAGATCACCTTGCTTCAAACAAAGACTCACTCATTCAGAACCTTAGAGACAAAAAAGAAAGCAGCACTTTAGACGAAAAAAAAACTCTTTACACCTTCTATTCCTTCATTCTTTTTGGGCCTTTTGGCATGGATAGAAGACAGTAATATGCGATCAAGGACTTTTACTTCAATAAGACTAAAGTCTGTTTAAAAAAAAAAATTCAGCATGTATTTTTTCAGCTGGGAAGGCATGCCATAAACTGATGCCGTAAGGCAAGACAGCTTGAGTAAGATTCATCTTGTTCATCAATGACCCTTGCTACTGTGTGCTCTGATTTGCAGATATATTCGAACTGACATATAAAGTTCAGAGTCAACAATGCTACAGAACAAACTCTTTAAGGATGAGGACGGTATCATGATGCTGGATTAAACCAAACTACATTATTTTGACTTTTGAGTTTGAGAAGCATTGACCAAGCAGAACGAAAAGAATAAAAAGGATTTTCATGTAGCAAATGGATTTTCATGATTTATAACTTGAGCTATGAAGGAAAAGAAAAGTTCTTGGAACTGAAGGGTCTGGTTTTTTAGTGCCATTTCCGAGTTCTAGAAGTACCAAGTTTGAGAGCATCAGTGCTTCTCATGCACTGCCTCATGGGGAAAAAATGACTGAATCAGCTTCTTTCACTTTTGTTGTACTCCCTGTCGGACATGTTTTATCCTCTACTCAACAGATAGGTCTGCACTTAAGCCACATACAAAATAAAGTGCTTTGGGAAGAGTTTAAACATTCATGATGCTAAGATGGAGGAAGCAGGAGGGGCATTAGCCCGTTACAAACAGCCAGCTTTTGCACAGCAGTCAGCGTGCTTTGAAAGAAGTGTGTGCGCGTGTGAGGCATCACACAATGGTTGATCAGCAGAGACGGCTTGGCAGTGTGGCCGCTTCATTTCCAATTACATGCTTTGTTGGCAAGGCAACCAGGTCACCCTCGGGAGACGACAAACAAAGTTACCTTCAGCTGCCTTGGGCAAGATTTGAATTCTCCCTACGTGATCCTGTGCCCCTTCAGGCGGCAATTCACAAAGCGATTTGCTATTAGAGTGAGAGCCAGATGTCTAAAGTTTTAGTTCTGATTTAGTCTTATTATATACTTATAACATATCCACTACAGAAGATAAATAATCCGAACCCAATTTTATATTTAGAATTTATCTATTTTTTTTATATGTTTTATTTTAGATAATATTATTATTAACCTAATTGGTTCAAATTTCAGATTTATGTCATTCTTAAAACTCCATTCTAAAAATCCATAAAACAGAGGTCAACAAAACTATTTATTTACCACCATTCTTAAAAAATATCTGTATGTTCCATACACTCTTAAAAATAAGGGTTCCAAAAGGGTTTTCGTAGTGATGCAATAGGAGAACCATTTTGTGTTCTAAAGAACCTTTTTTTTAAATTAAAGAATGTTGTGCAATGGAACGTTCAATGGATGTTAAAGTTGCATCATGGAACCATCAATGCCAATAAAGAGCCTTTATTTATAAGCGCATAGAAGAAAGTCACTCATGTTTGGAATGATGTGAGGGTGAGTAAATTGTAAACTGTATTTTTTATTTTTGTTTGAATGATCCCTGTAACATAAATGTAGCCATTTAGACACAAGGGCATCAGTGAGGTCGGGTTCTGTCACTAGACTGGCATTTACTTAACATTTTTTCTGAGAATATTTTATGCACTCATTAGCAGTGTGGTAGCAATAGCCAAACCTGTTAAGTAGGATAAGGTGCTCACACTTAAGTTATTTGGCTCACCCTAAAACCATCTATGAAGACCTTAAAAAGCATATATTCATTATTGAACAGCAAATAGAGAAAGAACAAAAGTATGCATAAGTATGTTTTGATGCCCTAGTTCATTATTGTTACTTGTTAGCAACAAATGCAGGACAGACCTAAAACAGAGCCCAGAGGCACTCCGGATTCAGGTTAAGTGTGGCTGTGTAGCTATACTTGTTACATTTGACAGTCTATGTACATCATGCTAGATCTAAAGGAGAAAAACAAGCATCAAGGGGCTGACGAAACAAATCCACCCATTTATGGCAATTCAGTTTTGGTTACAGAACCAAACATTCAAAGGATTCAATTCAGTGCATGATTAGGCTTGTCACTGATTCTGCAGCTTAATGTGGTTTTTCAGTCTCTAATCAGTGTTGTGGTCATTCTATGACATGTAACACTAGGTATGACTTTGCTATTTGCACAGATTTATAGCTAAGAAAGCATAGATTTCTTATGCAACGTGTGGATAACAGCAATCTGTGAATTCGTATCCATCATTTATCTTGATGCCAAGCATTGAAGCTTTCTAATCACAGGAGCGTTTGATTTCTTTCCCAGAGGCGGTGAGATTGCCTCACTCAGCAGTTTTTCCTCAAAGCTGTGGTTGGACCTGAACATTTTTGCTGAGCCTTCTTTGTGGAATACAGCATAGGTTCTGGACTATAAAGCTTCACAGTACAAAACAGTCAGTTAAAACAAACTGATTATGAATCAAACCACATGTTTGTGGTCTGTGAATAATTTGTGATTATTGTGCTTTTATCTTTTATCTTGCTTCCCAAATGTTTCCCAGATCTTCAAAACAGGAACATCATGGCTTGCCTGCCATCGCTGATAAATACAAAATATTACACGAGTTGAGTGCATCAGCTGACATTCACTGACCTCTGCTTGAACTCTATGGCAAGACATGAACCGTTTTTATTTAATGATGTTAATAATATAACATGCATGCATATGGTTAAAATAGGACTTCAGACGCATAGGGAAATAATACAGATGTATGCCAGGCAAAAGCAATAAAACTGATTCTGACTTGAATTTTCAATCAAACTCCAATAAACACTTATACATCTTTTGGGAGCTGCAATGATTCAGAGAGAAAAATCTAAAAAGGAAAATATAACGTTCTTGATCTCTTGATGGCTCCTTAATATTGGAAGTGCATTTCTGGCACATACAGTATTGTTCAAAATAATACCAGTACAATGTGACTAACCAGAATAATCAAGGTTTTTAGTATATTTTTTATTGCTACGTGGCAAACAAGTTACCAGTAGGTTCAGTAGATTGTCAGAAAACAAACAAGACCCAGCATTCATGATATGCACGCTCTTAAGGCTGTGCAATTGGGCAATTAGTTGAAAGGGGTGTGTTCAAAAAAATAGCAGTGTCTACCTTTGACTGTACAAACTCAAAACTATTTTGTACAAACATTTTTTTTTTCTGGGATTTAGCAATCCTGTGAATCACTAAACTAATATTTAGTTGTATGACCACAGTTTTTTAAAACTGCTTGACATCTGTGTGGCATGGAGTCAACCAACTTGTGGCACCTCTCAGCTGTTATTCCACTCCATGATTCTTTAACAACATTCCACAATTCATTCACATTTCTTGGTTTTGCTTCAGAAACAGCATTTTTGATATCACCCCACAAGTTCTCAATTGGATTAAGGTCTGGAGATTGGGCTGGCCACTCCATAACATTAATTTTGTTGGTTTGGAACCAAGACTTTGCCCGTTTACAAGTGTGTTTTGGGTCATTGTCTTGTTGAAACAACCATTTCAAGGGCATGTCCTCTTCAGCATAGGGCAACATGACCTCTTCAAGTATTTTAACATATGCAAACTGATCCATGATCCCTGGTATGCGATAAATAGGCCCAACACCATAGTAGGAGAAACATGCCCATATCATGATGCTTGCACCTCCATGCTTCACTGTCTTCACTGTGTACTGTGGCTTGAATTCAGAGTTTGGGGGTCGTCTCACAAACTGCCTGTGGCCCTTGGACCCAAAAAGAACAATTTTACTCTCATCAGTCCACAAAATGTTCCTCCATTTCTCTTTAGGCCAGTTGATGTGTTCTTTGGCAAATTGTAACCTCTTCTGCACATGCCTTTTTTTTAACAGAGGGACTTTGCGGGGGATTCTTGAAAATAGATTAGCTTCACACAGACGTCTTCTAACTGTCACAGTACTTACAGGTAACTCCAGACTGTCTTTGATCATCCTGGAGGTGATCATTGGCTGAGCCTTTGCCATTCTGGTTATTCTTCTATCCATTTTGATGGTTGTCTTCCGTTTTCTTCCACGTCTCTCTGGTTTTGCTCTCCATTTTAAGGCATTGGAGATCATTTTAGCTGAACAGCCTATCATTTTTTGCACCTCTTTATAGGTTTTCCCCTCTCTAATCAACTTTTTAATCAAAGTACGCTGTTCTTCTGAACAATGTCTTGAACGACCCATTTTCCTCAGCTTTCAAATGCATGTTCAACAAGTGTTGGCTTCATCCTTAAATAGGGGCCACCTGATTCACCCCTGTTTCTTCACAAAATTGATGACCTCAGTGATTGAATGCCACACTGCTATTTTTTTTAACACACCCCTTTCAACTAATTCAACTAATTGCCCAATTGCACAGCCTTAAGAGCGTGCATATCATGAATGCTGGGTCTCATTTGTTTTCTGAGAATCTACTGAACCTACTGGTAACTTGTATGCCACGTAGCAATAAAAAAATATATGAAAAACCTTGATTATTCTGGTTAGTCACATTGTACTGCTATTATTTTGAACAATACTGTAAGAAAAGTTCTTGCTTTGGAAAATCATAATTATGGCATAAAAGACAAAATTATGGCATGCCAAGTCATATTTATGAGGTCAAATTTAGGATATACTTTAAACGCTATGAGATAAAAAGTCACAGTTATGATGTAAAACATCATAATTATGATTGAACGCTATTACATAAAAATATAGAAACTACCACAAAAAGTCAGGTAATAAAATGTAAACAATGATACAGGTCAAAATTAACATAAGTGTCATAAGTCAACTATGATGACAAAAATCAATTATGAACAAAATTATGATAGAAAGTCAAAATTATGTCATAAAAGTTGTTTTTAAATAACTTTTCATTACATCATTTAAATTTGTCATAACTCTTTTTTGTAATAATTTCAACATTGTATCTCATATTATGACTTACTATGTCATAATGAAAATTTTTATGTTATAATTAAGAATTTTTGCAATGTTAGATTTTCACAGGTGTTAAATTTGGTCGCCAGTTACCTTTGTTTAGTAACAATAATAATAATAATAATAATAATAATTTTTTTGTCAACCCTGGGCGAAGGTCATATCTTGTCTAGGGCATCAGAATCACATTCAGATTTCACTTCTGAAATCCCAGTTTAACCCTTATTTATTATCCATTGTTCACGCAAAGATGCAGTGCCCAATCTTGGTCTCAGGATCTTGGAATGACCCTCAAACGTACACCACTGTTTCACCTTGTCAGTTCCCACAGGAGCAGAGGCACCTTGCTCCATGTCATCCATCACAGGTCACCTAAGAAGGTTGACATTTTTCCACTGGTTCCTCACAGATGTACGGCAGTGCTGCCATTTCTGTTCTCAATCACAACCAGCAAAAGGAGAAATGTATTGATTTTTCTCTGCGTTTTCACGAACAACACACACACTCCTAAAATAGGTCATTGACGATGTCACAATTCAGCTCACTGTGTTTAAGTTCCTCCATCTTCTCAGTTTTAAATCTATCTTAATCCATCAAAAACCACACCACAGCCATAGATTTAAAACATGTCACAAACATCTCTCAAGTGGGTTGAACAGGTTGGTTCTTGGTCATATTTCTTACTAGTAACATTGTGGAGAAGCTCATGGATGGTCACACTTTGTCATGCAGAGGGGCTCCTCATGCACCCTGCTTCCAAAGTGTCTGATCAATAACACAAGCCAGTATCGATCAATCACTGGCTTTTAAAAACAGCTTCAAAAAGCAATCTGAGACGCATACAGAGTTCACAAGTTTAAAATCCCTTCCTTAAGATTAATGGATTCTCAACTGGTTCATTACCCAGATTTTACATGGGGCATTGACCTAACACTTTGAAAAGTGTTTCTTAAATTAAACATCAAAATATATACATTTTAACAAATTGATAATCTTATAATATTTTGAACAATTAACATTACCATGAAAAAAAAGAAAAGAAAGTGCACTGGACATAAACCCAACACGGTACTAAAATAAATAAAAGTGTTCCTAAAATTAAGCATCGAACTGTGCTCATTGTAATTAATATTCATATAATAATTAAATAATTATTTGCTGCCCTACATGCCAAGGACATAACAGGTAGTAAGTTAATAAGTATTTAAATAATTAACATTATCATGAACTGCAATTTGATTGGCAGATTTTACACTGGACAACGACCAACCACTATACCAAAATTGGCAACGTTTTCAAAATTAAATGCTGTTTTATAACAAAGTTCGGGAGGAACAGTCGCAGTTCATTAACCTGATTAACACAAGTGGAGACCAATCAGTAATCAACTCATGACAAGGTATAAATAACAGCAGAACCTGCCTCTGTTCATTGACAGTTTTCAGCATCCCTCCTCCACCCCATTTCTCCTCACTTATAGATCCATGTACTCTTACCACAACCGGGGGGAGTACTCTGGGTTCGGGCCACATCCCGAGTTTGGAGCCCTCCACCCGGACAGCACGCCAAATACGCATAAACTTACTGTATTAATATACGTAGATGTGTACTCGTGAAATTATACATCAAAATGTATTAATTTGAATGAATTACACTAAGAACGGATTTTTAAAAAACCAAAGCAAGCTACGATGATCCAAATTAATAATGGCATCTTAACTTTGCATACCTAATGAATCGGTTTCATACAGTTAAAGAATTTCAACACAAGCTCCATATTAAAATGACACAAGTCTTACTTTATTGACATCCTAAACTTTATTTTACAAAGGTAAGCTTTTCATCCCAACCTCAACGAAACAGATTTACAAAGAAATAAAAACATCTTTAAAAGGCCATAAAAAACAACATCCTGTCCTCTAGCAGCATCCGAACATCTGAACTTCCCAGAAATAAACCATTTTATGTTTACAGTCATCTCTCAGCCAAGCTATACACAGTACTGCTGACAAGGTACACAAGTATACAAAGTACTGCCACATGGAGCCATTACTCTCTCTCATTTTTTTTTTAGTGCAGAAAAGGAAAATACTCTCATTAAAATAACAATCTTAGGTTAAATAAGCTTAAATAAGAGGGCGAAGGTACAAGACACTTTTCTGAGGTACTTTACACCAACAAGCAGAATTTGGCTTTTATATTAAGTGGTTTACAGGTGCTAGTCTGCATGTACTGGCCCACCCACACAAGTTCAACTGTTTAATGTCTGTTTGGGTAAAACAAAGCCAGTCGGCCTCCTAATGGATAAGAGCAGTGGGCATGGATTTTGTAAGCACTCAGACAGTCATATGATTTAACGAAAACAACTGAGGGACGATCCTTTTACCACCAATAACATCAGGTACACAAACATCTTTTTTTTTGTTTTTGTTTCCCTACATAAAAGCTTTAAAACACAACCAAAAATCACACTCAGTGCTAATCGTATTGAACAACTCTGTGATTACAGCATCAGCTAAATTATTGCTACAACATTTGTTTCAATGTGTTACCTACTGTACAAAAACAGGTATACAGTACACCTAGTCTTGGGGAGCTTCGGATACGAAGGAACGTTGCATATGGCTGGTCTACATTTTGACAAATGATGGGATGGACAGCCACTAAGCCAGGAGTGAACTTGAGTAACATCGGTAGCTTGTAGATGTTAAGCCCACGCAACCAAAGATTTTAGAACGAAATCACGGCTTTTTGCATTACATTCACTTACACGATCACCACATGTTCGTACCCTTCGATTGGTCATTAACGATTAAATCTTTCCCTTCCAGCCCATATCACATACCTTATTTAATTTCTTACTCTCCCTTTTCTCTTTCACATTCTCATGTCCTGCCAACTACGACTTAGTTTTTTTTTTTTTTTTAGTGTGTTAGCATATTAGCTCTGCACACGTTCACATTCAACTGCTGAAATTTCTCCCCTAACATCTTTTTTACAGTACGCTGGACTACTTATCCGTGGGTTATGTAGTTTGCGAAGCACAACAAGGGGAAGTCGTGGACTAGTTCAGCTCAAGGTTTCTTGTCAATTGTGTTCAGAAACAATTCGGTGAATCTCCTCAGCTGCGCGGCTGCTGTCTGGCTCTCTTCATGCAGTCGAAGGTTGTCTTGTCGGAGGTGTTGAACTTGTTCTTGGAGCATAGCCTTGTCTTCTTGCTCCTTTGGAGGATAATAACAAAGCATGCGGTTACAAATAACTACCTTGAGGTGAATGCTGTTAACAGTGCATGTTAAGGATTTGTTGAAGCATTATGTTTGCCCATTAAAGGCCTGTTATTATGTTTGGGACTCTTACCTTCCTTAGGTCATACTGCAGCTGTCGGAGAATGAGCTCCAGCTGGTTAACCTTCCCAGTGAGCAGAGCAGGAGAACCTTCCCTGTGTAGATAATAAGACAAAGGAACAATTAGACACAGAGGTGCACACATGAACAGACAGATGTGCATAGACATACAGACACAGACAAATACAAAGAGAGAGAGATAGAAAGGGCAGAACAGTAGAAAGGATATACCAATGTGGATGGATGTATATACGGATGGATGGATTTATTCTACATCTGCATTCTTACCCTGCTGGTAGGGTTGAGGCATTTACACACGCCACTCTTCGGTTCAGCTCCTCGGAGAGCTCCAGAACCTGCTTGGCCTGCTCTTCTTCAGTCAGAGAGCTCAGAGAGGTCGCCGTCTGATCTAGAAGTGAGCAAGCGATTATTCTGTTAGAAATTCAAGCCGAAACATCCATTATCAGATATATGCAGGCAGTAACGGCCTAAGACCGTGTAGTGTTTTGTGTCTACACTGTTTATAGGAAATCCCCAAAGGCACACAGGAAACACGGTAGATCATACTGCTTCTGAGGTGATACAGGCGGATGTTCCAGGTAGGAGCTTTGAGCAACACCCAGAGCGAAGCTTATTAAATGTGATCCTTCTTTTCAGCTCTTTCTGAGGTGTTAGAGCTAACTGTTAAGCAGCTTCAGCAGAGCAAGGTGTTAATTAAGTGGGGAACGGAGCTCATGCGGCAGGAGGGTTAATAGCGAGATGGGGGGGAGGGGTTCACAGGCTTTCAGGTGAGTTTAGCATTACACTGTCAGTCGGGGCTTATCATTAAGCATTCAAGAACAAGAACACACCGATATAGTGCCTTTACCTCCGCTGAGAGGGCAAACCGGGGGTGCAACTGTCAAATGTGCTGCTTTTTTTGTTGCACATACAGTGAAACTATTTAGATACAATTTTAAATGTCAATGTCTGCTCACAGACAGAAAAAGATGGACCAAAAGCCAATAAATGTTTTTAGAATTTACCTTGCATCACTGACATAAGTAACTGTCTAGATCTGTTTTTCTATTCACTGATAGCAAAAGATGGACAAATTTTCATTTATTAATGGAGTTACAATTTGAATTTATCCTATATCAATGGCATAAATGTTTTACATTTGAATAAATCTACAGTATCAGAGTTTTTAGATACCATTATTATTCATTGGCAGCAAAAGATGGACCAGATTTTTTCTTTTTTCCCATTTATGGACTTTTATTTTTATTTACCCCATATCACTTGTATAAATGCATTTTACACTTGCATAAAACAAAACTACAGTATCTACATCCATTTTAAATACAAATAAATATATGCGTATTTATATGCCGAGTAAATATGCTGTCCAGGGAGCCCAGAAGCCGTAGCGGCACAGCTATATCTAGGATCAGGTTTTAAAATATTAAATATAAATATTTACCCATTTATAGCAA
Organism: Carassius gibelio; assembly: GCF_023724105.1. Taxonomy (NCBI): domain Eukaryota; kingdom Metazoa; phylum Chordata; class Actinopteri; order Cypriniformes; family Cyprinidae; genus Carassius; species Carassius gibelio. Next base: position 13,514,997 of record NC_068406.1, read on the forward strand.
AATATAGACCAAAAGTTAATAAATATGTTTTTATAGAGGTTTAATTTGGATTCACACCACATGTGTTTTGCACTTGGAAAAGCTGTAGAAACATGTAGGTGTGGCCTCAGATACAAATAAATTATTTTGCTTCTTTATAAAGACCTACAAGCTCTTTGTCAACAAGAATGCATACCATTCCATGATCTCACAAGATGCTGACCTGCCATTATTTCATCAAACTCCGAGCCAAAAGTGTTCATGAGGTTCCTTTAAGAGCTCTCAGCTCTTCTAACACCTTTCAGTGCTTCCTCCTCCCCGCCCCCCATTTCATTTCATTAACAGTCTCACAGTAAGGGGTGTTAGAGGAGCTAGAGTTGAATGGACGGATAATTATTAGTGCTCCGAACGAAAACACGCACAAAGCAGCAGCACATGGAAATCAACAATGTAAGCTCACCTCCTCCCCACCCCCTTCTAGTTAGCACCCAGACCCTGAGGCAAAAGCTAACTTAATCATTTCTCCCACCATGAAACGATGGTCTCATATTTGTCACTATTTCGGGGCGGAGCTGCACACTCATTCCATTTTTCATATCCGTCAGGTCCCAAGAGCGCATCTCTAAGGACTCTTACCAACGCTGGAAGGTGAAGCTGCACAGCGGCTGCTTCGCCAGACGCCCCCCCAACCAATTAAAGCCATCTACCTTGTATTTTTCCCCATTCCACATGCAGATCAAAAGGAAATTCTCAGTTCAAGAAGAGCCGTGCCCTGCCCTCGCCAACATTCACCATGGTCTCCACAGCGATGGTTGAAGGTGAGGGAACAGATGTAATTGTAAACGAGTAAAAGCGTCCAAAACCCAAAATGTGTAATTACAGCGAGCGATGGCTTGAGTCATTTCCCTAAGTGGTGTCTTGCTGGGCTCACATTGTGATAATGGCTTAATTTCTCCATGCTCAAAATACGTTCTCCGCTCCTAATTAGCACCTTGCGGAACAATGTGCCTTTAGGCAGTCACAGGAAATGAATGGGAGGAAAATAGAGACGTGGTGATTTCAACATGGTCAGGAGCAGTGTTAGAGACGGGTGCTGTTTTGTGCAACCTTTAGTTAACTTTGTTAATGGCGTGTGAGAGCGGCTCAAGCTTTGTGGCGAGGGGAAACCTTGGTCAAAACACACTTCAAAAAAACAGGACAAAAAGGCATTTTAAGGTTTTTTGTGAATACAAGTGAGCTGAATTTTTTTTTTTTTAAAGAATGAATGAAAAGAATTGCTGTCTGCATTGTCTTAGCTACCAATCCACTAAAGGAATTATGCAAATCAGGTAAAGGCACAAACACATGCACCAACCTTTTTTTTACTTTTACTGGGACAGAAAATTTGTAAATACACTACCATTCACAAGTGTTAATTAACATTAACATACTTGTATTTAGCAAAGATGCACCAAAAGTGAAAGTAAAGACTTTTATAATGTTACAATTTCTTTTTCAAATAAATTACTTTATAATAGAATGATTTCTGAAGGATCACGAGAATCTGAGGACGGGAGTAATGATGTTGAAAATTCAGCTTTGCCATCACAGGAATACATTACATTTTAAAATATATTAAAATAGAAACAGTTACAATATTTATACGATATTGCTGTTATTACTGTATTTTTGAATTTAGCCTTATTGAGAACAAGATACTTGTTTTATACATATATACTGCAACATTAATTGTGCTGAGCTAACAATGCTGACCTTTGGGAATAAGGTGAATTTTATAATGAGCCTCATTAGCATTAAAAAGGCATGCTTGAGCTCAAAAGAATGCAAGAGAGTAAATGTAGGTATTTACTTCAGTGTTATTAAAGTGTTATTTAAGCTAGTGCCTGGTAATGCTGAACTAGTTGGTAAGAAAGATTTGTGTGCTGAAATACCACAAGCTGTCGAATGCTGTTTGACAGACATGAAGGCATTTGACTACATTTGTCTGGTACAAAAATATCCATAGAGTCAAAGGGTCAGTGCTGTCCTTGTGGAAAAAATACCCGGTAGTTGTTCATTCCATTACAGTGAGCAGTGAGTTTATGATCGCAAAGCATGCTAAATGGGTCAAGACCGTACTCCAAATCATTTAGTGTACACGATGGAAGCTTGTACCTTCAAAAGCCCGCGCCGCATCCACAAGATGTGACCAGTCGAGACCAGAAGAGGGGTCCGGCAAGGGCATCATACCAGTGTCCGCCAGCCTGGCCTTGTCTGCCAGCGAGCCATCAGAGAACCAGAGCTCATCTGCAGAGACAGCACACATAGTTCATTAGAGGACAGTAGAGTGCATGAAACAAACTTTACTGCAGACTTTTTCATTTATTTTGTTTCTTTATTTCAGCATGCATCGGTTCTTTTCTCTTGCAAACAGTTGTCAAGCTGCAAGTTCTTTTAGAAAACCATATAACTTCTGAAAAATTGATGTATTTCCAAGAGAAACGGGATATTCAGTGAGAAACTTCATCCATCAATTGATTGGTTTATGAAAAGTTATACCAGAAAGGACATGCATTTGAATGCTGGATTGCTAAAATAATGATTGAAGTGTTATATAATTAATGGTTTACATCCAACAACCCAAATTAATGTTTATTATTACTTCTATTGTTTAAAAAAACTATTGTGTGTATTGATTTACATTTGACAGGCCACATGGCCTATGTGGCGTCCATGGAAAAGTCATTTTTGTGAAAGAGAACATAATTTTATTTTGATGAAAGATTATAAAGACACTGAATCAATCACAATTAGAGCAGGAACACGCATTAGAAAAGTACAAAAGGGTCAAATCTGATCCCGTATTGACTTTAGAGTGCTATCTGAACAGAACATTCTCTGACCTAAATGTGCCTTTACTAAATAATTTAACTCATGAGAGACTACAATTACACTTGAACCATTCATCACGGATCTAATGATCAGTTCGATTGAGAGGAAACTGAGACAGTCACTGAGGACACAACTGAAGGGCCCTGACCGCTGCATAAACTACATTAAACATTCATCCAGTGGCAGAGATTTCAACTTGACAGGAAAACAGTTGCTGCTGCTCTACAGTCAGGGCCAAAGGGCAACTTTACCCGCAATTGGGTCTACTTATGGCGAAAGAATCAAACGCTGCAAGTCACAGAAGCAGAGGAAAATTAGCTCTAGGTGACCTAGAGAGCACACGCTTGCTAATTCACACACGGTCTGCTCATGCAGGCAGACAGACAGTCCTCGCCTGAGAGCAGAGAGGTGAGAGTGATTTGAATAATGAATGAAGTTGGCTGGCTTAGAGTTCTGCTATAATGAGAGAGGAACTACACGTTTCAGACAGCTGGAGAACAGCTCAAGTGTCTGTATGCGAAACACGCCAAGAGGCATTAGGGCCGTTCACACAGGACGTGTTCTTGTGTTCCATATGTGCTATTTATTGCCACAATTTTGCTCGTAGTTCTACATAACCATGCATTATATGGCCGTTGTTGTCTGTTATAGAGTGCCTTGATCATTTTTGCAGCATCCTATCCCACAAGTGCGATGCTTCTAAAACTAGTACAGAAAATAGTTCCACTATTACATCTAGAATTTTCAAAATGTGCATAAAACTTTTCTTTTTTTCAATTTAATTTGATTTAACAGAAAACAGTTCCCTGTTTTGTTTAGAATAATATGTAACTGTAACTAAATTTGACAACATCGAATATATATATATACACACACACACACACACACACAGTATATATATTTATATAAATGCACATACACAGAAAAAAAATAATAAGATCAATGGAAGCATTTTCCAAATACATTTCGAGAAAAAAAATAGTTAAAAAAATTTAGAGACATTGTCTCAACAAACACTGACATAAAGTATATTTTTCAACTATAAATTATGATTTACCTTAAACGCATGGGAAACACTGTTTTATTCACAATCGTCTTTGCAATATTTAATTTTTTTTGCTTCGATGGAAACGCATCTTACATTAGCAATTGTGTACACGAGCAGAGCTCAGTTAGTTACTCCAAAAAAAGTAATCCACTACAAATTACTGATTACTTCTTTAAAATTGTAATTTGACTACATTACTGATTACTGCATTTAAAAAGTAATCAGTTTAAATAATTATGATGATGACTGAAAAAATACACAAGTAGCCTATTATTTTTATAGCCTACACTGCCAATATCTAAAAAAAATAAAAATAATGTGTTTTGGAAAATAAATATAACAAATAGGGTGCACTTTCTGCATTCAGTCTCTGTAAATATCTTCCTGAAACGAGTCACTAAAATGAATGAAAATGACCTGAGAAATACCGTATGTCTAAAGAAAGCTTGAAGTGTCTATTATTAAATGAAGTCATGTCGAAAACAAACAAATTCTCTGAATGAAACCAACACGAGGTAGTCTTTCCCATCTGAGCTCACCTATAATGTGTCCGCGCACATCACGCATTATAAGATAATCATCTACGCGAAACCAGTCTCTACTGCGTTACTGCGTGTAACGCATTATCCCCAACTCTGCACGAGTTAAACTTCCCTTGAACATTTCTTCTGTTCAACTACGTCACGCTCCAGCTGTTTAACGCATGAACACGTTCTGCTTTCAGTGACCAGTCCAGCACAGTCATTCTATTATAATGGTTTTCCTATTACATTACACTCTTCATCCTACTAGCATATTTCAGTAGACGTATAATAGTATGATTACAACTAAGTCTCTCAGGCATTAGCAGCAGATTTATAGTATCATTACTTGCTTCATTACCAAGTACAACATTAAAATCTGCGGAGGATAAAATTACAGAAACAGGAAAGAATGTGGTGAGCTTACAGAGGAGATGGAAAAATCTGTTATGAGCCAAAAAAAGCTCATTTATTTCATTATCATGATGCATGTCTTAATGCAGGCAATCCAAGCGTTTACATTATATGTACAGCTGGTACTGTGATGCATTCTGGGATGAAGTGAGCATAGTGACTCTATATAAACGGAACCGTGCGATCTTTAAAACAATGTTAGCATCACTGTGTTGGTAACAACATCTGCAAACACTCACTTTTGAGCTGACTGGCAGTGTGGTTAAGACCCATGCGAGGTGGTAGGGTGCTGTGGTAGGGCAGGGCACTGCTGAACAGGATGTCGTTGGGCACGGCCTGGTCCAGCATGGAGCTCCGAGAGCTCGCTAAAGACAGTGCCCTTCGGTGGCTGCTGCACAAGCTCTCGTCTGAGAGGGTCCGGTACAGGGAGCGGCGTGGAGACTGACCCACAAGTGGTATCTGAAATAACACAAAAAGCAAAGGATGAGTAACAGGAAGACAAAGAGAAAGCAGAAAGAGAGAGATTGAATGCGAGAGGGGGGGAAGAGAAGATATTATTCATCACAATATGATTATATGAAAGGCTCTGCAATATTGTTAATAAAACAGCCATGGCAATAAAGCACATATCACTTAATTGAATTGTGGGAGAGAGGTGGGGGGTGGAGAGCTGGAGGAGGGTGAGCTAAGGGAACATGAGACTCAGCTGGGGACCAATCAGCAATCAGAGTGAGTGACTGTGGGGCTGTGAGTCAGACCTATTAGAGTCATGGCGCTCTCATCAATAATGCAGGCGCGATGGACACGGTCCTCACGGGGGGTCTACGGGCGGGGGGAGGGGCTCAAACAGACAATTAGAGACATGAACGTGACAGAGGACCAGCAAGCCTCAAAGATGAGCTGCTTAGAATAGCCTACAGGAACACTGTTCGCTATTACACTTACAGGAACAAAAATGAATAAAACACTGTAGAATTAATGTTTGTGCGAGCGAGACTGTATGCAACAATGAAATATGAATTTCTATTTTATTAAATGTCACAACAACAATAATAATAACGATATAAAACAATAATATCCTAATATTATCATTTATAAATATTTATATTAACATTATAATATTATTATTATTATCATCAACATTATTAGTATAACTATATTAAGTCAATTAAGTTAGTTTAGGTTATTATTTAATTATTACTATAATTAAAAACCATTTTTATTATTATTATAAGTTAACAGAAACAATGTTGTTGTTAATAATAATAATAATAATAGGAAATTATCATTCATAATAATTAACAAAATGTATTAAATAAGGTTAAACATTTACATTATGCATACATTATGTATAAAATAGTTGTTAGTCCATGATAACCAATGCATTAACCAATGTTAATTACAGTATAGTGTTGCCTAAGAATTTCATAATTCGGTTTTGTTTCAAATTAACACTCGTGAATGTATGCATTATGCCTTTGGCTTTCTCACAAAGCTGCATTGGAACAATATGCATTGTGAAAAGTGCTATGCAAATGAAGCAAATTAAATCTTACAGTGAGACTAACACACAAGCAGGGTGTGTGGGCATATGCAGCTTTATAATCCACGCAGCTGTGAGCAGATCAGGTGAGGAAAATGACTGATTGTTGTGACCTCATTTCCTCCAGACACTTCCATTAGTCAAACAAATGGCTGTTACCCAGGCTGCTGACTGGTTGGTTGATTTGCTTGGCATTGTAACACATCAATGAATAATGTGTTTAGCGCAAAACATGTTTTAAATGTATAATTCCTTGGTTTCTCAGTGTTGCTTTATAACATGTCCTAACTACATCAGCGCTTGCTCACTGCATTACTCATCCTCCAGGGCTCAGCTCTACACTCACCTTGCCAGGACCTGCCTGCCCCGGGGGACTGTCGGGTAGAAGCATCCTGAGGAAGGCCTCCTTAGAGAGCGTCTGGAGCTTCTCACCAGCACTGTTAACCACCTGGGACGGGTCTCTCAAATAGAGCCCCCTGAGAAAGACACATGGAGATAAAGAGGGAGAGGAACGGTGAAAGAAAATCAAACAAATTAGATAAAAAGAGAGACATTAGCAGCAGGTTTTGCTGTAGTATCAATCTAAAGCGAATTGTGCTTCCTGTAGATGTCTTTTTAAAGACAAAACATTAAAAAGGACTACAAGGACACAGCTACAGTTGTGACGAAACAGGTTTAGGGGCCATTGAGTAAAGAACAACCTTCACACAGTCGTGACTTGACTCATCGGGGAACAAATCAAAACAAATCACTGACTCATGGGAGCTAAAAGGAACAGTTCACCCAAAAATGAACATTTGTCATAGTTTAATCACGCGTTTGTCGTTTCAAAACCATATGATGAATTCTTAGTGAGTTTTTAAACAATATACCGGCCAGGCCTTTTTAATATAACACAAGTGAATGAGGACTAGGACTGTCAAGTTTCAAAATGACAGAAGGCACTAAGACGGGATCATAAAAATGTCCTCACAGACAATTTCTTGTCTCTTTATAACATTTGATGACATATAGGAGCTTTATGTGATTAATGGTGTTAAAATGTTAATGAAAACTATGATAAAGTATGATATTGTTGACTAGCTTTATTCCTATGACTAAAATGAGATAAGATGACAATAAGGTCAATAAACGATAACTGTGACTAGATCAACATGCAATATTGTTGATGATGAAAGATGAGACTAAGATGCATCTTAAACAAAAAACTACACAAAAAATATTTTGTTGAAAAAAGGATTAAACAAATATAAAAAGTGCCTCTACTACACAAGCTTTCATGTGTGGTTGCCAGATATCAAGAGTTTAAATCCCCAAATCAGAGCTTTTCTGTTAATGGGATACATTTTCTGCCAACTGATTAGCTTCATTTTTAACCATGCCATTAAGGAATTACTATTAGGAATTTTTATGGTTATAATATTTTAGTTTTTTAGTTTTTACAATTTCTCATTATGTAGACAGAGAGAGTGCATGTCTCTCATATGTCTTTGATATTCATTTATATACTAAAATAGTAATAAACATAAGATGAAAGTGCAATACCTGAAATGTAAAAATACATTTCTCAAATGACAACAATTCATGCGATTGTAATTTTGAGCAATTTTTAAAATCAGTTTAGTTCATTATACAGCAAGACAAAAATTTGACCAAGTTTTGCTTAGACATTTAGTCGACTAAATGTTGGCTGAACAAAAACAAGACAGGGTTGATTAAACATGAGAAGTAAAAATTACATCTGACACAGCACTAAGACTAAAGTAAAAAGATTAAATAAAAAATTGCTGACAAAATGAACACTAGTGAAAAAAATATTTTAATATACTGACAACTCTCCTCAGCAGAGGAACAATGTCTGATTCATGAATAACTGAGTCAGATCTTTTCAGAGAATTACTTGTTGTTCACCAAACAGGTCTGAATTATTTGTTCAACTTACTGACTAAATCTCCAGTTGCAGCTCACTAAAGGGGAAGATAATCAGTGAATAATGTCTTAAATTGCCTGTTCTTCACACGAAACTAGCACGTAACTGAAATAAAATTGCATAGGCTACTTTTTTTTCCGATGACATAAGGATGAGTAAATTACATCAGAATTATTTGTGCGTGAACTGTCCCTTTAGGGGAGTAGAAAGTGCCATTTTTAAAGGACAAGAGGGAAGAAACGACACAGTGAACAATTCAGGGCCAGGTAATGATCCAAATACCTTGATTTCCCCAACAGTGTCTTCAGGAGTAAAGACAACAAAGCCTCTGAGTGACTGAGGCGGCAACAAAGAGGGGAAAAAATGATTACAAAGAGCTTTGAATCAATTCAGTGTCCCTTTTGTTTTTAAACCTGACACAAGAGAAATATGAATTTCCATCAAATATGATCTGCGTCAGGAAACCGTCAGCATCCCCTGGTGAGCTTGTCAATCAAATCAAGTCTCTGCTTTAATCATCAGACAAACATTTACCAGGCCTTCCGTCTGATAATGTGAAGTGGCAGGTGTCAAGTAGATTCTGTCTGGATTCTGTTCGATAGAGGTTATATAATATGTCTGTTGACATCGATCATCTCTTAGATGCTGCTAGCAACAGATGTGTTACAGACCTAAAAGGTTATCCGAATGTCACTATTCAGTGTTACCGGTCAATGCATTCATTAACCAAAAAATGCAACGTAATTAAAGTACGAATACTTGACTAGCTCCAACGTTACATAAGATACATAAAACATCAAGTGCTACTCACCTGAAGTCTCTTGCTTGCCCTTGCTCCTCCAGTAAGTTGTCATTTTCTCCTTTCTTCCAGCCAGTCAAATATTTCTCGCCGTGTGGCTGGCAGCTAAGCGAGTGCTTCTCCCGTCCTCCCATTGGAGTGGTGTCCGTAGGAGAGATAATGTAGATTTTAGAGGGGTCAATGGAGTTGGAGTTCTTCGAACAGCGTTCAGAGGGGCTTCCAGAATGACGAGAACCACTGGGGGGAAAAAAGGGAACTAAATTAAACCAACAACTCATTAAATAACTGATTTATCATGTAATAATGCTGCCTGTCTTAGTAAGAACCATTAATTATCAGGTTTTAAGAGTATTCTTGTCAAGGCATGAACATGGGAAAAATCTAATTAACTGCTGAGACAGCAATAAACCGTACAGCTGTTCCCATACTGCCTCCTGCACTTTTTTATCTAACACTCCTAGATTTATTTCAGTTAAAGAAAATGACTTTGAATAGTTAACAATAACAGCACTGCACAACAACATGCTTCTTTTATTTATTAAACCAACTCCAAAGAACAGTCCAAGAGTCCAACTTGAGAAGATAAAAAAAGGACTGCGGTGGAAACCGCTGCAGGGCTGATGGGATGATGTTTGGCTGTTTGTGTCAAATCACCTCATCTCTGCAGATTCAGATTGTTAGCAAACTCTCCATCTGTGCCTGTCTGTGTTCAGACCCGTAAAAGCAAAGCTGAATACAGAAGCACCTTTTTATTGCATAACTGACCTAAGTTTGTCAAGTTGATCCACAAGAACAAGACATGCTGTTTGCTTTGAAAGCATTAAATTCCAGAAAAGATTGAAAAGAAGATCTTGTGCTTTCATTGTTTTTAATTCAGTCAACTAAATTTTGTTGGTATTTGTTTAATATGTGGCTCTTAATGTTATTGTCAAGTTAACATTCTTACAGAAGGCTGGCATAATTATGGACATCCTAGTAAATGTGCGCAGCTGCAGAAAATGAAAGCTAAATATTTAAGAACGAAGCAGTTGTTGATAAGTAATCAAGCATGATCCAAACCTTAAAAAAATTGTCCAAAATCTATAATAGTTTTCCACTCTCCTTCTCATCTCACCTCGAAAGCGAAGAAATCTCACTCAGGTCTCCAGTGCTGCCATCTGTGGTGTGACCGGTGGGTGTAGCAGCAACATATCCTTGAGACAGGAACATCTTTGCCCTTCCTTCATCGGTCTCTCCATCCTCATGGTATTCCAGAGGCCATGGGAGTCCCGTCTCAACCCTCCCTTCCCTCATGACCATCCGTGAGGGTCCCACCCCAGTCAGGGGCAGGGCAGGAGGTGGAGGGGGCATGCACGGTGCTGTATCAATGCCACTGTCAGTGGACGCCCCCTTTATGTAGGTGAGACCCAGGGACTCTGGATCCATTGGGTCTCCAGAACCAAAATGTTTTTCGTCACTGCCGCTAGAAGCATTGCTGGAGAGGGTGTTGTTACTGGAGTGGCTGGAGCAATGACTGTGGCAGCTCTTCTCACCAGTCTGGAAGATTATGGAAGATGACCAAGTGTTATAGTAGTTCAAAAATCTGGGGCTGGTAAGACCTTTAATGTTGCTTTATAAGAAGTCTCTTATGCTCACTAATGCTGCAATTATTAATTTATTAACCTGCATTTATTAACAAAGGCTGCATTTATCAAAAATACCAATTACCGGTACCAATACCAAAAAAAAGTAAAAAAGATTTTATACATATACGTTTACAAAAAAATATACTACATTATTTAATACTTTTTAATTAATTTGATTTACTAGCGACTGAAGATTGTTTTAAAGCAAATCCTACAAAAAAATGAAATTAATTAAATAAAAAAAAAAACTATTTTGTTTTTTCTTCTGATTTTTTTTCTTCTGTTTTTATGTCCTGAATTACATAAGCACTGAATACAAGGCAGGCAAACAATTTATAGAAATTTGACATTTGTTTACTGCTCGGTGAAAATACAGCTCAACAAAAATAGATGAAGGAAGACCCCTGGAGCGGTGAAGTGCATTTAGCAGAGCAATAACAGCTACAGATAGAAGAACTAGCGCTGCACCATTACCACCTAATGTAACCAATCTCAAGGAAAATGAATAATTGATTACTCTGTTAAATTGCATGATTTAAATTTAAGCCCTTTCAAATGATTTGAAAGTGGATGATTTTTAAACTTTAATGCACGGTTTACTTTGGAAGATCTAGTATGGTGCACTATTTGCAAATATCCCCACTGGCAACTGGCTAAGCCAATGTGGTCAACACACTACAGCAAAACGCTGTCAGTTCTGTGAAATCATGTAATGGAGGAATGTTGGGCTTTGCATAAGTAATATGAGATAAACATGACCCAAGAATTTACTTCTTGCCTTTAGCATCTTCATCGGCTGAGTGCGGCAAGGGTAGGATGACCTATTTGCGCTTGATAAATCAGAAGGATTTGTACTTAACCTGATGCACAAGAGAGAATGTACAGTGCAGTGTCCTGTAACTGGCGTTCAGTTTCTTACGTCAATTCCCACAGGGATTGCATTACTGGATTGGACACTATGAGCCATATGCCATAGATGTCAACCCCCCCCCCCCTTTCTCCAAACCAGTGACCTCCCCTCCACAACCACATGGAGAAATGTGGTGCATTTGCAGTGCTGCCAACTACACGTTCCTGACTAATGAGGTCACTGCACCCATCAGCCACATATAAACACACAAACACTTGCACCAACACATGCATTTACTTAGCATATGTTCCTGTTGCTGTACAGTGCAAGACATTTACTGTATCTTAAAGATATCCATGCTCCATTAACCAAACGTTAATATGCAAACTAGGATATCGCTGTCTGGAAGGAATGTAGACAAGCAGAGTAATTCAACTTCCAGTGCTATAAAAAAAATTCTTAGTCAAATTAATTCAGAAGAATTAACAGTTTTATAGTTCATTTGATTGATCACTTACCCGAGGGAATTTACCAGGTGATTCTTTTGCTCCCTGTCTCTGTAAACCTCGGTTCAGGATCTTGGTGGATGGGATGTGCCATTTAGCTTCAGGAACACAAGGCGAACCTGGAAATCATGAATGTGATGTAACATGACACATGTTGATAGGAGCGCTGCACATTTGAATCTGGTTAATTTTAACCAAATGATTTATAAAAAAAAAAAAAATTCTCAAGTTATTTAATGAAGCTTAGTAAATAAAGTCAATTCAATTGGTAAATCAATGCTATAATTCGTTTGAAACTAATCTAGTTGAATCTGCATTGGAGTTTGAGAAAAAACCAAGGCTTCCGTACCAGCAGATCGTGTCCTCTCTAGCTTGTGCTCTCTATCTCTGTGCCCATCTCCTTCTTTGTCTTCTTGTTGGTCGTGAAGGGCAGGTGATTGCGATCTATTGGACAAACAGAGCGCAAATGTCCACAGGCATTATTTATTAATGGATTCTCAGTTTTATTATTCAAGCATATTGTATAAGCCAGATAACTGCATTTCAAATGGACTGAAAATGTGGCTCAATGACTGAAAAGGCATTGATAATGATAACTGATCCTAGCATTGGTTGGGTGGGGAGGATTCAAGACCATTGTTTGCGTGTTGGTCTGTGAATGGACAGCGATGTTCACATAGCTGGTCATGAAATATTAGCTCATAGTGGACATTACAGAAAAGAGGACATAGAATTACACTCCAATATCACTTGACTTGGCTTCATCTTCTACCTAATTCTGTTTGCACCAAAGATTTGCACCAAATCTCATATGATTAGACTCCTGCGATAACCTCTAAACCTGCTGGGCTCTTTGGCTTTGGGCTCTGTGCTCTTTGATTTCTGAGTTATGAGGCTGCTTCAAACAGAATCTCATTACCCATCATAACTGGCTTTCTGGGCCCAGGTGCCACAGGGACCGGGGTCACTGGAGGTTGATTGGTTACTGGGAGAACTGCAGTAGTGCTGGCCGGGATTTCCAGACGGACTCTGAACCATCTCGAAGTCCTGCAACACCCTGCAATGAGCAAACACAGGGCAGAAGCTCATTAATCAAAACTCTGGTGGAAAAAAGCAATGAGAGCGCTACAGCAAGACTCATTCATATTCTGGGCCGGAGGGAGGAAACACTGTCAAAAAAAGTGGTGGAGCAGACTCTATTCATAGCAGGACCCTGTGTCTCCAGGGCTGGGAACGTCTGCACATTCCAGGGGGAAAAAAAAGAGAAACGTACTCCAGGAAGGAATGACAGTCCATGTGCAACACGGATCCCAGCAGAGGACGAGATGACAGCCTGGGTGAAGAGGCCACAAAGGTGTGTGCATTTCAGACAAGGTGAAGACACATGCATGCAACACACAGTCGCTCAACTGCACAAGAAGATGCACATTATGAAGGGATCCCAACTCCAGAAAATCAAGTTCCCAATTAGCTCACCCTGAAAGGCATCTCCTGAGAAATACTAAAGCAGGAATCAATGCCACACCAGACTAGGACATAATCATTCTGTACTTTTTTCCTTCCTCTTATCCACAGGGTGGCATGTATCATCCCTAATAGCCTCTATGTGCTCCCTTTTGGGCTTTCCCAGCGGATATGTCAGCGGAGATGTGTCTGGATAATCAAACATTACCGTTATGAATCAGAGTTTTTTTAAAGTTCCTGTTGCTGAGCCCGATAAAAACCAGGTGTTGCTTTTTATTACCTGTCCTGACACATTCACAGTGGTGACCAAATACAGAATAACTTAATACTGAGATTAAAATATAAAAATACTGTATTTTCATCTCTCTTAGGCTTAAAATTTGGACTCAAACTTATTTAGGGCAAACGTTTTGGGGTGAATGTGCCAAAAATTTCACACCACAACAAAAAAAATCAACACGGATACAAAAATTAAAAATTAAATAAATAAAAAAAAAACAGCAGCCTACTGTATACTGTACTATATTATTTAAATTGCATATACATTTCCTATAAATTAACATCTGTGAAGCAGAATTGTAAATCAGATTTAAAAAAAAATTGATTAATTTATTACTATAGCAATCATAATTAGATTTTTCTGCATTAAGGAGAATGGGAAGGGGGAATGTCCTTAACTATCATTAAAATAATGCTAAATGTAAAAACTAAAATAGTCCTAATATAATTGTACCCAAGTGAACATTATAAATTAAACAAAGAATAAACCACATTTAATTTCATTTTGAAGTGAAATGTAACCTGAACATTTCCAAAGGCAGTCCTCTATTTACAGAGATAATGACATAATTTAATTGAATAATATGAGCCAAAAAATGTTTTATCCTTGTATCTGACCTCAGGCATTTTTGCTTTAGCTGTCCATATAAAACAGATTTTCAGATTAATCAGCATTATAGAAAATCTGGGTATTATATATCCTGAACATCATCACAGACACAGACTAGAACAGAAAAGTCCTAGGGATGATATTGACATCTTTAAAAAAAAAAAAAAAAAATGCATTGCACATGCCCAAATACAGACCCACATGCTGTAAAAGGGATGATGGAATCAATTACAAAAACCAAACCAATCCACTTTGTGCCTCCATGAGAAAAACTTTCCTATAGTTTCCCCTTACATAATCATGAGAGTTGGATAACAGCATGATACACAAGTGAAATTACAGGTATACACTGTATAAGTATGAAAAAGCTGCATATGTGTTTGGAATGACAATCACATATCTCCTACCTGGAACCATCCTGGTACTTCTTATCAAAAGAAGTGCTACGTGAGATGGCAGCTTGGGCGTACTGGAACATCTGCTGGCTCGGGGAGGGTCGATCTGGACCCTGAGTGGGTGAAACACGAGACAGCGGCAGCCCCTGGGGAACGTGAGTCATCCTGTGCCAACCAGGCCCAGTACCAAGAGTCTTGTACTCCATGACGGGGACACGATACAGCTCTGAGGCACCTCTGAAACACAGAGAGAGGAAAATTACCTTGGGTTTTTAGACGTGCTACCATGTTTTTTTGGACATGTATTAAAGTAACAGAATTGTGTTTAGAAATACTCTACTACTTAAAAGCTTTTAAAAGAAGCCTGTGAAAGAAGGCTGCATTTATTTGATCAAAAATACAGTAATATTATTAATAAGTAAATCAAATGAATGTAATATTAAATAAATAATATTACTCTAATAATATCACTTTGTTTTAAATTTCTTTTAATGATATTTATTCCTGTGATGGCAAAGCTGAATTTTCAGCATCAGCCTTCAATGTTAAGCCTCATACACAGGGCTGATTGTCGCATGTAATCTTACGGTCATCTTCACCCAATTACTCAGATAGTGTAGATAGGACATAAGTACTTTGTGATCGGTGCCTACATGTGCTAAGCTAACCAAGTGTTTATCTTCACTTAAAGGTGCCATGGAATGCAAAAATCACTTTTACAAAGTTTGAACACAGTTGTGTGACCGCATTGTGTGAAAACAGCCAGCCTATAATGGTAAAAATTCACTCACTCATTGTTTTATAATTCCAAAAAATCATAAACAGTCTCTCCACAGGAGCAGTTACAGACTATGATGACATAATCGGTGAAAGTCCCACCCATTTGTGACACATTCTGCCCTATTAGCAAATACTCAGCCCTGAGTGAGAAGCTGCGGTCCACCATTACTGTTCTCTTGTTGTAGCTGCTGGAGATACAATGTCAGCGCCAAAGCGCCATTAAAAGTGTCTGTGTCTTGGGATGCTCCAACCAACATAGGAGTCTCCATAGACCACTGAGGACAGGGTGATTTCATTTTCAAAGGAAATGTCCCAGAAAAAAAGGAAATGTCCTATACTTTGTTTTGCTCACGCTTTACAAACATTTTACACCAGACTCGACTGCCTCACAAACGAGGGTCAGTTCAGCACTGCTTCTGAAACCAAACTTGCTTCTGAAAGAGGGATCGATATCAACGCTTCGTGCAGGTTTGCAAAGTTTTTGCAAAAAAAAAAAAAACTCCCACGGACATGAAAAGCAACCCATGGCAACAGTGTTATAAAGTAGCCCAATTCCACAGGAAAACCGCAGATTTGGCAACACTGGAAGGGAGACGGGAGCACCGGCTCATTTTCATTTAAAGGGGACATAAACATAAACAGAGCGTTTTGGCTCATACCCTAAAAGTGGCTATTTCAAGAAGCTATAAAAAAATTTCTTTGAAGTATTCAGAGAAAAAAAAACTTCACATACACACTCTGGGGACATCAGAGAACAATTTAAAATATTGTATCAATGCATTTTATGGCACCTGTAAACAACTTGCATTATATCAACAGCACAACATCTAATAATAGAAAAGCCTGCAGGCATTAATCACATATATACCATGTATTGGCCTGATTTTTGGGTGGATTGCTGTTCTTTACCTCAAGTTAATTAGCCTTGAAATGGCTAGAGGTTGAACTAAGCATTGTGGGGGCAGACTGCTCCTTACAAAAGAATAAGGATTATCATAGCAGCTGAGTTAACAGGTCAGAACACACCCAACAGTGGGATCGCTTCCTTCACACTTCTGAGCTGACTGGATAATTCCCGGCTGTTGATGCTTATAGAAACACACAGAGGGGTGTAAATGTCTAAGACCACAGTGAAAAGCATGGATTCATTTAGTTTGTTACATTAATTCTGTGATCCCGTTCTCCAGATGGTCAGATGTAACCAATTACTAACACATTCTGAATTTCTGAAAGTTTTTCTAATTCAAATTTTCACTACTAACGTAGTTTGTATCAAATGAGAAAAATACAAAATAGAAGCATTTTCTCCAGTTGTCTCAGGCTTTTGGATCCCACTGTACATAATTGTGAGCTTTATTTAGAGCCAGGCTATTTCTATGAATCCATTCCAATTTATTAATATGGATTACTTTTCTAGTCAGCCTAGTCAGCTAGTAAAATACCAAATTTAGTGTCAAGGGAAGAACATGTAAGTGAAATTGGCTGAATGTATTAAATGATAATCACCACAGGAACGTTTGGCAAGAGAAAAGACATCCGCAAATTACATGACAAATGGTATCAGATAAATGATGCACTGTATTCTGCTGTGATTATCTGTGGCGTGTGTTATTAGAGAGGGAGAAACCAAAAGAACAAACAGAAAATTAACACAAGTTCATTCTACGCCAGAGGGATTCATTGATGGTTAATCTTGCGTTTCCGCTTTCTAATCCACTCTGTTCCGACCACACACACAGAACTGCTCCCAAAACAAGACTCTCTGGTGATCTTCTTGAATCGCCGAGAGCTCTTAAGACAGATTCTCACAGCCTCTACAATAAGATACAGTTCTTCAAAAAAGTACTTCAGTGAAGAACACCACACTCTTGGACTCTCACACACAAATTCCTGGAATTGAGAAATGTCTTAGAAAGTGTTGTGAATGAAAGAAACACTATTCATTTCAAGTTCAAGACTTCTCTAAAGACTGCAGACTTTACTGGCGCGTTTCTACTGCATGGTACGACTCGGCTCGGCACGGCTTGTGTTTCCACTGCAGTATCGCTTTTGAATGTCAACCGAGATGGTACTAAAAAAAGTACCAGGTACCAGGTACTGCACTACCCAGTGGAAACCCCTCCAAAAGTTAACTATACTGAGCTGTACTGTGCCGTATCATGCAGTGGAAAAGGGCCATAAGACTAGATTTTTACAGAAATAGGAGGAATTTTATTGCTCTGAGTGGTTTTAATGCATTGCTATACAGTGTCTGTATAGGTGATACAAGTAGTTTTAGTGTTTCTATGTGGTTGCTAAAGTGCTACAATTAGTTTTAGTGCATTGCTTTTCACTCAGTAGGGTGTTACAAGTTTAGAACAAATATTCTTACTATATACTTCTAAACTCACTGCTCTGATATGTAACCAAATACAACCCTGACTTGTCATGGCATGCTTCAGTTAACTATAGTTCTCTAGAAACGCTTGCCCAAGATAGAGAAATAAAGAGCAGTTAAGGTCAACCAAAAATGTGCAAGCAATACTCTATACATTTTTGTTTACAAAAAGCACGGAGTGCTTGATATGACTGGCTTTTATGCCTCACAGGGAGGCGATAAATGTCAATCCAGTTATTGACAGTCTAGAGGGTCACTTTAATCTCTCCCTTTAGAAGTTTTCAGTAAAGCCCTCAGCTCTTCTGAAATAAGCAAACATTACATGAGGCACATGTTCAACAAGGTTCAACAGGGTTCCATGTCATTTTCTATTCCAGGATTGAAAAAAAAAAAAAAAAAAAAAAAAATATGAGCAGACTATGATCATATAATTCACAGAGTATCTTAAAGGGGTCATATGATGCAATTAAATTTTTTCCTTTCTCTTTAGAGTGTTACAAGCTCTTGGTGCATGAAAAAGATCTGTAAAGTTGCAAAAACTAGTGTCTCAAATTCAAAGAGATATTCTTTATCAAAGTTAAGACTCTGCCACACACCCCTAAAATGGCTCATTCAAACACGCCCCAACGTCTATGTCACTATGTGGAAATATTTGCGTAATGCTACCCAAATGTTCAGCAAAGAAAGACAGCGTGGTTTCAGTAACCGCAGTTAGTTTTGAAGCAGCCATGTCAGGGAGATGTTGTGTGTATCTAGGCGAAAGCACAAGCATTTTATTTGGCCTTCCGAAAGTAAATGCATTTAGGAATCTTTAAGATTACTTACAACAGAACAGCAACGCATTTTATGGACAACCGTTTCTTGAGCCTAGGAGAGGAGGTCTTTCTGACTTAGCTATGACAATCTGGTGCTTCTGAATCAGCTGCTTTAAATATTTTTTTATATTAATTTAAGTATTTGCTATTGACTGTTCAAATGCAGTTTTGTTAGTCGTGTATGTGTGTGCGCGAAAATGTGTGTGCGAGAGAGAGCGATACATTTTGAGCTTATCTGCCAATGTAAGATGAAGGATTCAACTCTACCTTCTGGGGGTGCCATCCTCATGTGGCTGTATGACCACCACCGTAACAGGTGTGGAGGTCCGCAGATATTCAATCATCTGCTCGTGAGTTAGAGTCCCAACAGCGACCTTGCAGATCTCCAACAAACGGCAGCCGGGGCGAAGTCCTGCCTGCCAGGCAAACCCGAATGGCTCCACATCGGCTACCACACCCTCAAAGTTGACATGGAATCCCAGCTGGCCCAGGGCATTTCTGCGCAGGGTCATCTCTAGCGCCTCACAACCCCTGGTGACCATCTGCAGGGAAGTTAGAACACACAAACAAACTTTAACCAACTGAAACTGGGCATTTTGTCACCTCAGCGACTTTTGAAGATAAAATATGTGCTGTGATAATGGGCAGAGGGTCCTGCACAGGTAAGCATGCAGATGGGTACGCAGGTACGCAGAGATATAGATGATGGCGGAAGCCAGGTCTCTCAAGGATGAAATTAACTGATGTCAAAGCAACATGGGAGAACACAACAGACTGGCTGTCTCATGAATAACACATTCCTATAACCGGAACTGAAAACCTGGGGCCAGATTCAGATTTTCTTCTTATTTTCTCGTTTAGATTATGTTGTATTCCCAAAAACAAATTCTTAAAACTTCTTGAAAATCAACATTATGAAAAACATCAATCATTTCTTAAACTTAGGATAACCTAGATAAATTTTTTTATTATTATCTTTCAAATAGTTGTAATTAAGCATTAAAATATAACACTAGCTACAAATAATGCATCATACTACTACTAGGGATGTGCACAAGTTCACACCAAGGATTGATAATGTAAACAGTGATTGTGTGAAATTATTTTTGTAGAATTTACATTTATTAACTCTAAACTCTCCAAAAAACAAGTCAATTGGGGCTTTTACATTTTACATTTATTCACTTAGCTGACGCTTTTATCCAAAGCGACATACATATATGTCAGAGGTCGCACACCTCTGGAGCAACTAGGGGTTAAGTGTCTTGCTCAGGGACACATTGGTGTTTCACAGTAGATTCGAACCCAGGTCTCGAACACCAAAGGCATGTGTCTTATCCACTGCGCTAACACCACCCACTTTTAATGTAAGTCTATAATTACAACATAATCCAGAAACACAGCCTTCGAGCTGATCAGCTAGCAATAGAACTGCCATACAAACCAAATAATGGCAAAACCATTTTCTCAACAACAAAAAAAAAAAGGTGAACTGAGTTGACCTGTTAGGAATTTCTTAAGAAATGACTTAATTTCTTTCTTTAGAGGACTTTTCATTAATCTGCCCCTGACACCTAAAACTAATGTGTTTTGGATAAAACAGTTTAAACCTTCTGCATGCAACTACTTGATCGAAAAAACAAACGGTTTTAAGCAAACCTCAGGTAAGCTGATACTACTCCGACTCTGTAAAGTTGCTAAGAGGCCAAAGGCACATTTTCTAAGCACCCACAAAAACAACAAAAGCACTTTGAAGACACTGAGGTGGTTAAAATGAAATATAAACTCAATTCAGACATAACTTGGCTTTTGCCATTCTAAACCATATTAATTATTATTTTTTTGCCACCAAACTTAATAAAATGTGTTGAGTAAATGATGACTGAATTTAAATTTCGCTTATTCCAAGAAAAACGTGCTGATGGTCTGCTGCACAAATGCTATGATGATGACAGCAAACCACCCAATGCAATAAACACATTTAAGAGCATGTTTAAGAGTCAAAGGACAGTATTTTACAAGCTGTCAAATCCCACAAAGAGAATGGACCACACATGCTGACTGGGTCCATCAACCTAAAAGGCATGTACACCTATTTAAACCTCCACTGCACTGTAAAAAATGTAGTTTATGTCTGCAGGTCTAGACCAACCGAGCATGAATGGGATGGCAATAAAGCAAGAAGCAGAACTACTATTGATTTATAAAGGTGTGTCTTGATGTATGTAGTTATCCCAGAGTGAATAAAGTTTTGGCAAGCTTAAGGTAAGCTAAGGTAAAGTGATCTGCTCTAACATGGTCTTTATACCCTTTTTAAAGTGCTAATTCATTGACCCTTGGCCCCTGATTCCAACAGAACCTTGATCCTGTATACCAACACTGCTCACTTATTCACAGTAAAAGGTAAGCTTGGTTTTAGCTTCAGCTAAGATAAAACTTGATCTTTCATTCTGGATTGGCTACTCATACCTCTAACCGTTGTACGACCTCTCGAACTTCCTCTGGGCATCCGTCCTGCACGGAAAACACCACACAGTCGCCACGCTCGTAAAAGAGCTTAACCCTGCCCACTATTGAGGACGAACTCCAACCAATCACGTCCTTGCAGTAGCAGTTGAAAACCACTTCTCGGGACGCTTCCTCAATGAGCGCCACAAACTCTCGGGAGATGGCCAGCAAACAACCAATATCGATGGACTGGCAACTGTCCCGAGCAACCACTGGCCACGTGATGGCTCCCGTACTGTATAGATGAGCATTGTTCCTTGGCCGACTGCGCTCCTTCCTTTTGGCGCCTAGGGTGATAAAGCTGAATTTTGGACCTGAGGCGTCCACAGGCGTTGCACTGGTAAAGTTGTCCACAAGGTCTTTAAGGTATTCCTGGCGGGTACGCGTTGCCATGGCACGGAACTTCTCAGACTTGTGGGCCGCGTTTTCACCGTTGATCACCTTGGCCAGCAGGAAGTCCCGGAATACAGCAGACTTTGGGAACATTACCCCATTTGGTATGGGAGGTCCAAACGCAGGCATGTCTTTGGATCTGGCAACCGCAACACTATTAAGTAAAGAAAGACAATGAATTTAGTGTAGTCAATTTAAATATATGATGCTCTTTTCAAAGTTTCATTCATTAAAGAATCCCACAAAAAATCAATCAAAAAGGTTTCTGAAAAGATGTTAGGATACTTCAATACAAAACGTTTATTTTGGATGTGATTAATCATGATTAATCGTTTGACAGCACTAAAAATAATATATATTTTTATATAAATATATATATTTTTAATTTATTTATTTTACATATCCTTTTACTGTGACATTAATATAATCAACCTCTGAAGGGCTTACATCGGTCTCCACATATTAAGCTTAACTTTAAATATCTGTAATACGTGCAAAAGGCTGAAGAACATGTCCCCTGTAAGAAGAATAAATAGAAAGCGTTTCCATTTGACTTCAACATTAAAATCACTTGTTTAATCACGTCTTAGAGATGGGCGATTTTACTTTGAGCCAGGTTCCAGCCTCCCTCAGCTCTCTGAAATGTTACACTGAACAAGCTTAAGAGGTAAACACTGAGTAAATAAGACTGGAAATTGAATACCCTTCGATCTTATCCTTTAATCCTCCCTATCGTTCTGAGAGGTCAAAACTGACAGTCACCGAGCTGTTTGGAAAGCATCTTCGTCTACCTCCGCCCACCGTCCCAACAGAATGAGTTCTTTCATTTACAAAATTGGATTTATTCAGGACGGACTGGGTATGACTTTGCAAAACACAGTATTGTGCTTAGCAAAGCCACATGTATAAGCTTAATCACCATTCTAATTGTAAAACATAAGCTTTTATTTTCCAGGCTAGGCTAAAAATGGTGAGTAACTGACATTTTACATTTTACCTGTAACACACATGCTCTGTGCAAGGATTGTGGACTTTGATGATGATGAAGACGTGTTGAAAATGAGAGCGTATGTTTTGGGGTGTGAATGGAAAAGCTCCTGGTTCCTGGAAAATGATGGTAACGATGTCATTTCCAATGTGCCTTTTCCTCAGCAGCTGGATGGGGAAACACATCATAAGAAGAAAGTCATCATAGTGCACATTTTAACAAGAAACTAGTTACAGTTGATGTCATCCAAAGCAAAAACAAACTTCAAACAAAAGTGGAAAAACATGCATAACAGGATAGAAAATTAAATTAAAGAAAGTTAAATAATAAATAAATATTTTCATATAAATGAAAAAAAAAAAATCAACAGAAACATCCACATATAATTTACTGCATACTGGATAAACAACTGTTTCTATAAGAAAGCTTAAGTAATGTGTAAATGGTTTAGCTGTAGTCTACTGTATATCCTTTGGGCTCATCTCTCTGTCAGCAAAGGAAAGAAAGAGGATCAGAGGTGTACTGAATTTAAAGCTCAAAGCTGTGGAGATCTTCAGCTTATTTTCCAAGATTATCCCTATCGGACCATGATCCAATGGACAGAAAACAACAAATCCCTATATCGGCCAAATAAAGACTCAAGAAAGGGCTCCTATACTTCTCTTTTTACTAATTCCATTAAAATCCTTTCTATTAAAAGCACGAATCTCAATTTTATCATTCGACTGAGCTCAGTCTAGCCATGGGGATTTCAGGAAGTCATTGATGGAAAGCTGTTACGGTGGTAAATGAATCTGCGGCAGACTCTATTAGGATTGTTCCGCCCATTGAGAAGTACAGCGGATAAGGGAAATAAATATTTTTACATTTGTTCCACCAAATAAATAAGAACAGGCTTTCACCATCAGAAAATGATGCATTTCTTTACATTAATTAGCCATGATACGTCCTGCTCTCAACTTAAAACATAAAATCTGTGCCTTGTCCTGGCAACTGGAAAGGGAGCTTTTAAAAAAAAAAGAAAAAAAAAGAAAGATGGAGCATTCAGACAGTTGCTATGACAACGTGGCCTGCCCGCTGAAGTGTTTACAATTAGCAGGATGCAGGACAATTGGTCTAGGTTCTGTGAGGTCTGAAAGATGCACAGATCAAGACCAGCCACTTGAATAGAGAACTGACGAGGGCTGAAAGAGTTTTGTGTAGACAGGCATGAGTAAGTGATCAGACCTGAATCTCATTTGCGCAGGTGCTTGTTCAAGTGTGCATAAATCAGCAGAAAGACCAATCTATCTTGGATTATCTGCTTTTTTGTTCGCAAAAAAAGAAATTATAAATCGCACCTATCTACATGTGAAATTTCTACCATTAAATCAAAGTGTTGTCATCAGCTTCTTATTAAACCATACCAAAATTATTTTTTTGTATTTAACATTTTAACAACAAAGACAGTAATATTATAAAATACTATGACAATTTTTAATTGCAACTGTTATATTATATAATATATATATAATATAAATATAATATATATAATGTAATTTATTCCTGTGAGGGTATAGCTGAATGTTCCGCATCATAACTCCATTCTTCAGTGTCACGTGATACTTCATAAATCACTTTAATATGCTGATTTGGTGCTCAAGAAATGTTTATTACTATTAGCAATGTTGAAAATGATTGTACGGTTTGATTTATTCTTGTGGAAACATTGATGCATGTTTTTTTTCTGGATTCTTTGTTGAACAGAAATAGCTTAAAGCACACTAAGAACTCAAATATATAGAACTCTAAATATCTCTCTTTAAGTTCCATCTAAAAAGGTCATATGGCCTTGGATCATAAAGATGAGTAGATGAAAAGTAGGTATTAAGTATGAAATGTGTCCGACTCACTTGTTGTCTGTTGTTGGGTGTGTAGGGCAGCATTGTAGAGACGTGAAACATCAGTTCAAAGTCTTTATAGGTGGTGTAGAGAGAGTGAGTGCCAGTGGAATCCGCTGCAGAAACAATGTGATTATATCACACATATCAGTAATAAAAGGCAGTAAATTAAAAAGACACTGATGATGAAATATGAAATTAGTCTCTTGCAGTCCAATATTAATTTGCAAATGGCTCATCTGTACAGATTTAGAGATTAAGAGAAACTGTCCAATGCACTGACCGAGAACAAATGTGGTATAAACAAAACCCATTTCAGAAATGAACCTGAAGCTGCCAGTTAGCTTTTTGGCTTCAAATTTTCAAACATTTTAAAAATATGATCTTGAGAGCAGCACTTACTTTTGTTGTCCAGCTGTGCCCTGTACTTGTTGAACCCTTTCAGACGGACTTTCTGACCTAGTAGATCTAGAAACTCTTCCAGTGCAGGACTACCACTCTCATTATTGTACATCTCCTCCTCTGTGCTCTGCCCAGCCTGGCAGTACAGGATTCCCACTTTGTGCTGGTAACTCAACTACAATTTACAAAGAATAAAAACATAATCAGTTTCAATCATTATAATGATATTTGACAAGTTTTTTTGTGTATAAACCTTCAGTGTGAACCAGTCATTACATCCTTCACAGAGTATTGCAAAACCCCAATTACACCTATTATACATCTCTGCAGAATACTGGATTCACTGCACTCTGTGGTCTTTTATTTTTTATGACCATTAAATGTACGGTATATTTGACTGGTACCTATCAACTTTTCATATATTCATTTCATATATTGTATCAGTTTTGGTCTTCCCTTTTCACATAATTTAAATGAAATATTATAAATATTTTCCCATATATAAACAATATAAAACAATATTTTAGTCCTGTCCCTTGCATATTACATGGCAGGATTACGAAACAGAATCAATTCTAAAAGAACACAGTCAAAAGTGATATATTTATCCAGTCTTTAATGCACATTGTACAGGAAACCTTTAAAAGCACTCTTAAAGCATATTATGGAACGGTGATATACATCGTCTACCACAAGTGGTGATTCAGTCATGTTAAGTGCTATCAATCTACACAAAAGCCTGACACGTAATAACATGTGGACTGGGCTCAGATGCCACTTTTGTATGAGACACACATACCAGCCATAAACTAAAGAAAGAACCTTTGGAACCAGACACGGCATCAAATAGGCAAAAAAAGTGCAGAGCCAGACAATTATTTCGAAAATCATTAAAAGATAATGAACCGTACGTCAAAAATATGATACTTAACATTCATAATACTAGGAATTTATGATCGGATGACAAACTGAAAAATGCTGGTTTACAAATTACCAGGTCTAAGGTAATTGTCCAAAATGTCTTGTAATTCAGAAATGGTAAAAGCAATTTTAGTGCTATTCTTACAATTGCTTTGGCTTTTGTGCCATAAAATGTCACCAATAGTCTTTAGAGGAGAAAAACCCCCACCATTATCAGAGAGGGAAGAACTGGGAGAGAATATGGAGGGTGAGATGAAGAAATGGACAAAGACGGGGGACTCAAGAAAGCATAAGACGAGCAATGGTTTTCTTTTCTTTCATTTCAAGTGCTGCTGGTCACAGTTGGCAGCGGCTCAGATGGGTCAAGTGGCTGTTATGTGTGGCTAGGTGGTTGCCATGGTGATGTTTTCAGAGGTTTTTGCCAAATAATTTGCCTTGAAAACTAGTTATCTTTTGTCTGAGCACTGGAAATGCAGACAATAGCTGAATTATCATTTTACAGTTAGGTCCTCAATAAGGTATTCATTGAAACTGATTGATTGGAGACGACAAAATACCACTTGAAATAATTACGAACCTTAATTTTACAACTAGCCTCTTTCAATGTATTCATTGTTCTAGAGGGTTACTCTTCAGATTTTCTCCCCATCGTGTGGCTGCAATATCGATCAAGACTTTAACTGCTTCTCAGATTCCATTCAGTCAATGTACTGACAAAACTGCTAATCTCTCTGTTCCACTCTAGCCCTGAGATGTGCAAGTCTGGGTCTGTCAATAAGTAATTGGATCTTTGTTTTTATAAAAGGCTTCTTTAGTAAAACACCGTCTCATCCTGACACACCTGCAATTTGAACCCTCAAACGGAAATATTATAAGGCCATCGGTGGCACCTGATAGGCGCCTTGCCCAAAGGAACCACTTTACAAGCTCAATCCTGCTTAAGCTGCCAAATGAACAACAGCATTAAGGACATCACATCATCAGCAGAAGTTTAAAACATCTGTTTCTGGTTTTATCAGTACGCATTAAAACTAAGCAAATGGGATGTATGAAGGATATAACTGATAGTTTCTCAAACCCCCACTTAGTAATTACAAGCCTTGCGGACATGTAAAGTTCACAACATTGTGCTCTGTATGCTATGAATCATCCCAGAGAATGGAGTTTCTTCCCACCTGTCAGTTTGTGTTAGCCAAACTGTCTCTTACTGTCCAAATAGTGGTACGATCATTTTACAGTCTGGCTGTATTGTGGAGAAACGCTTGTTGTATATTTTACCAGTTCAAGCACTAGCAAAGGGTAGATTGGATAGTTAATGTATAAACGTTAATGGACATGTATTTATCATCCAATTTTTTTTAATAAATTAACATATCAGTATAAGGGAAACAGTACTACAACACTTCTTTTACAAGACTGCAATTCAGTTCCAATTTATGAACGGATTAATTCATTTTAAATGGTCATACGGCATAAACAACTATATTCAATACAGTCTCTTAGTTAATAGGACATAAAATGGCAAATTATACAATTATAAAATAAGAATAAATAATGTTTAAAACAAATTTAGATTAATTACTGCATGTCACACTACAGGGCGCTGATTAAAATGGTCACATACACATCTAATATTTTAGACATTTATATAAGGTGGAACTGTTTCAGCACAAAAATACAAAAAAAATTGCGTGGAGCTGACCGTCTACGAAATCAGCAAAACGCATTTTTAAATAGGCGCTGTCTTTATTAATAAACCACAGATATGAGTTTTAAACAACTAAATTCTCAACTGAAATACTTTTAAAATTACATTTCATGACACAATAACAGTAATATTTTGAAAATGGTCAGAATAAATGGTGGTTGAAAGCACAGTGCTGTGTGAACTCAACCAATCAGCATGCTAAGTGCCCAAGTCCTGCCCCCAAAAAAGTACTACCTCGCTAGCAGGGACTTTCTGAGGGGCATTTATTTACCCAGAACTTTATTTAGATCCTGGTTCCTGGGGTGGAAACACACCGAGTACCAGCCCAAAGTCCCTAGTTCCTGGGTAAAGTTCCTGCGGTGGAAACAAGGCTTTTGATAACTTATGGTTAAAATGTGCCACTCAGCGGTCAAAAGCTGCAAATGCACTTTTCAGACATGGCGGCGGCAGCGAACATGGCGGCAGAACGCACACTCTGGTTGGCCGCCTATTGTAGACAAATTATTATTAGGTTTGGCTACTGTATTTTTTTTTTTTTATGACATATGCCATATTCACAAATTTTACACATTTTTATAAGTAATATGTCTACCATTTCTATGTGTAAAACTGGCTGTACAGCTTTTAGTACAGTACTTACCCCCTGCTGATCCAGCTTCAGCAGTTGTTCTGGGACTTTAGGTGAGCTGGTGGCCAGTCTGAGGCACTGAATGTTGACCTCAGGAACTACGTACTCCATCACCTCTTTAAGAGGGAGTCCACGGGAAGTCCCATGCTTAGCCGTGGAGGGGACGGCATCCTCCATGATTGAACCTCTCAAAGTGGTGAGCTGAAGATAGACAGAGTGGAAAGAGAGAAGTTTAGCAAAAAAAGAAAAACGGAATTCACAATGTTTGTTGAAATGAGCACATGTATCTCTTAAACGAATACACAGCATTCTCAAATAGTGAACAGATGGATAAACCATTGCAGTTGTCTCTCAAATGGCAAAGCACTCTCTAAGAGTGTCCCTTCAATGATGCTGAATCCGGCGACATGCTCTGCCAATCTTTCTGATGAATAATTGAGTTCAACTAACTGTGGCGAATGCTGAAGTAACGCTTTGGCTTTTAGCAAGAGGTCCATTGTACGCTCAACAGCCAGTTCAGAAAACTATCCAGTCACCCTAAGGAAAACCCCTGGCAGGCCAAATATGAAAGATCTCTTGCCATTTTGAAAGCCGCAGTGGTTGGAACTTTTATAGAGTCAGTGGTGAGAATCATGTAGTACAGTAAGGTAATTTATATAACCATACATGGAAAAATCAATAGTACGCCACAGACATCATCCATCTTGAGCTGATTTTCAAAACAATCAATGCTATTATTGAGGCAGCTCTGATTTGTATTCAGAAGGAATGATATACAAGTTTTGGGAAATGCACTTAATGGAAAGATGGAAATCAATTATAAATGAATGAGAAGTCCACTCATTGCATGATATGGCACACAAATGCAATGAGTAATGTAATTAAAAGCTATTCCCCTAAACTTGACTAGCTCAAAGACCAATGGATGTAAAAACAAATTGTTAAACAATGTGCGTTAAACCGTGTGTTTTAAAGAAACAGTTCTACCTCGCTGGTCCTGAAGATGACTCTATAATTATACTGTGGTCCCTCCTTCCCCTCCTCCAGTTTCTCCCTTCGAATGCTTACTGCCACTGGGCCCAAGTTCTCATCGACACCAAAGTAGTTCTGATGTTCTTTAAAGAAAAGAGAATAAGAAGGGATAAACATACAGGGAGAGATTCACTCAGAGATACATATCTATCACTATAGTTCACTTTTGTGCAGACCAATCAAATGGACTTCTAGACTGTACAACATACCTTTATTGAAAAATAATTTTTGATAGTAGTATGCACCCATGTCAATGTGCTCAATGATGTAGCGTTTGATGCAATCCCGTGGAACAGCGTAGTTTTCACGAGAGGCGTAATTCTCACGTGACATTTCCAAGACGGAAACCCCCGCATTGGTGCAGTGTGAGCTTAAAGTAGACTCAATGGTATAGTTGTCACCTACATTGTTGGGGGGTCCACTGTTTGGTTTGGTGACGCTCAGTTTTCTTTCACCTTCACCACCTATCTCGTTACGAAAATATGGGCAGCTCAGCACCAAACCGTTGCTCTTCCCATCCCCTTCATCAGGATCTGTACAAGCTTTTTGACCTAGCTCCTCACAGCTGTCCAAAGGGGATTCGCAAACAGACAGCGGGTCAAGACTGTCCATTCCCCCACCAATTTGGTGTTGGGATGCTGCAGAAGCCCCCGTGGAAATATTCTTCCGTCGTGCCAAGTTAGCACGATTGGTAACAGCCTCGCTAATATTGAAAAGCACACTCTGTACGTCATAGTGGGCAAAACATCTTTGGAAACTCAATGGGCGACCATGTCTACTACAATCGTCATGGTCGCTTAGTTGCCTCTGCTCGCTTTTCAAGGTTTTCAGCCTGCGGAAAATGGATGTCTCACCCTTTTCAGATTTCTGTCGCTGTAGGAAAGACTTCTCTCTTTCTCTGCTATAGAAGAGGGAACTGTCCACATAGTCCGAGTAGTTTGGAATGCAGAGAATGTCCCCCCGTGCAATCTGCGCAGCAGTCTGAAGACTTGGAGAAATGGCAGCTTCATACCGACGAAATTCTGGAAAGCCATGTGGAGGTGGTGCACTTGGTTGCTCCAAGAGTTCTGGCTGGAAAACCTTCAAATTGCCAAAAAATCCTTCATCGGGCAAACCCTGGCGATTGATGGAGGATGTGCTTCCATACTCTCGGTGCAAAGTGGCACCTGTATTGGGGTTAATTGCTGTCTGATCCACGTCCTCTGCCCCTATATCACTGATGGTGACATCACTGTTGCTCCTTTTCTGGAGGACGTGGTGAACTTTACCAGGAGAGTGGTTTAGAAGTTCACCAAGTCCATATTTTGGATCCATAAAGCTGGGGTTGGGAGGAGAACCTGGGCTTTGTTTGACCATATCTTCCGGCGACTGACTGGGTTGTCCATTCTGGAAGTTCGTCATTAGGCTTTCATATCTGGGTAGTGGACCTTGGCCATCCTTCTTCTGTGGCCAATCGGACACTCTTGCACGTACGCCCATCTTGGGCACTGCTGGTGTTCCCTGTGTGTTTGCACCAGGAGGTCCCATATTATCATTCAATGCTTGAAGTTTTTTGGCAAATAGATCATCGGTCTGCATTTCTGAAGTGAGGCGCTTCTCAAGCTTAAACGACCTCGTCTGCTGTGCCTCTGGTCCTAAAGACAGGGACATTCATAACTGACGTTAAATTGTCCAGACCAGGAATTCCAACTCCAGCATTTTACAGAATGGTGAAGGAGCTTGACGGTGCTGGGAGAAGTCTGTGAAAGATGACTGACCCACGTCAGGGCGTTCAGACCTATGGGTCTGTAATCCATAGGAGGAGAATGGCTCTCTTTATATCTGTTTCACTGTCAAGGACAACTGCTCACTCCACGGGAGGGCAAGCAGGAGATGCGGTCATTTCACAGGCATGTAGGCTTAAAGCCAGGTGGGATCTCTCTGATGCTCTGAAAGGAAACGAGAAAGAGAGAGATATCATTGGAGAATCCATTTGGGAGGGAGAGATACCAATGTGACCTTGAAAGAACGTAAAGCACTCAAAATCTGAACAAAGCACCTGCAAAAAGACCAATTAATTTAATAAGGATTTGAATGTCTATTCAGACAGAACTTTTCTTTTTTACCTGAATGCATGCCATTTCTGGAACATCTATATAACAAATGTAACACTTTTTTGACCTTTGTGCAAAGAATAATTAGAGGTAAAAATCTAAATCAAAAAGCATTGATGGGCTAGGCACTGCAATATTTCTGATAAACAGCATAACAGATCCAGACCACTTTCCCCACAGTGTTAAGCAGAAAAGATATTCAATGTGGTTATTTCAAGAAAAAAGCCAACAAAACTTTGAAAAAATATTTTTGTTTCACAAAATGCAAAGCTGAAGTATTTAATAAGAATCAGAATTCTTAATGAAAATGACAAATGTTCAAAAATATTAACCTCTCTACCATAATTTGTTTTCCGAATTCATCAATTTTAAAATCAGTATTCTTCCACTGAGTTCAGTGTGGGGGAAAAAAGCTAAATAAAATAAATAAAATGCAATTAACTATAAAATTATTCATTATTAAAAATGCAGAATAAACAGGCATATGAATCTTCAAAAATCTTCTTTTCTTTTTTTTACTTTAAAGGTCGCACATTAAATAATTAATTTAACTTTGTTACTTAAATCTGTTCCAATTACACTTGGCTAAACAAGTTTACAGTAATTTCAATATTTGACAGCATCTGACAGTATGTGTCCATGTAGGGTGTTGATATTTAATTTAAGAACATTTGTTTTGATTTTAGTATTGATTTGGGTCCCCACTTGATACTCAATGTAAAATCTGGGTCCTGCACCAAAAAAAAAAAAAAAAAAAAGACTGGTTTAGTGCAATGAACCCAGAGACTGCCTTTCAGTGAAAGCGCTTTTCAATATCATATCCAAAAATAACGTACTAGTGAGAACGGAAGAGAGTATAAAATTACAGTACTGACAGATGCCACTATGGGTACACACTGTGAAATTCAGCAAACTAAAAATAATCCTTCAAAGGAAAGCCGATTAAACTGGCATTTATTAATAATGTGTTTTGGACGTGCAGTTCTGTCTGTCTGTTACAAACACACTGACCCCAAAACCTTTAACCCTCCCTCCCAAATAAACACATCCAACACCAGCTGTAAACCACAAAGTTTTACCTTTCAAACTGCAATATCTATCTAGACTCTGGAAATTCACTGGATTCAGAGCTGTGATTTAATGTCAACATGGAAACAAAATTTACTTACTTTACACATTTGTCTTATTGAAAACAATTAACGGGAGCATATCATTCCAAGAAAACAATTGTTTGTAATCTTTAATCATAACATAAAATCTCCTCTAAAAGAAATTTGATTTCAGCTGACGTCTAGATGGAGGGGAAATTAAATATTTATCAAAAGACATGGCACTGACACTTGGATAAAGGGACACATTCATCCCCAGAGGAGATGCAGAGGTATTATTGCTTGGATGTATCAAAAATTTAAAATGCAGACGTTCCATGATCGTAAACATTCCCAGAAGCACTGAACATTGGATTAATCTGAACATGGCGTGAACAGAAAGGGCCTCTCAGGCTAAACTTAGCATCAGGCATCAGAAAAAGATAAATAATATGTGCACAAATGACAAGCTGTTTCATTTTTAAAGAATGCTGTTAAATTTTAAAGGAGGAAAGAGCAACATGTAAGGAGGCTCTCTTTCATGAAAGATGAAATCTTTGATTTGAAGAGCTTTGATATCCTCACAAGTGAAAGGGAAAGTGAAAAGTCTCAGGAAATCTCAGAAAAAAAAACCCCAGCAAAAATGGTCTAGAATTCTATTTCAAACAGAAGGCGAATAAATTATAAAGAAACATATATATTGCAACTATTCTAAACGCATAAAAATATTTTGGTAATATTTAGGAGATGTATGATTTTTTTACACATTATTATTATTATTAAACATGACATTATTGAGACAATAATGCACATACCATCAATTCTCATTATCATAGCTCAGAAAATAGCCATTATCATTAGTGCAGTGTAAAACACATTTTGTTATAAAGTAAAATACAACTTAGAAAAACATAATCATGTTTTTTTCAACATCACAGGATTGAGAAATAATTCAGTCTAAACATACGCCTTAATCTTTGAAAGAAGGTTGAATGCAACTCACATTAATTATTATATTGGCTCTTCCTGCGAATCGTCTGAGGTTTTAAAAATACATATGTCAGAAGGAGGTCCGTTGTCCTCCAAGACATACAAAATTACTCTGATCCCTATGATACAACAAATATCTGTTTTGGGACTCGTTTACTTCAAAATAAATGGAAAAAAATGTGTTAGAATAATGTGTACACTGTCTTTAGAGGCATTAGCGCATTAGTTTCTCAATAAATCAGCCTTATCCAAAACAAGAGAAGAAAGAGAAACAGAGCATCAAGCACTTGCAAAGGCTTGAGAGGACAACAAATTGCACATCTGAAAGGCTCCCTCCCACCATCTCCCGCTGGGCTTCAGAGCCCGGCAAATGGCCAATCCTGTCTCCTCCAACGCCCTCCGTCCAGCTGCAGTTCCTGTACAGGTCATTGATTACCATTATGAGCCGGTCCCCTGCTTTCAAACGCTTGCTCACATGCACCGTGCCACCCAAACAACAGAGCTCATCATCGCTATCATCGCCCATCGCAAAGACACACTGACCCAATCTATTTAGACAGCTGGATCTATAGTGGGGACTGTGACCACACTGGGCCGTCTATCATTTCCAACAGCCACAGAGGTTAAAAAGAGTCCCTGTCTGCCCAGGGTTTGATGGGGCAAGAGATATGAGGGAATATTTGAACTAAAGCGTGGTTTCTCTTGTTAGAAATCTCCACTTCCTGACAGGCATGACTCAAAGGAGGGTTTGCCACAAATAGAATAAGCAGCTTACGTGGACACTCTTGTGTGATGTTAGGTAATAAATCCACAACATTCTGATTGTTTTCTCGGAAAAGAGATTTGGTTAGTCTGCTGTTACTTAAATCTAAGCGACGTCACACTTTACTGGATGACTGACGGGAACATTGGTCCTTTTTGAGACATGGGCTCTGAAATGTGGTATGAAATCATCACAGATCAAAACAATGCTGGAAAGGAGGTCAACGCACTTACAGAGTGTCCCCATCTGTCCAACCCACATACAGAATGGCCCAAAGTTCCACACTAAAAAGCCTGAAAATCTAAATCTACATTAGATCTCCAAATAAACAAAGTTTGAGGATTTTAGAAGGAAAAATACAAAGAAATGTTTGAGATTCTGTGAAAAAAAAATCTGTAACATGAAGCTATTTGGATCTCAAATAATGCTAAATAACATTAAACTTAAATAACATTAAGTTTTGCACAAATTTTGGGAGACTGTGCACTGCGGTCATTAAAGCAATTTAGGCAAATGATAAAAAAAATCATCAGTAAAATTAATAATAATAATACAAAAAAATCAAATGAACTTTTTACAGAAATGTTACTGTTATTAATGTAAACTGTATTTACATCTCACAATTCTGTCTTTTTCTTCTTGGTTTTTAGGAGGTACAAAAAAAACATTTTATCTTGCAATCCTGGCAAAATCATATTATGTTGATATTTCTATTTTTGTAGAAAGAAAAAAAAAAAGAACGAACGAACAAACTACTTTAAATCTTTTTGGTCCCCATTGTTGACCACACAATACAACATTTCACAGATGGAAACACTGAAAAACTGCAGCAAACTGAGACTTTCCTAAGCCCAAATCAATGCTACAAGGTTACACCTAATGGATTATTGTTTCCTGGCCACATTTGTTTGCCAACAAGTAAACAAGTATGATTTTGACAGAAGTACTGAGTAAATTGAGCCCTGCAGTTTTGGCAGGGTAACTGGGGCGAGCAGACACCTAGTAGAACCAGAAGGTTTTGACATCAGCCTCAGTGAACACCCTACATGGGCACACCTTGTCAGATGCTGTCAAAGCTTTCCAGGCCTGAGCTCACCTACATTTCTCATTCCTGAGACACTGCTGGGAGGTCTTGTGTTCTCATTTCCCTTTCCTTGTTAGGAGTAAGGCCGGAGTCTCTTTGGCGCTTATGCATTCCAGTGCTAGAGGCACTATAACAAGAGCCAGGAGCTGATGTGCCCTAATGCCTCACATGCCACAAACACTACTGGATTTATTCTAAACACTGGCATGTAGGAAACCTACATTAATGTTTCACATGGAAATTTCTGTTCATTATCACAGTCTAAAATCCATAATACTTTCATGGATATCTGAACAAAAGTATTTGACTTACAACCGAAGAACACAAACACATAACTAAAAACCTAAAAAAGAAATAATCAAACTTTAATCATGTCACTGTAAAATAAAAATAAAAAATAAATGCATAAAATAAAAATGACTCATTCTTTTGCGGTAGGGTCAGACGAGGCAAACAAAGACATTTAGATGAACAATATCTATCTAGAACATCTAAAAATCTATCTGTATCTACAAATAAAATAAATTGTTTATTTTTATTATAAATAAAAGCTATAATAAATAACAAACATCTCAAGTTGATCAGCACTTGGTTGATTTATAAACTTCAGATCAAAATGTCACCTCTTGAGTACAATGAAAAACTGAAGGTTAAAGGCTGATTTATACTTCTGCGTTGGATCTACGCCATGGCCTAAGCGTAGATTCACTCCTTTACGGTGCAGCCTGACGTGCACCTCTCCAAAAATCTCACAGGGCATCAATTCTACGCGGAACGTAAGCGCTGTGATTGGTCTGCTAGAATCCTTCCCTGCATAAGTACTTGAGTTTTGTGTGAGTTTATGTGCACTTTAATATTTTAAATGTTACACCACCTTACATGAAATAAAGCAAAGAACAAGTGTCTTATCATTTATTATACTACATAGCATTATAAATCAGTAGTTGTCCGCGACAAACAATGTTGATCTGCCGTGGTCCAATCCTTGTGGGGATTGAAAGAATGCCATCTTCTCCTGTTCCATTGTGGTCTCCTTTTGTAGTTTCAAATAATGATTTGATATTTATTTGCCACCGTCACGGCTATAATGCTCCTCCAATGAGCCACTTCGGCTTTTGCAGTGGTCTGCGGGTTACACAAGCAACTTGTTCATGGACACCGAAGCCTAGTGGTTTGGATGTGTACTGCACGTCGATGCGGACAATGACACAGAAGTATAAATAAAAACTGACGCATAGCCTGTGGCGTGAAGGCTACTGCATAGGTCCGACGCAGAAGTATACATCAGCCTTAACTCCACTGAAAAAAAAATGTGAGGAAGTGAATGCTGAGAAAGAGAGGAAGAGGAACATATCCAATGAGAAATAGGCTAGGAACAATAAACAAACAAAAGGCAGGCCTCACATCCTCCCAGGGAGTTAAAAGGTTGGACCCCAGGGGGTGCACTGAGGGGGCTTTCTGAAGGGAATACAGCAACTGACCTTTACCATTTGGGTTAATATAATTTCCAGGTGTTTACCAAACAAACACAGTCTTCCAACAGTGAGCAAACAGAAAGGGAACAGCCTGGGAGAAAAGGCTGTGTTTTAAAACTAAGCAAGTGTTCTGGTTAAAATGCAATAACGCACATTTCCATGATTTGCAATATGATACAGCCCAGATATGGCTACTTCCTAAGTATTCTACAAAGCGATATGACTTCTAGTTGGCAAATTTTACACCGGAATGCAGGCTCGTGTGCCAGAACATGTCAAGATCTTGTGATTTTCATTGCCAGTACTTTAACAAGAAGGAAGAGCCATAGTTTCATGCTAAAAGCTTACAGCTTGACTGCTTCTACCCCTCCTAATACGGGACAAAAGGCCCTCGGTAAGTCAAAGTGGGTGAAAAAATTTTTTCCATTCACTTTCATGATTCAGACTCAGCTTTTGGCTTTGACTGACCTGGATAACGTGTATCAGCTGTTAAAATGAGTCAGACAGGCGCAAACGCAGACAGCCATTCAGCATCTGCTACACTAGACACGTCTGTCTGTGATAGAGTTTATGGCATCCAGCCCAATAAGAGATAAAGTCCTGTTAATGACACAAGCTGCGAACACAGTATTTCATGTACTCATTGTCGATCTTATCAATAACATCTGGAATAGCCCTCGTTTAGACAGATTTTCCATCATTCTCAGCTGCGACTGAAGTGGAGGAGACAGGCAATTATCATTGAGATATTTTACCTCACAGCCAGTTGGATTGAAACATGAGGGACACCCACCTCCTCCTCCAAATCCCATTTTTCCTCAGTCACTCTAGGCCTGAAACATACTCTAGCTTTTAGCGAAATGTGTCAGCAATTCCTAACGCAAACCAGAAAGCTTTCTCAGCGGTGCCACAGTGGCGTTTTAACGTAAATGGTTTTCTTACAGCAACAGTTTTAACTTGAAGACAATCTTGCCGAGCAAGTTAAAGTTAATTTAACTGTTGGCATATTTAAAGTTAGCTACCCTAATAATAACAACATGCATTGCAGCTATATTTTTGGGCAAATATATCACCCCCTTGAATTCTGAGGTTTGTTACCGCCAAAGGGCATTAAAGTCATGAAATCAAAATTTCTATTACAATTTTTTGTATATATTTATCCGTGCAGTAAGGATGCACTGATCCAAAACTCATTTCAGTTATTGGCTCCGATACTGCCATTCTTTGCAGGATCGGGTATCGGTCAAAGAATTTCGGCATTATTTCTTTGACCCTTTTTAAGATCTGCACAAATAAACTAAATACCATATGAGTGGGATCTCATCCAGTGTTCCCATTATTATTATTATACTTGATTTGTTAATAAATGTCAGATTTTTCATAAAATAACCGTCTCTTGAGTTTATTGTTGCATCATGTTACCAGATGTCTGTTAGAACAAAACATGGGAGTAGGAAAAAACAAAAAATTTTAACATGTACAGTAACTGAAATTTTACTCTTTAAACACATTTACCGAATAAATTCCACAATGCGCATTGAAAAAGTAATGTGACTTTGTGCTATGAGATGGGATAAACTGACTAACCAGTGGACCGATCTCGTTCACAGCCTCTATATTTTGTTTTGGTTGTTCAGAAATGCCTGATGAAAGTCTGTCATCAAAGTATTTAGTATAATTATGGTCTTACATGACTGCATTCCCAAACAGCAAGCATCCAACTCTAAAAGCAATGACCACATTTATTGTGTTACATCTGCTCTCTCTGAAGCGCACATAATTTATTATTACATATGAAAATGATTATATTCAGTGGCTTCTCCTAGTTTTCTAAGATATTTTTAGTGCCAGTATACCAGTAAGTGATATTTCTTTGTTTTCTTTGACTCGTTGGATGGAAAAGGTGCTTTATTCGTAAATGTTTCATGCAATATTCAAGTTTTGCGCATATGTTAAATTTGCATCTTTGCAGAAGAGTGCAATATTGCAGAAGAGTGATTATCAGTTCCACACACACAGATAAAGAAATGTTGTTTTTTTTTTGTCTTTTTTTTTTTTTTTTAACTGCACTGGCATCAGATTGGTATTTGTTTCAACCGAAACTGAACCCCAGGTATCAGTATCGGAGCCGAAAAAGGTTGATCGAAGCATCCCTACCGTGAGTGCACATCTTTTTCTTTTTTTTTGTTCATGTGCCCCTTGGTAGTTTTTAATAGAACTATATTTACTCCCATATCCCAGCACAACATCATCTCACATGAGACCGCAGCAATTCTCAACAACAAGCCAGCGATTCAATCAGTTCTCGACTGATAAATCCCACCCTACAATTTCTTGTCCAAAAAGCTTCACTTGGATGCGTGTCAGAGTAGGGAAGAAAAGATGCAAAATTTCCACTTTAAGCTGACTTGAAGTGGTGGTCAACTATACCTAATAAATTAAAATGTGTTGAGCACTAGTGACAGCAAGTGGAACTGCGACCTGTTTGGAACCAGTACTGGTGATGAAAATACATACGCCATCTTTAATTACAGGATATTAGACACAAATTAGTAAATTAACACCTAATATTACTGGAATTATACAAACATTAATTGTATGCTATATTTAATCAAATCCCAATGAAAAGTTTTTAAATACCATCTAAATCTTGCTTGTATTTTCGGAAACTGACAAAAAGATAAGCTAACAGTTATGTTAATCAGCCATGTGGACACGATTAACAATGCCAATAATAAAAAAAAAATAGCTAAATAATGACCTTTAACATTATGTACACAGGGCTGCCCACATACAATGCACTGCCCAAGCATTTACACATTTGCGTAGTAAGTATGCTTCTGGCACACACATCCACTGTTTTACAAGGAACCCAACTATTTTGGCTAATGAGCTTTGTTAGGCATAAGTTATCCTAATTTTAACCCATTTAATGTCTTCCATATGACACATCGACCACAAACAACACCAATCTTATGCGTAATGGAACCTTGTACGGGGGCATCTTAAACAAGGCCATGAGGTAAATTAACCTCCAAACCTTCAGTCTTTTAAACACCAGAAGTCTTGGTCTAGGCCCAAAAGAGTTTATTTGAACAATGCTCATCAGCTAGCAGCTAAAAAAAAGTAGGAGTTAAGAGTTTATGTAAGCCTTTTGTTAGGACACAAATCCTTCTTTTCACACACATCAATGAGGGTTTAGGAACGACATAAAGGGCGATTCGGCCTAGTGCCTCGTTTAATTAAAATCTGAATAAAGCAAAAGTTCGTTCAGATCGTGTACAGCTGCGGGGCGAATGACAAACATGCTGAAAGTTTGACACAAGTGTCGATTTCTGCGGTTCACCTGCTGACAACACTAACGGGTAAAAACACATTCAAAGGACAGGACCAGACACAAACAAACATGCAGGGACTGGTTGTTTCGCACATGCATGGCATGTTTCGACAGCAATCGATGGCACAACTCTACATCTGTCTCGGCTTCTTTAAGGTCAGTGGGAGCAAACAGGCCAAGGCTCTTTCATAAACCTGATTTCATGCTTGAAACTAGGGCTGCATGATTATGAGAAAAATCATAATTGTTCATTATTCCCTTAAAACTGTAATTGCGGTAATTAATTACAATTATCACAATTTACACAATGATGTTTATATCATTGTTTGATGCAACTGCATGCCATAGTTTTACATGAAAATAAACAAGCTGAAAACAATCTAACTGAAAAACGTATAGTATTAAGCCTCAAATGTCAAATATACATCTGCCTGTTTTTTTTTTCAATTATAAAAAGAAGTGAATGGTATTATAATGTTATACTAAAAAAAAAAAAAAAAAAAAAACTAAGCACGCAGAATAACATAAGTGGACTTTGAATGATTAATTGAAGTTTTAACAATTCCGTAATTGTGGCATCCATAATTGTATCGCGATGAGAAATTCGATTAATTGTGAAGCCCTAGTTGAAACACACTGCCTCCTTGTTTCTCTCATTCAAATCGGTCCTCTATGGGTTTGGACAGCAGCGGGCATCTTTGTGGAAGCAGCACTGCATTGTCCTGCCGAGCTGAACTAATTTCTTCTCGCGCTCGAGCAGTAACCTTCATTCATAGGGAGTTTCTGACGA
Source organism: Carassius gibelio (assembly GCF_023724105.1). Taxonomy (NCBI): domain Eukaryota; kingdom Metazoa; phylum Chordata; class Actinopteri; order Cypriniformes; family Cyprinidae; genus Carassius; species Carassius gibelio. The sequence goes on from NC_068406.1 coordinate 13,555,883, forward strand.
TATGCTGCACTTGAAAGAGAGGCTGAAAGGGCCTGTGAGAAAACCGAAGCAGCAGGTAGCTTTGGGTGTTAGAGAATTCTGCCTGTCTGAATTGAAGCTGGTCATTCCAGACAGCATGTGGTCCACACCGCGGAGCTCCAGTCGAGAGTGGGAGAGCTTTTTGAGTATAACAAGCACCATCTGGCATTCTGAGCTCCTCACAGCAGCCGAAAAGACACACACACACACACACACCCCAACACCCCGCTGCACCATCACCGCCAAATACCTTAACCAGCACACACACACACACATACACACACACACATTCACTGCTGAATAAAAGACCTGGACTCCTCAGACTTGGTAAAAATATGACCTTTAACCAGCATCCCTTAGAACTGTGCTTCTCAACTGGTTATACAGAGCTAGATTTTACACTGCAAATCATGTGACAAAAAAAAGGCCTTAAAAACACCCACTGAAATGTAATTTATTCATTATAATATTTTACAGTAATTACAAATACAAACCTTCCTAACTGGCTAACTTCTATTAAGTGAAGGTTAATTGGATGCTAGACCCCTGATTTAAACAGAAAGGATATGTGAACAGTTTTTTACTCAGTTTTAAATGAACATAGGCCTATGTCTTTGTATTTTAGCTATCATAATGATTATGCAGTTACTAGCCGTTTTTACTTGTTTTCTTTTTCTTTTTTGAGCTTAGAGGTTTTCCCCCATAACATCATAAGAACAAATCTGCAACCCGCTCATGAACCACCAGACCATAAGAAAACACAGAAACTAATTTAAAGACACTTTTCTGAAAGAAATTTACATTCAAACATGGCTAACAGCTAACGCACAAAAAGCATGCCAACTAAAACACTGGCGCCAAAATTAAACATACAACGATAAAGATTAATGTCAGTGACATACAACAGCATCCATAATAAATGAACGTGCATGTAATTTATCTTCAATGCATTAATTTAATGTTGATATGTAATAACATTTGAATGAATAAGCATTTAAGAAGTCATTAAATTTAAATAAAATAAGTAAATAACATGATCATATCAAAACTACAAAAACAATATTTTTATGGTATTGAGACAGTGAAATTTTACTTACTTCATGAACAGTATTTTTAATGCGTTTTACATAAATTATCATAAAACGGAATCATAATGGACTAGTTGGCTGATGGACGATTTGTCTGCCATTGTGCAACACAAGCACTACTGCCCACTATGTCTACACCATCACTCAATGCTTTCAGTAAAACTAAACACACAATGCAAATGCAGAGAAAGAAAGAAAAATAGTTTGTAAACACCTCTTTTACTGCTGAAGGACATCTATCCTACTGACAGTTAAATTTAATTATACTGCAACAATTCCCAGCTTTACAAAGCTCTTCATCTAACCTCAGAAAAGCCTGCGGAGAGCGATTCAGAACATTACAAATGTCAAACACACACAACAACTCACCAAACAAATATGCATTCTTTTTCACAACCGTCATAGATACGAATCAAGCACACATTGGCAGTCAAGTCAGGACCGATCAGCTCAATCAGCTGGTTTGGATCAGTTGCCCTCCGCCACATCCTTACCACAGAAAAACAGCTGTAAATCCATCTGTGTTGGCAGAAAAGTCCTCAAGGCCTTGGCTTAAACCGACATTCAGGACCCCGCCAACACCTGGAAACCACACCCAAAGATGTACCTGGTGAAGTGTCATTTCTCGCAAACAGCATTTGCTTTACCTCAACCAATCAATACATTCCCTGTGAGGCCGCAAGCCTCACTGATATGGAGGACTGATGCTGGTTAGGGATTAAAACAAATGTGTGCGATGAAAACATGGTTAAGATAAGATAAAAGTACTCGTATATAAACTGAGAGAACAATAAAAAGAAAGCCAAACCTCATTTCCTCAACCCCCAACATCTCTCCAGACCCCTTTGCCCCCTGAACAAAAGCCCCTAACGACTGGTGCCGCTGGCTCAGATTAGCATTTCTATAAAAATAAAAAAAGGAGGCGGTACCATGAAACTCCAGTTGTCGGACCGGCAGATAAAGCCCTTTCCACCCCCTTCTCCTGAGCTCAACCCGCCCCCAAACCTATTCAGTCCACCTGCATTGATGCACAGACCCTCAAAGAGGCATAGAGAACACAGCTCAGGGATTTCTACATGATTGTTTTAGTCCTCAATTCAGTTTTTAAGGTTATAGAGGGGTGAAATAGAGAGAAGTTTTGAGAGTGACAGAGAGGACAGAGGTGGAATAATCCCATGTACGAGCCATATGCTGTGGCGCTGTAAACTTAGACTTCCTGCGGAGGCGAGGGCGAGTGGAGGACAGCGTCAGTGAGACAAGCCCTCACAGAAATACTCACACTTTATAGGTGAAATGTGTAATTTTTTTATTTAAAAATCAAAAGTCTAATATTCAAAGACAACTATAAAGCCCCTTTCACACTGCATGTTGGATCCGGAACATTGCCAGGTCGCCTTCTGTGTGAACGCAAACACGTCCCGGGATTGATTCTGAGCTCTGTGTGAACAAAAGCCAGAGCTTATGTCATAAAGGGTGTGTTGTAGTGATGACGAACGTTATCGTGTGACTCTTTTACCAGGTTTTTTGAAGGCAGATCAGTGATCGCGACGAATAAAAATTGTGCAAACTGTAATGAAGCAGAGATCAGTTAGTTCCTCATTTTCCACGCTTGCGCTGAGAACATTTGCCAGCTAGGACTGGGCGATATATCTAACGATATGATTATGCCTATTTAGTCAGTAAATCTGGTTCTGTGATCAGCTCTAAATTGCCATTACCTGCTTTTAAATGAAGCGGCATTTAATAGACAGAGCCGTAGATCACTGACAAGCTACGCAATATCACGTTCATTATCAAACGTAATTCATCTGCAATAATGAACGTGATATTGCGTAGCTCCATTTAAAAGAAGGTGATAGCAATTTAGCGCTAATCACGGAACCAGATTTACTGACTAAATGTGCACGATCATACCGTTAGATATATCGCCCAGACCTATCGGCAGCTTAAGTGAAAGATAACGTGCATTGCGTTTTCGACTCATACATTACACGTAACATCCTGGTGTCATGTGTCTTTACGAGACCTATACGGGTTCTGTGTGAACGTACGCACATATTCCGGGTAATCACTGGCTGTGTGAAAGGGGCAAAATCTTGCGACCCTGCAATAACTGCCGGGACACATTACACGTGTATTTTTCAGAATCGCAGTGTGAAAGGCTTGAGTAAGCTTACTAGGTTGAATTTAGCAAAACTAGGGCTTTGTGGTGATAAAACACTACTGTTTGTTTGAGAATCCTGCCCAGCACAGCAACACTGGCTCAACCAATGGTGCAAGTTTGGGGATGGGTTATAGGTTACATTTTTGAAGCGTCAAAGTAGTAGTTGCATAGACAGATAGAGAAACATAGATCTAAAAATAATTATAATAATAATCATTAAAAGTTTCCGTACAAAAGTCTTACAGGTTCAGAACAACATGACATTCGGAACAAATTTGCAATCCCTTTATAATGAATTATATAAACTATAAATACAAATAATATAAAAACAATCACATTCTCATATCTTATTACTGTCCCAGCTTTGGATCTGTTGTCCAGAAGCCAAACTTCTAAGTGATAATATTTACTATGCTGCATCTGTTTTCCTCTGTTTACAGGAAATGTACTATACAAAGTTTGATCGATGGACCCATACACACATATTGCAGTGTCAGCTCTGTACACACATACACACCAAAACACATTAAAACACTGAAAAGCTCAAACTTCCTGTCAGTATGGGCTGCTTGTCATTAAAATGCATCTAAACAGACATTAATGATGGGAACGAACCTCTGGGGCAGTTGGACTGAAACCCTGAGAAGTTGAACACAGTGCTGGACGGTAATGCAGTGTGATCGTACCACGGCAACAAATACCCAAGATGCCTTGCCTCGCTCTGCCTACAGCTGCGCCAAGTCTCCAGGGGAATATTTACACATCGCTCTGTCAGGCTAACCCAGTCTGTTTATACAAGTCTAAATGTAAGGAAAGGACACACAGTCCAAACTTCCTTCTCCCTCTCTCTCTCTCTCTCTCTACCATGTCAGCCGAATCAGTGGCACATTTGAAGCTGCTTCTGTGCACTGAGGTGGTCTCTAGGTCTCCAGGGCCTTGCTGCTTGTTAGGGTCCATGTCTTTCTCTTTCAGGCTGCACTGTTCTGTCAAGGCTCTTTCTTTCTTTCTCCCTAACTCACCGATCTTCATTCTCCCCACAGCCTGGCTAATGTGCTCATGGATCACTGCAACCGCCTGTGTACATGCTCCACTGCAAAGTTTCTAACAGACAGCCCAGAGCAAGTTAGACTAAGTGAACTGGAGCTACTATGTGAGTGCATTTCAAAACTTTACACTTCATTCCACTGCTATAATTAGATTGGACAAGAGCAATTTTAAGACTCCTGAAGTCCCGGAAACTGGTCTGGTTTTACTTCTAATTTGGCAAGTCAATAATTGTCATTAAAAGAAAGAATTCTTGTTTTTAGAGATACAATCAAGCTCTTGTACTGGATATCCTGTCTTCACACTTGCCTTCATCTTGTTCCAAGCCAAAGCTTAGAAGCTTGAATGACTTACTTTCTTGTATTGAACACAAAAAGTGATTTTTTTTACACATAATGAAAGTGACTAACAACTTACAAGAAGGTATCGTTTTTGGGTGAACTACTCTTTTAAATAGTGCTGTCACGATTAATTGCATCCAAAATAAAAGTTTGTGTTTATGCAATATATTTGTGTGTACTGTGTAAATTTATCATGTATACAAATACACACACATACAGAATATATTTTCAAAATATTTACATGTATATATTTATATAATTTATATCATATATACATTTATTTAATATAGAAATATAAAAATTCTTAAATACATGCATGTTTGTGTATTGTTATATACTTAATAAATATACACAGTACACACAAATATATGATGTAAACAAAAACTTTTATTTTGGATGCGATGGTTATGCAGTGGTGAAAAATGGTAGGGAGTTGAAGAGATAGCCCCCCCACCCCCACCCCCCCACACACACAAGGGAAAAGGTCAGTCAGTACGAGTTAAGTCTTGGAAGTAGCAGTGTAGTTTAGTGTGAAAACTCCTCACAGCTGCTGTGGGATACAGTGGATACATGCCAGCGAGATGCCAGACGCATCGGCTTCCTGAACATGTTATTAGCTGTTTTCTAAAATGTGCCCTTGCACAGTTTGTTGTTGTTAGTTAGGGGTTTGGAGGCTGTTTTACCTTGTTACCTAGCAACCTCTGATCTCATGACTTTTTGATTGACAGCACATTTCCCCCTCGGCTGGGTTACTATGGTGGAGAAAGCAGGTTTGCAATATGTCAAACCAAAGAGAAAAGATAAAAGACAGAGATGGCTAGAGATGGGAGAGAGCATGTAAAGACAGCATCACATATTTATGGACTACTTCCTACTATCACTTTCTCTGGTTCGGTTTTTCTGGCCTATCACTTTCTGATGGAGCATACCAGGATGTGGCACAACCATAAAACATACGGCCACAGTATGTGTATAGATATTACATTTAACCTGCAAAAAGGTATGCAAAATCCTTTTTTATTTCCACAATCTAAAGTATTTCAGTGCAAAACAGGATATTTAACGGGGAAAAAAAAACTCCATAAGGAAAATGGTAACACTTTATAATAAGGTTCTATATATTAATATTAATTAATGCACAATGCTTTTATAACATTTATTAATCTAGGCTAATTTTAAACCCATTATACACAGCCAACAAGATTTTCTTAAACATAATTTGATACATTTATTTAGCAGGAATAGACTGAATCTTGGATTGATAATTTTATTATTCTAATTAAGTTCCATAGTTTCTTCCATAAACTACATTTGAATTTTTTTTTAAAGAAAAAATTATTGTAAATTTTAAGATTATTTTACAATATCATTTTTACTGCATTTTTGATCAAACAAATGCAAACATAAATTCCCAATGGACAACAGTGTATTTATGAATTAAGTGTTAGTTCATGTGATCTAATGCATTAACTTGTTAACAAATTTAACCATATTGCAAAGTTTTACAGAATAGACTATATAAGGACTGTAAGAACTGGGTTCTTATGATACGTGTTCCATATCAAAAGCTGACCTCAAACATCATCGGCCCAGAGCTGCTTCCATGTACAACAGTAAGTGCAAGCTAGATTAAATGGATTATTGTCTTTTTTTTCTTTTTTTTTTACAAAAATGCATTGATTCGCAACAGGAGGACTTGGTTCACCCCTGGAGCAGTGTGAGACACTTTTATTAAGGATGGCCTTTTTATTTTACTTCTTTTGGACTGATGCACTGCAACACCCGCTGAGTACCATTAAAACAGAAAGATCAAAGACATTTTTTTTTTTTTACTCCAACTGGATTCGTCTGAAATAAGAAACTCAAATACAACTTGAGGGTGTATAATTTATCGCCTAATTTTCATTGGTAAACTAACCCTTTAAAGGAAATTTTACAATCGATCAAACAACAACAAAAATTCTTAGTGGGGCAAACTTGCACAGATCAACTGTGCACAATAAGACCAGCAAACTGAATTAATAAAAATAAATAATGCCAGTTTTTTCATGTTGATTTTAAAATCAACAGTTTTCCTGACTCACAGACTTCTGATCCTTGACATTCATCGAATGGACCTTCACTTGATCAGAGTTTCAACACAAACACTTTGACCCTCTCTATAACTCTCTGAGGTGTGTTTGTGTATGTTTTCATTTATTGGGAGGTATTAAATGTGTTGATAGGAGCCCAGATGCCTTCTGGATCAGCAGCAGACAGGATAAAACTCATTCACCCTGAGGAGAAACACAGCTGAGGTGCTTGTGTGTTTATGTCTGTTTAAATAGTGTGAACTGCATACATCCATATACGTGTTTAAAATGAAAACCGCGTAGGAAGGCAATTCTCCTTTTCTCTCTTGTATACAAACAATGAGAATGAGAAATGTGTGAATAGCTGCTTTTATTAAAAAGGAGAAGTTTATAGCTGCCTGTGGCCTCATAAAGCCCCAGTGATGAAGCGCAGGAGGGAGAGGCTGTGAATTATTCTCATTCCTTCTCTCTCTCTCTCTCACTCTAATGGGCCTTTGTGTCTTTATCTTTGCTGTCAAGTTTATTAGAAAGCACTGTTTAAATTTAGTTTGGAATTGTACCATTCTGTATCAGGTAACAGGTTTAAAGTCTTTGTAGGGTATGAAATCGCCCTTCCTCCACACAGACTACGAATAAACAAAGCAGATGAAAAATGAAATGTCTGTGCCACTTGTAGCACCAGTCTGAAAAATAATAACCATTTCCACAAAGGGCTTCAAATACAAGCCTCAACACCCTCTTTATACTTTTAATGAACATTTTCACATGGACATCTGTATACTGTATAGATCCTCATTGAATGAAGAAAGAACAAGATTACTACATTTAAAAAACACTAAACCCCATATACATTTGAGATGACACTACTCTTAAAAAATTAAGGATCTAGATAGCAGAATACATAATGCATCGTATATCATAACCGATCCTTTGGAATGCAGCTTATGTTCTAAAAAAAAAAAAGTTTCAGGAAATCAACCTACCGATGGCTTGCTTATTTATGTCTCTCTGCATTGAACTGGCAAAAGAAAGTATTTTATCATAAAAAAAATGACAGTTCACCTTAAAAGGAATATTCCGAGTTTATCTATCACTATTAGCATGCTCTCAGCCACCTTAGGCAATAATTTCAACATGCCCCTCTCCGTTTATAAACACACGTTTACACTAAGTACACATTTATTGTCTGAGAATCGTCGGCACTCCGCAAATGCGGCACATAGACGTCAGGTCGCAATAAACCCGGAAAATACCTTCAGCATTCCTCCCTCCCCCCTCATTGAGGAGGAGAGAGATGGGCAACAGCTGCTCCTGAGGTAGAGGTGTGAATTCTTAACAACAGACCGCCCCCTTTGCCCAAGCACTTTGGGTCAAGTCAACAGATCTGAAACACTTGTGTTGTTTGTATTGACGTAGACCCACCCGTCGTTTATGACTCTATCACCTGGCCCTGTTTACGCTGCTCAGCTATAGGCTAGAAACCTTCAGATACACGGTTCCCTTCCTGTTGTTCCTCCAAAACGAAGACATAAAAAACCTGTCCGTTTTAGCTCCTTGCTGTGTCTGTGTGCAGCTGTTGGGTGCTGCTTTCCACTCGACTCACTCCTGCTGTGGGACGAGCACTCAGAGACACAGAGGGGGATGGAAACAGCTGTTTCTCATTTACAATCACATGTCAGTCAGACTCAAACAAATTCACTTTTTTTATTCCGCTGCATTGCCGGCGAAGAAATTGTGTATTTGAGAAAGACAAAAGGACTGAATATAGGTTCTAAAATTCTTTAATTAATTACTTACCCTCATGTCGTTCTAAACCTGTAAGACCTCTGTTCATCTTCAGAACACAAATAAAGATATTTTTGTTGAAATCTGAGAGCTCTCTGACCCTGCCTAGACAACAACACAACTGAAATGTTCCCAGACCCAGAAATGTAGCAAGGACATCAGTTAAACTGCCCATGCGACATCAGAGGCTTAACTTAAATTTTGCCAAGTTACTTTTTTTTTTAACACAAAGAAAACAAAACGAAAAAAAATAATAAGAATTTCACCCATTTTTCTTCCGAGTTTCCATCTTCCGCCATTTTGGCAAGTACCAGGACGCATGCACGCACTATTTCCTGAAACTAGTCAGCTGTCCAATTTCACCAAAATACCTTGATTTGTGTTCCAAAGATGAACGAAAGTCTAATGAATTTGGAACAACATGAAGGTGAGTAATTAATGACAGAATTATCATTTTGGGGTGAACTAACCCTTTAAGTGTAATTTTTGCACTACCAAATGGAAATGGAAAAAAAATGGATTACTTGAAACTTGAAAAATATTAAAACTGCTAATATTTATTTACCTTTATTTCAATCTAAACCAGTATTTCTTCCATGAAACACAAAGTGAATTTTTGAAAAATTTAAGAAAGTGAATGAAGAGTCAAAAAATGACAAAAAAGCACCATAAAAAGTGCTCCATATGATCATTAGTCATTGAAAACCTTATCTCCTCACAGAGATATTGTTTGGCTTTAGAAGACCCAAAGTAAAAAACACATGGACCAGTTTTATGGTACTTTTTGGTCATTTTGGAGACCAACAACAACAAAAAGTTTTGAGGAACGTCAGGGTCCAAGCAAATTTAACCTTCTGTTATGTTTTACATAAGAAAGTCAGTCATACAGGTTTGAAGTGACATGAAGGTGAGTAAATTATGACAAAATGTTCTTTTTTGAGTGAATTATCCCTTTTAAAATGATAAGTAAGGAACCGAAATGAGAGAGAGAGAGAGAGAGAGAGAGAGAGAGAAGATGAAGAGAGGATGAAAAAGAGAGCCAGACAGAGGAATGGTCTGTTGGGTGTTGTGAAGTATTCCCCTGGCTCTTTTCTTCACATTACAAAGCAAACTGACTCTCTGAAATAAAACTCTCCTGCCTTGGCTGCCCAGCTGTGCTTGCCTGTCCCTTTCTCTCTCTCCATCCGTTCCTCACTCCTGCTTCTCCTTGGCATTCAGGGAAATAAAACTGCATGGATAAGGTCTTTCCTTACACATGGGAACAAAAACTCCAGGCCCAGTGAGCGACGTCTCTGAAGGCAACTGACCTCTGACTGTTGAAATCCACTGCGACGGAGTTCGGCTAACGATCTCATGAGCCTCGGTGCATGTGAAAGGCTGAACAGGAGGAGAGGCAGAGACTGAATCTTATTGAGTGCCTGCATTTTGCCAGCCAATTTTGTTCAGGATGTTTTTCCATGTAAACAATAAAAAAAAAAAAAAACAATAAAAGATAGGATTTTTCTGAATCCAATTTTGGACAATTTCAAATGTACTAAATGTGGCTTCATATTAGAGCTGAAACAACGAATCGATTTAATAGATTAAAATCGATTATTAAAATAGTTGTCAACTAATTTAGTAATCGATTCGTCGCTAAATAAATTTTATTTGCCATAAGCGGCTCATTTCGTGCATATTTCAAATCTGCGGTGACCAAAGTGTGGCAGTAATGAGCCACCGGAGGTTTTACTCAGCCAGTACAGCAGGTGAAGTAGCGAATAGCCAATAGCTGGCCTCGTTTTATGTCACGTGCTTCCCGAACAGCGTCTCTGCAGCATTCAGCGGGAAGTGGGAGTACTTTACTTTGAGCCTTCAAAATGAAGAGTAACCTGTAAACTCTGCACTACTGAACTGTTTAATGGGCCGTTCACATATCGTGTCTTTTGCGTGCTCAAGTTCGTTATTTCCTATGTAGGCGCGCAGTATGCACTCTCATAATGGAAGCGACGCGGTCGCGACACGCACGCAGTGCGATGCGCCCGTTTTTCCAGGCGCGTCCACACATAGACAGTAAAAGAAATGGACACAGCGACCACATTGGAACTCAATTGAGACAAATGAAGCCCAGTTTTAGCGTTTTTTAGCACTTCCGTTTCTGACGCGCAGACTCAAACGAAGCTTGACGATGTCAGCAACCTGTCTGACAAATGTAAACCTTCTAGTAGCTGTGCGTGCAAACTGCCATCGTTAATCTTGCAGAGACGGCGAGCTTGAGCGGGGAGTTCTTTGTCGTGAGTGAGCAGGAGTAAGTATTCTGATTAATTATTTTGTATAGTATTTTAAAATGTAACACCAGTACGCCATATTAAGTTAATTGCCTGCGAGCTTCTCCTCCTGTCTGTACGGTAATGCGACAGAGAGCCGAGTGGTTATGACGCAATCGTTAGCCTATTTTTTACAAAAACTGTTTATACGGGGCCATAATGTAACATAGAGGGTAATGGAGCCCTTTATACATTTTCGTGTATCTTTAGAAATAAATAATGGACAAACAGAGTCTTTAAACGCCTCAGATGTAAAGTTATTCGCTGTCAAAGTGACGCCAAAATGAATGGGAGTCAATGGGAATGCTAACGCAAGTGAAGTTCTGCTAAAAGATGGCAGCCCCCACCCGACTTCAACTTCCGGTCGAGTTCCTTGCCCCCTGCGTCCACACCGCATCCATTTATCCTTTGCTGAAATTTCCGGGTCTTCATGGAGAGGGCACGTCATGGAGAAAGCACGTCATGGTTGCTTAGCAAAGGCAGACGCCTCAGGGGCGCTTGTGCCCGAGTGCTTTGGAAAGAAGGAGAAAGCGGCGCAACTAGCGTTTTCCACGCGTTTTTAGGTGCGATATGTGAACGGCCCGTAAGAATTTTATTTGTGCAGATTCTCCAGTACAAGGTTGTTTGCAAATGTTTAGTCGTACAAGCTGATAACATTGCTTTTTAACAGTTAACATTTAAAGCTTTACAAACATGTTATGTGATCAGTTTGTCGTTTACCAGTTCATAATTCAGACTTGCAGCCTAATTAAGACTGGATGAGATGGGTAAATGTTTGAGTATATTTAAAATGCACTTCTTTTCTAAGTATTCACTGCTCTTTTTCACACAGCAGGTTTTTTGTGTGTGTCCCAATTTTTTTTTTTCTGGACAACCTTCTGATGGATTTTACTTTAAATTGTGAGTTCCATTCAGGTTTCATGCCATTGGCACTTTTTTTTCGAAGGATTATTTACAATTTCACAGCGTAAGCTATAAAGCTTTTTCCCAGTAAATAATAAAATACAATGCACTGCAATTTTATTATGTTTTATCCTTATACTTCGTGAAAATATGTTCTCAAAGATTCCTTAAGCTTTGTTTGGGATGTTAAACTACTTTAGGAGCTCTAAGGACTGCCATGGTGAAAACAATATTTGAAATCTCCTTGTGAATTTTGCTAGAGTATGGGTCAGTGTTTTGATTGCAGAAGAGTTCGACAAAGGATTACTAACATAATAAAACAACTCCAGGTATATTTTTGATGAGGATATGACAATGCAAAATGGTTAAAATCTCTTAAAAATCTATGCTGAATGATAAAGACCCTTTATTAATAATTTACTTGGGGAAAAAATGGAAAAAAACTAAAATATAAGTAAATAAACCGATTAATCGATTAATCGTAAAAATAATCGACAGATTAATCGATTATCAAAATAATCGTTAGTTGCAGCCCTACTTCATATATGGTCAGACACTTGCATTAGTAACATACCAGACATACCTAAAAAGTGCCATACAACAGTAATGAATTATTAAAAAAATAAAAATAAATACATAAATCTATAGCACAAAAAAAAAAGAATTATATAACACAATAAAAAATATTACTACTGCATTGTCATACAGGTGGTGTTATTTTTGTCTTCAAGGGAAGACAAAAACTCCAAATGTCAGATGCAACTTACATTTTTTATAACTGAACTACATAGTAATAAAAATGGAAATGGAAAATAAATAAATAAAATCTCCAATATTTAAAAAAAATATATAATATAGAACAAAATCATAAAAATTTATGATTATTACAAAAATATTATATATGTGTAAAATGCAAAATAAAATGAATTCTAAGAAATAGGCTTAAAGCAAGCTTAAATGAACCCAGCTGTGAATCACTGATAAAGGAATGTCTGGTGCTTGAATAGGATGTATGAAGTCAGGCTGGGGTGAATGCTAAGGCTGTGTGAGTGTGTGTGTGTGTGAGTGTGTGTGTGTGTGTGTGTGTGTGTGTGTGTGTGTTTGAGCATCTATAGGCTCCAGTGAGCTGAAGCAGCACTCTGCTTGCTGAGTAAGGAAAAGGCATTAGATTCAAGCAAACACATATTCACACCAAAACACACAAGGCATCAGCACCCTGAAGCAAAACGTCTAACCGTGTTATTAATCTAACAATAACCTCATCCTCCTTTTGAGCACAAGAAACAATACACGATTCTCTAAAATATCCCTAAAAAGCTCATTAAATACATAAAACAGGCTGAACTGGCTGAACCGCAACGCCTGATTGGCTGCAAGCTCAGCAGCTCATTAGAGCCTAAAAGCGGCACATTCATGCACATTATAGCCGTGTCGAACTCGTCTCCGCTCAATCTCCATCTCACAACATGTTCTGCTACAATAAACCAATTAACCTTGAACCAAGCAGGTCACTTACCAGCTAATCAATCCCAAAGATAGGACACAGGCAGCCAAATACACACTCATCTGTACACATGTGACACGTCTGGCTCGTAAAAATCTCATCATGCCCATGACTAAAGATTTTATAGCGATAATTACGTTATTGAAACATAGTCAACTGAACTGATGGGAGTCAATAAGAGCGTGAAGATTGTAGAACAAGCAAAAGGTCGAGGATAACAGCTGCCCTTTCATGCAGATGTGAGATTGGTACCGTGATAGGACATAAACAAAGACACCTGGAAACGACGCTGAACCAAGTTCATCATTAAAAATCACAACATGTACAGAGGGATTTCTAAAAATACAGCCAGGTTCACCTAAGGTGGCCATGTGTCCATGTTCTTTTAAAACTAGAGAGATGTACTATCCTGGATTTTCAATGCATGTTGTTGTCAGTAAAGCCCCTTTCACACTGCCATTCCGGCAAATACAGGGGTAAAGTGTTCCTGTAATTGTTCCCTGGTCGCTCGATTTGGCACTTTCACACTGCCAGTGATGACCCGGTATATGTGCGTGCTTTCACACACAACCCTTGAAGATCCCGTAACGACACGTGACATAAGCGCGTGACGTGTAATGTACGAGCCGACAAGGCTTGGCCCATTATACTTTAACTGAAGCAAGCAAACGATCTCTGAGTCAGCGCGGAAAGTGAGGAACTAACTGATCTCTGCTTCATTACAGTTTGCACATATGTTTTCGTCGCGAATGTTGATCTTCCTTCAAAACAGCCGGTAAAAGAGTCACGCGATAACGCGCGTCATCACTTCGATACGGAATTAGATCTGGCTTTTGTTCACACAGCGCTCGTTCCGGATCGATTACCGCAATGTTACTATGTCCCCGACCCGGGTTCGATTCGGTAATCAATTCCGGGACGTGGTTGCTTTCACACAGAAGGCGACCAGGCAATGTTACGGGAATATTGCGGGTCCGACGTGCAGTGTGAAAGGGGCTTAACAGAGAAAAGGCCTCAAATTCCATGAACTTAATCCCACAATTACAGAAGAACATGACAAAATCTGAATTGAATTATTCCCTAGAATGAGAAAATAAAACCTAACAACAGAAATTCTCATCGACAGCTTATAAAAATCTTATATTTTGTTTGTAAGCAGACAAAGCATGGCAAATCAACACTTATTGAACATCTGTCATTACTTACACATTTTAATCCACAACTGAAACGGCTAATCTGGTGCGTTAGATGACATTTAGGTGTCCGAAAATGGATCTGGTCTTTGATCACCCACAAGCCTTTCCGAAAAAATACAGAGTTTCTTATGTTGATTTTCATGCGAGGAGAGCTGACGGAAGCTCCACCTGCGTCTCAAGGCAAGACGTGTTTTCTCCTCATCTTTTTTAATTGCCAACAGCCATTTCCTGCCACCATAATCACACCTATAATTTCCTGCACAAATGTCTCTAATCTTCCAGGTCATAGGGGCTTCCAGAAAATGATCAAGCCTAACATCTTATTTCAGTGGTAAAGGTGGGAAAGGAAGGATGAGATAAAGAAAAGAAAAAAAGAATCCAGATAAACATTGGAAAAGAAATTGTCTATAGTGTCACCACTTGAAATTCCTCTAGGCTTCCTATTGAGACATCACTTTCGCTACAGTGGGAAGAAGGAATGCTGGGAGAGATACTAATCCGCTCCTCTTATCTGGCCTTCGGCTCTGGGGGATAACAGGTCATCCATCTAACCCCACAAAAAAAAACACATTGTCTGGGGTCTGGCTTATGGATCTGGGGGACTTAACCAAAAGCAAACACAGGTCATCAGATTGTGAACCACTATGCCTTCTTGAGTTAATCCCTTTGGTTCTCCATATTTGTCCCTAAATGTCACGACATATAGATTAGATTCACAAGAATAATCTGGCTTTGCCTTATGTTATATGGGTCAATGGTGCACATAATGGCGCATGCACAATAAAGTAATAAGCCACGAGGCATGCAAGATGTCTCTATTTGTTTCTATGTTTTGCCACGGAACTGGGATTTACACAAGCTCCAGTCTGGATCCAGAACACCTGAGAAGAGATGATGCTAACCATGAATCAACAAACAGAACTAACAAATATTGCTACAAGTGTGACTGCATCATATAATAATTATTAACTCTTATTAATATTAATAATGTTCATCCTCTGGCTGACAATGTCTTGTATTAATTTTTCTAAAAATCCTGTCATACGTGCACAAACTGACAGTCACCACTTATAAGCTACTACTAAATATCGTAGAAACATAATTTGCTATAAAGTTGCTTTGTAACAATTTCTATTTTAAAAAGCGCTATACAAATCAAATAAACTTGAAGATGCAATGTGCCGAAAACACCCTTAACCTTGGTAATCCAGTGAAGACCACGGTCTCAAACGGCTTATTGCTTTCACAAGCTGGTGGTAACAACTCTTTGTTGCTGAACATTTTAAATACATTGTAAGATGTAATACTAATATGTTGATAAAACTGTTTTAAATATAATATTAGGTGGTCTCTCCCAAGACCTTCACCAGTTAAACCTTTGTGCCACCCATTCAAACAAGAAGGGTTTAAAGGTGACCTTGCTGACATTTAGCTCACTGACTGAAGCATATGCAACAGTCCACATTCCAAACCAATGTGGACACGTCCATTTATGGGATGAGATCAATAAGACAGAACAACAGGAAACCCTGGGGCAAGAGGCACCTTGACCTCAAAAATAAACCTGTCCATCTGTCCCTGCTGAAGTGGCCAGTAGAAGGTCAAAGGACCTTCACCACAATCTTCACCAAATCAGGGGCAAGAAAAGCTGCTTCAGTTGATATTTTAAGGGTGAAATTTCTACACCAACAGAGGCACCAAACAGAACTGAAAATATATTTCCAAAAAGCCTAAACTCACGGTTTTCAGGCCACTTAAATAAATAAATAAAAAATAAAAAAAATTAAAAACCCCGGTATAAATGAAGCTAACTCTTTCCATTTAACTGGGATAGAAAGTATTTACACATCATAAAAATGGACTTTGCCTTAAAGTATGAAAAAAAAACATGTATAAAAGTGAATAGACTGGAGCAAGTTGAGTTATTACCTTCTTAGACAAAATGGTTATGATTTATTAAAGCGCTGTGAGGGTTTGCTGTGTGTGCAGAATAACAGCAGCTATACCACCGCCGCAACAAACAACAGCTGTTTCTGCTACAAATAGCCTTGCTGATTATGACCAACATATGTAAATTACATCCAGCAGTGTCATACTAAATCTCTATGGTACACATTATACTCATATGAGGAATATACCAGGGACAGACTCTGGTCATAGCATAGGTAGGACTGCCTCAAACAGTAACATTCACTACAATGCAGCCAAGGACGAAGACCTGAAATATGTGTATTTAAGTGCAATTCGAGTAAAATAGACTCTTAACATGAGGAGTCCTGAGGATTACATGCATTTAATCATCCTTGAACACGCATGACTAACAAACAACCCTAATGTTATGGGAATAACACATCCAGGCCTGGCAATGAGGAAATGTAGGGCAAAAATAATAAGTTTCCACTTGACTTGCATTGTGAAGGTGGTGCTGTCTAGCATACAATGCGTTTAATCTTTGCGCAAATACAGTGGAAAAAGCTAACGGCTAATGAGCCACAACAATGATGGAAAGTGAACGAGACAGTTGCGCCATCTTCCACCTCGCAATTGCTCTACTATACATCTTTACTGTCAATCATGAAGAGCACGATAACGTTGAGCAGAATCCGAATGAAAGCAACTGTACATAGCAGTCAATACAAGCTAATGATGTGGTGATTCATGCCTGTTGAAGGGTAAACACTTCAAAACAAAGATTTCACAGATACTGAGCAGTCTTTATCACTTTCTTCGCTTTGGGACACGCCTCCATGACAACCGACACAGGTACAACACAGCCACTGTTCTCTCAACACTTGGCAGGAGCTGTTAACCTTATGCAAGGCCTTATTGTGCACATAATTCATTTTTTCAGCTCCCTGTCAATCATCTGATTAGTCATACCATGTTTCTCCAGGTGGAAGCGAAGAAAGCTGAGAACCAATTATAAACTTGTTAAGAGGTGACATTCCTCAAATTTTCACCCTGAAGGCTTGTGCACAATTCCCCTGCACTTTATGAAATAAAAATATAAAATCTAATTGTGAATGTGTCTGCTGGTGTTAATGAAAGGCTCAAGGTTTGATCTTTCCACCCACCTAACAACAGAGAGATGGGGATACTCATGTCTTTGAACACTTCACGTAAATCTGCCTGTCCCCATCTGAAGTCCCTCTTTGTGGCGGAAACCTCCAAAGAGTCCACTTAGCAAGCGCAAGAGAGTCATATTAGTCCCGCTGAGAAGAGAGATCTGGTTCAAAGAGAGAGAGTGAAGCCAGAAGGAGACGGCCCTGTGTGCGTGAGCCAGCCTCCTGAAATATCTCCCTCTAACAATCAGCATAGATACTTGAATGAGAGTCGGTTCAGCCAAAGTGGAACTGTGGAAATCTATCTGCTGATATTTCAATCCTCGTCCCCAACTCGAAACAAAAGCCCCACATGAAAACAAACCGTGCAGAAACCAATGCAGACGCTGCACTCCAGTGCTCTAGTTTTTTTGTAGCGTTTGCCATTTTAAATATTGAGCAGCTTGTCATCCAAGGTTACGCTCAGGGAACATGTTGAAAGGAAGAGGGAAGATCTCAAAGGATAGCGGAAACGTATGAGCAAAAGGGTTTGAAATGAAACTATTGTTAATCAGGAAAAGGCATTTGGTGGGGTTGAGACCCATTTGGAAGGATGGAAGTGAGTGTTACAGTGTCAGGTGTAGAGGCAGATGGCTCCATGCATCTGATTGGGTTTGCCAGCAGCCTCGCTCTCTTTCCCATGGGCTACTGCATTAGGCAGAAAAGAGGGAATGGTTCAAGATGGCTCTGAGTTATTATGAAGCTGGGGCTGTAGGCTATAAATCATGACAAGGATGTTAAAAATAAATAAAGCAAGTAATAAATAATAAAAACACCATTGTCTTGCTTAATTTTTTTTTTTTCCAGATTGACAATTAAATAGATAGATTGATCTAAAAAATTTAATTATGTCATGAATTACTTTATGTTGTCTCATATAAAACCTTTATGATTAATTGTCCTCTACGTAAAGCAGCAAAAAAAAAAAAAAATGTTGGTCTATACAAACAAGTTATATACAAAGTCTTAACAAAGTAAGTCATACAGATTTGTAACAACATGAGGCTGGGTAAACTTTTGGGTGAACTACCCCTTTAACATTGAAGAGCAATATGCGAAACTAATGAGAAGTAATTTGATAATATATTAACGAAACCATTGAGGTCCATTCAGGTTTACAGTACAAGCCTTTGTCTTCCTTCAAATTGTCAGCACTCATAGCAGGCAGTTCCCTCCATCTTCAATGATCTTAAACAGTTTTGCCATCACATAACTGCAATACAACACCTACAGCCAGACCTTTATTTTCTGAGATAACACATCCATGCTTCAAAGCAAACCCCGGAATGACACAACATAAACAATCCAATGCTCATAAGCTTTTTTTTCTAGTCTACTGACCACACAATGTCTTGGATTCAGATATGCAGGGTGCTAAGGCCAGGTGATTCTGCCAGGAATGTCAGGAAAGTCTCTCAGGCATAAGTGAGAAGGGTGGTCTGAGTTGGCGTCACCTCTTTAGGCTTGTCTGTAATAAGGATGAAATGGTCTACTCTATATCGACCTGAAAACCGAACCCTCAAGCCTCCAGGCTGTGGAAGTGTCATAGGAAGACACTCCATTGTGTCGACACCTTCAAAAAGAGCCATGAAAAAGAATGGGAAAAGAAAGAAAATAGCTGGGAACTCAATGGCCAACTAAATAGAAATCTTTTCTTGCAATAGAAGCGTCCCGTGGGACAGCCAAATGAAATCCAGATACGTCAGAAGACTAATCTTAACAGAAAATTCAGGAACACATTAGCAAATGAGTGTCCTCATGATACGGTAGCTTTGGAAAAAGCCCTTTGGAAAGTTTTAGGGGGAAGTCGTGGCCTAATGGTTAGAGGGTTGGACTCCCAATCGAAGGGTTGTGAGTTCTAGTCTCGGGCCGGACGGAATTGTGGGTGGGGATAGTGCATGTACAGCTCTCTCTCCACCTTCAATACCACGACTTAGGTGCCCTTGAGCAAGGCATCGAACCCCCAACTGCTCCCCGGGCGCCGCAGCATAAATGGCTGCCCACTGCTCCGGGTGTGTGCTCACAGTGTGTGTGTGTGTGTTCACTGCTCTGTGTGTGTGCATTTCGGATGGGTTAAATGCAGAGCACAAATTCAGAGTATGGGTCACCATACTTGGCTGAATGTCACTTCACTTTCACTTTCACTTTCACTTTCACTTTCACTTCACTTTTAAAATTAACATTAGCAGTTGGCAACCACTGCTGAATATACAGTACCGCTGACTACTTTAAAACAATTATATCGTTCATCTTAACAAGAGGTTTTGAGGTCATGCAGGGTGCTGGAAGAGTGCCAGGGATGGTGGATGAAACGTGGGAAGTCGTGGTCCCATGCAAGACGTCACTCTCTTGCTCACAAAGGTGCATGATCGAACACTCATTATAAATGGAGTATCCAAGGTCACTCTCAGCCAAACTGAAGTGCCATTGATGGAGTGGTGCAGTGATCCTTTCCTGTACCCATGCAGGGAAGCTCAGAAAGGTCTGGCTATTGATTCCTCGGCCAACAGATGGCCATAGCTAATCCCCGTCTGTATCCATTTATTCTCCTCATGCTTTCCATCGGTAACAAAAATGCATTACTGCAATACTACCAGCAAATGTATCCTTTGTCATTGTCTGCTGAGACTCCACTTAAAGAGCACAAATTTCACTACCATCAGCAATTTCAAAAGCTTTTTCATGATCTCCAGCGGACTACTCAACCATTTTTTTCTGAGAACATGATCTTAAAATAAATCAATGAACAAACAGGGTCTTGCATGGACTTGAGTGACTATTTAAGGAGTTCAGAAAGGGGCAAACAGATTATGAACTAAAGCATCCGTTCTGAGTCTCGAGATAATGAAATACTTCCTTTCCAAGAGAAGCAAAAGACAAACCCTTTCAGAAAGAGGTCACACTTAGAGCAGGGGCTGTTTAGTCTTCAAATTAAGCCATTTGGATCTTGTTCCCTGAGGTGTTCTCAACTCCTGACCTCGATTTGGTAAACTTGAAACATATCCGAACTTATTTCCTTTCCATTATCTACAAATTATGCAAACTATGTACATAATCTGCTCCACCGTGCAGGATCTGGGCGCTTAAATATGCTCTGATTGTTTTCCATCCCTAGGGAACCAGACATGCACAGAGGAAACAACTCTCATACCGAGGAGTCCTCCCATGGAGCCAGACATACAAACATTCACAACTACTCTAACCGGACTCACACAGTCGCCTATGAACAATGAAAAGGGGGAGGAGTCTTCTGATTTGTTCACTAGGGTCAACGGGGTCTATCAAGAATTAGATAACTCAATCAACGGTCAGTGGACGGCTAATTCAAACTCAGCTGCATCTAGTATAATTTCCCTAAATCACATTTCTTTAAACCACTTGAAAAACATCTGCTGATCTTTCTCTACGATCTCACCGTTGGTCTAAGACCCGAGGGATGAGATCAGGGAATCGCAAAGAAAAGAACAGAGACTTAATTAGCCTGACCGCACTATGTCGGGACAGCTGAAAAATTCCCACAGGGTTCACGCGAAGAGTCCCTCAGTGCTGACAGGTGCCCTCCATGACACAGAGAGAGGGGAAATTAATCCGCTAACACAAACAAATCGCCCTCAGGCCTGTTTTCTGTCAGTGCTAGCGACACAAAGGCCATTGATTTGAACCCTCTGAGCGCAAGGAAAGTGTTTTTGATGGGTTCCCTGCTGTCAAACATTTGGGGTATTTGACTTCTAATCCACCCAGAGGGGGTTTCAAATGACCACACAAAGCAGCATGACTATTCATTCAGAAGTTTAAAGCAGTGTATCACCATTTAAGTGAGAATATGAACATTTAGAAAGACCACAACATTATTCTAGCCCTAAACAACAGGACACAGATGTGTTTCTTGGTTGGCACCAATCCCCGCTCTCAAGAGAAGTGTTTCTGACTCAATATAGCTAGGCTGAACATAATTAGATTGGAGTTTTGATAATTAAATTAACAATAAAATATATGAACAGTCATTAGATGAGCATTCAGAGCCATCTGCACCTCAATTGACATGCAACAAGGCATTTGGGCGGATATCTGTAGTCTCCAATTGATGAAGACATTTCATTTACATGCCACTCAGTTTCTAACAGATGAGAACAAAGTATTTGCCTGAATTTGAATAATGGATGTGCCTAAAACAAAGACAGCGGAGGTACAAAGGGTTTCAAGCCTGCAAAGCACACAAACCCCTCCAATTTGGGCATCAAAAACTCCAACCCCAGGAGAGAGAATAAAACCGCAGATTTACTGGGTAGACTGCCAAGATGTTCGAAGCAACAGCTGGCTGCCAAGGTTACTGCTGAAGGAACAACAACAAAAAAACTATTTCTCTTAAAAGCGTTACAAATTAAGCGAGACTAATCCATTTCGGACCGTTGCAGGGTTTTCAACACCAGTGAGTAATGAGTACTTTCAGATGATCTCTCTTAGTATGACGACCAGTGACAGAATGAGCGTTACCGCTATAAGACTGAAGATTATCATTTGTGCTAAAACGGTACAGACCAAGTCTTCGCAAAAATCCCTTGTTTCATATTGAAAATGTATTGGATCCGTTGTAGACTGAAGGGCTTTGAAGGAATAGTTCTCACGAAAAATGATCAACAATACTGTCATTTCAAGCCTGCATGACTTCCGCACTTCTGTGGAGATAAATTCTGTGACACAAAATTAACATAAAAATAGTCCACATGACGTGTTGCCTGAAGCCATACAATACCTTTGTATGAGGAAAAAAATGTAAGTCATTATTCACTAAAGATTGTGTTATATGCCCCAGTACTTCTTGGCAAGTTCATGGGAAAAGCAGAAATTCCAAACTTTTTTTTTTTGTTATATTAATTAATTTGCAGATATCTGAAATTGCAATTCTTACTTGCTTTATCCCAAACTGATTAAGTGCCTTTTTTATATTAGCGAATGTGCAGTATAATTACATTTTAATAATATTATTTATTTTATATTAATAATATTACATAATTATAATATTATTATTATTGTATCTAATAATTTCTTGGCATTTGGGGATAGAAAAACTTACCACTTGTTACCACTTTGAATCAAAGGCTGTTTCCAAAACAACATACTCTTTGAAAAGTTAGCCTACTTAATTTGAAAACTTGCTTCGCGACCATTGGAAAAGTATGTTCTATATAGTATGAATATAATCCAAACCACACTTGTCATGTTGTTAATGTCGTGACGCAATTGACTGGTAATTCACATAGTATGTAGTAAGTCATGCAGGTATCGGTAACATACTGTTTCATGAAACCGTCATACTAGGAATTTCTGCTTACTATAGAGTAGGGAAGTATGCAAATTCGGACACGAATCCGAACTAAACAGACTGATCCGATTCTGGAGTTCAATTCACTGACTTGAACAATTGAGTAGCAGCCTTTAACTGAAGCGAATCAGACGAATAAATATATAGCGACTTACATTTCGGCCTTTTCCTCACAAAAAGCTATCGCATGGCATCAGAAGGCTTTAAAAAAATATGTAACGACTCGACTTGTTTTTCACAGAACAAAGAAAGTCAAAAGGATTTGAAAATTCGGGTGAGTAAATTAAGACCATTTTAATTTTGGGTGAACCAAGTTCGATCTAGCGAGTTTTAAAGTGAAAAGAAAACGACAGAGCGAATATTCATCACACAAATCGTAGGCTACAACAACTAGAGTGAAAACAAATGTATTGTAGAATGTTGTGTTGTTAATTCCCCCAATTCCCAAACACTGAATTGAATAACGCTACTAAACTGCCCACTGCTATGTGCATCAGCGACTGCACATTTATTTTAAACCAAATAAAATATATTTTTCTAAAACAAATCAATGTAATATGTTCCCCTACTTTTTTGTTTTTGTTGTTGTTGTTGATAGAACCCATTGTTAAAACCAAAAGACACGCTGTGGAAGCCGGATGGATCTGTATGAACACAACCCACTAAGCTCCGTGGAGTTCACCTTTAAGAAAAGTTTCTTTCGGAACAAGTTCAAATACAAGAAACAGATTTAATCGTTTGTCATCTTACCTCGCTAGACATGAGACGACAATCCCATTGTATGTGAAGATGATACAACGCAACGATTCCTTGATGTCAATGCACGCGTTATTTCCCAAAGAGACGCGCCTTCCACAATAGAAGCGCAACAACTCACCAGACCTCAGGACACAGCGAGCGGCTGACTGACAACACGACCAGCACAAGCCCCGCCTCTTCTGCGCGCTGATTCGTCGTGGCGTAGACAGAGCCCCGCCTCCAGTGATAGAGGCGTATCATTTGCTCTCTGGCCTGTCAATCTTGCCTTTTAACTTTAAAGGGGCTGTCTGGGATAATGTTGTGAGACTCATTTATGTCTGACGGCGATAGAGTTACATTTACTGTGTCAAAGGCAATTAAATAATACAGATTTCATGGGTGAATAAGTAAAAAAAAAAAACTCCACTTCTTAAATGACATTTTTAATGTATGCATTTGTAAGCTGTAAACACTCATTTGATCAACGAAATTGCTTCAGGGCAATAAAGCCATTTTATAAGCACGTAACGAATATTTAGATAGCAATTAATAATGAAGACGAGTAACATTTTTGGTCACACTACATCCTGATGGTCATTTTGAAAACTTTTTCGTTATGTGGAAGAGACATTTCTGCCCCCAGGGCTTTTTTTGTTTGTTTGTTTTTTGTTTTGATTTTCACACATCAAAAACTATACTACACATTTTTAGTTACGTTTAAAGTTATAAACAGTTTTAATGAGGATGTGCAATTATGCAATGGTGGAACTGATGTGAATACAGTGGATAGTGGATGGAATGCATTTTGTGTTATTCATTAGTGAGTATTTATAAAATACTGCATTTTGAGCATTTACTTAATACCTAAGTAAAAGTAAAAAGTAGTAAACTAAATAAAAGCAATGTACTATCATGTAAAGTCATTTTACTATTATTTGTCATTTTGTCATTTGTCACTTAACAGATTGTATAATCACTCAACTTCACAACATATATTTATTTACACAAAATATTTGTCATCTTTGATAACCCCCTCCACCCCCCCCCCCCACACACACACCATTGTCATATAAAACATCAACTCCAAAACATACCTTTTCAAAATGTGATTTTAAAATTGCTTTCGTAATGCGTGCAAGAGAGAGCTAATTTGTCAAAAGTTGACTAATGATCAAATTTATGCCTCATATTGTTGGCATGAAAATCTTACACACTCTAGTAAAATGTCAAGTTATTTTTAGCTCTGATGGGAGCTACCCTGTGACATGTGTCATCTTATAACCTATCAAGAGTCCTGTTTCCAACACTGTGAAGTGCCTTTACATTGACCTAAATTTATTATGATGCATGTTATCTTTAAGTTGAAGCAATCTGCATGTTAATCACACTTACAATGCAGGTTCAGCTTTATTTTGTGCAAAATAGGATGACATAAGTGTGCGAATGCCAAAACAGCATGAACACACAAACAGTAATAATCCCTTCAATTGCATACATGCTTCACAATAGTGATTTACAAAATGTTTTCTCAGATGTACAGCTTACTGCACTGACTTTAATTCATATGCAAGGCCTTTCTCATAGGAGTGTTGTTATAATTTCCACAGTGAATAAGCAGGATGAGGTCTCTGGGCATGCTGAATTTGTTGTTAGCTCTAAATGGGTGTGCACAGAAGTGTCTTTTTATTGTACTTGGGCTGACCATTTTTCTGTACTTACCTAAAACTGCAAAGTACGCATAAGCGTGACAAGGGCGCCATCTGGAGTTTGGCAATTAAATTTTAAACTTTGTAAATGACATGATCTTAGATCAACCTTAAGAATTAAATTTACCTTGTTGATATAGAGAAGAAAACAACTGAAATACAATAATACAAATACAGCATATTGCATGTACAGCAGATAAATGGATCCATTAATCCATCTTGTCATTGATGTGACCGGTTACATGTCCAGAAACCGCCTTCTCATCCATGGAGTGGGTGGGCTACCTGTCCCCTCTTGGTTTTGATCGATAGCCCTGCAATTAAAAAAAGCAATTAACCTGCCATTAAAAAGGAGAAATAATTGTTCATTTGTTTTTCATTATAAATTTGCATGTGTCATATCATATACTCATTCACATACTCAATTTTAAGCACATTTTAAGTCTAAAGGGAAATACTGGCCTAATTTTGAAAGCTGTGTTTTGGGCCCAACACAGCTGTCAAACATGGCAATCAATTTCATTGTTATCCTCATGAGATATTTCATTATTACAGCCTGGAGTATTTGTCGGTGTAATAAAGGCGATATCATTTCATGATTAATAACTGGAGCATAAAAATATCTAATGCAATTACAGACACCGTCTTTTCTTTCTCTTCATCCAGAAATGCAGATATCCCTCCAATAAACGCACAGAAGCTCTTTATCCATATTTATGCATAGCCTGTACTTCTGTGTTGCAAATATCACATTTTATTAGAAATGTTTTCATTCATATCTGTAGCTCAAAATCTTTTGAAATAAATTCAGTATTTTCCCCTCATTTGTACATGCCCAACAGATGGAGCTTTTTGCTAATCTCATCACACTTCGGCAGGTCACATAGTCTGGCCACTAATATGAATATTGCAGTACTTAATCATACGAAGGCATACCAAGCTCTCCTAAGAACAGCACTACTCTATTGTTTTATATTTTATCAAATAATATTCAGTGATGGCCAAGTAATTATACAATATATATGTGTTTTATGCATGTGTTGTTATGCTCACCTAGTCTGCATTTATTTGACCCAAAAAGTAGTAAAACAGTATTTTTATGAAATATTATTATAATAACATAAGATATATAATAAGAAGAAATCATTTTAATATGCCGATTTTGTGGTTAAGAAACATTTATTATTATTATTATTATTATTATTATTATTATTATTATAATCAGTGTTGAAAACAGTTGCTCTGCCTAATATATTTGTAGAAACATTGATGCGTTTTTAAGGATGCTGTGATGATATAAAATAACAATTTAATTGAAATATAAATGTTTTGTAACATTATTAATGTCAACATTATTTACTGTCACTTTTGATCAATTTAATGTGTTAAAAAACTTACTGACCTCAAATGTTTGAACTGTAATGCATATAATGATCATATGTATTTATAATTATATTATTTATTATTATAATGGAGAAACTTCCAGTCTGAATTAAAGAATGACCACAATAATACAGTAGTTGTGCTGCTTAATATTTATGTTTAGTGTTCATTAAAAGCATTTATTTATTATAAATCTCTTTTGGTCAATTGAATATGTCCCTGATAAAAGTATTCATTTCTTAATTCAGTTGTGAGAGTCTTTTCCTACCTGTTTCTTCATCCGTATTTGTTTCCACAGTACAATTTGAAGTTAGATCACCCACTCTTCCTCTCCAGATATCTTCCAGTTCCTCTTCCTCCTGCTGGAATAACCAGTGGCCTGGTTTAAGAAGCTCCTCCACGCTAATGTCAGGTTTCTCTGCCCAGTTCACACTTGTCTCTTTCACTGTATCACTGAAACACACTGCACAGTCTCTCACACCACAGTTTATGACACGGCCGCTCTTACGAGAGCCTGGGCCATTAGGGAACAATTGTTTTGAGGGGTTTATCTTCATGTATTTGGATGTGTAATATAAGTGGCCGTTCAGGTCTTTTATTTTAGTGTAAACACTTAAGCAACTGTGAGAACCTGATGAAGAAGGACACAGAGACCTGCAGTGAGTGACCAAGGCAGAGTCATTGACCACTGGAGAAGAGGCTTTGTGATGACTGGAGGAAACATTATCAGGTTCTTCATATTCAACCGACGTGAAAACCCTTAAGACAGGTTCTGTGCTCTCATAAACTTGGTTTAACTGTTGGGTCTCGACCTCAGTGGTTGGTTCTTCTGTATCGTCCCAATCTTCCGTATCTGCTGTATGAAGGTTTATTTCAGTTTGTTTAGTATGTAACACTGGTTCTAACCCCATTTCTGACTGTGGTGTTCGAGCTGAGGGTATTTTTTCATCATAAATCTGGAAAGGTTGACTCTCCTCTTTATTTTCCATGTCCAAGACACTGTTGTGAAAACACTTGGGAAGACTGAAACTAAGAGTGGATCCTAGAGACAAATAAGAGCAGATGTTTTTAACCGGTCCACTTGAAGTCTTGACAGCATTAGGCAAATTGTCTTCTGGAAAAGAGTTGGACTTGTTATCGATGACAGAATTCACCGGCAACATGTCTTTTTTAATAAAAACCTGAAGTTTGGAGTTTGATTGACTTTCTTTCACTCTCCCTTCTCCTTCTGGCCAAGTGTTACACCTTCGCCTGAAAATGCTTGAAGGCTTGCCAGACCTTTCCGATCCTACAGATCCAAGCAGAGAGTTCCTTCGCTGGTTTTCTTCCTTATTTGTGGTTGGCTCTTTCAGCTTGAACATAGAGCTTGGCTTGAATCTGTTGTGATTATAAACCGTTCTCCTCTCAGGTGTGATGTTTTCTGCTGCATGTGTTGGGGATACGACCTCCAAGACTTGCCCTGTTGATCTGTAACTATCCGAGACGTGCAAATATGTGAACACCTGCAAAAAAGAATGGAATGCAGATAAGCTTTAGATAAGCTGAGACATAATTTATAATATCATAAAACTAAACTCACACCCAGTTGATAATGGCCCACACACACTCTGTAAGCTTTAAAAAATCGTATGGCTCTTGAATGCATACATACACAGCTGTGATGGCAATAGCCTAAGCATGACTAATACGATTGCATGCCAAGTTAATAAATCCTATATGGCATGAGCAGGCTTCATAGCGAATTATTACAATACACACCACCAGGAGGCATTTCAAAGCCACGCCATGGAAAATTAATCATGAGGTCATTGTTTCACCACATGGGACAAGGATGTACAGAGCCCAGAGAATAATAAGCACATGCATGTCTGGTTTTTGTGTGTGCTTTGATTTCAGTTTGGAATGTGTCTGAAGTTAACACACTATTTGAAGTCATACTTACTCTATGAGTGACTTCAGCTGCCACTTCAACCCGCAGGTGGTCATCATTTTTGTTTTGATTTGATTCTAGATTGTTGCGTGCAGATTTCTGCATCCGGTTCAGGCTGTGGCTCTGTGACTGAGTTGTTTGCGCTTGATTCTCTGAATTTAGCATCTGATCGACTTCTGGTGATAGTTGCAGATATGTTTGGTTGTTGTTGGCCTGCAGATTCTCTGGTTGGTGATTGCAAAATGAAGATTCAATGTTACATGTGGACAGTTGGCTGGATATTTCTTCTTTGCTTGGTGACTGGTCTGGTTCTCCTTGGTTTTTGATTTGCAACAGTGCAAGATTCACACAAGAAGATTTGGGTCTGGTGTCTTTACTCTTAACTGATTCATTCGGCCATCTCTCCTGGAGCATTTCTTGTGGCTGTTGCATTTGCATTGAGTTTTTGTCCTGTGATTGGCAGCTGTCTGCCTGAATGCAGCTTGCTGACTCTTCAAATATTTCATTATTGTTGGGGGACCATTGCTTTGTCACTTGGTTAATGCCTGAAGACTGGTCATCAAAACTCAAAATGAGACAGATGCTAGAGCCTAGGGATGTCTTTGAAAGGCATGACTCCTGATTAACAACACTGGACACATCATGCCTCCCATTCTGTTGCTCAAAGTTGTTTTGAGAGGGCTGTGTTTCAGCAGTTCCTTTGACCTCTCCATTTATTGTGCAAAGACCATCAGAAGGGTTTTTGAAAGGTATAGCCTAAACAAGGAAAACATAACTTAAAAAATAAGAACAAAAATAATAGTCCACAAGGCAACACATAAAATAAAAAATAAAATAGCTGAATTTATTAAAATAACCCCCTTCAAAAGTTTGTGAACCCTTAGCTCTTAATACTGTGGTTACCTGGATGATCTGACAGTTTTCACCCCCCCGGCTCTTAATGCATTTTTTTTTTCCTTCTGGAGCATCAGTGAATGTTTGGACCTTTTGTAATAGTTGTGTTTGAGTGCCTCAATTTTCCTCAGTGTGAAAAAATGAATCTCTAAATCATACAGTCACTGCTGGAAAGAGTTCAAATATGCAAAAGATGCTGGAAAACTGAAGAATCTGGATGACATGGTGGATTTTTCTGAAGAACTCTGCTTAGTTTAACAGTTCATAACAAACAACCATCACAAAACCAAAAAAACTGTCATAGATCATCCAGGTAACCACACACATTATTAAGAAACCATTGCATTTGGTTATTTTAATTATTTTAGCTATTTTTTGTCTTGTGGACTACATGTAAACAATGTTTATGTAAAATAGCTTACTCAGGACAGTACTAAATAAGAAATAACATGCATTTTGTATGATCCCTCTTATTTTGTTAAAATTATTCACATTTTCACAGATTCTGCAAGGGGATCCCAAATTTTTGCATGGCACTGTAGCTGTGCATGATTGTGTTTCATATCTCTTGCATCACTCTTTCCTCTAAAATATTAAGGCTTATTTTAGTTTATTTGTTAAACATTTGTATATTAAGGATGAGCATGTGCATTCAGATTGCCATCATTGCACAATAAACTTCAGGGTGACACAAGATCCTGATGGGGTTAATTTTGCCATTATGATCACATGACTCTACATAAGCCATTTCATATTTAAAATCATAACATTTTTAAATGATGATGAAAAAATTCTAATAACCTGCTGTTGAGCAGGATCGTTTGTTAACTCCGGTCTCCCATTCTGGTTTCTTTTAAGCTGCTCTCTTTGAACGTGCCAGTTCACCTGGATCCATCCCAGCATGCTTTGCAACTCATCTGTTCTCTCCTTGATCTACAGACAGGAAGATTATAATCAAGAAAACATCATAACGAACACTCTGCAGATGGATGGCGCATATTTAGACAGCTGAGATCGCTTTTAGATGACCATGTGGCAACTGTAAGTAAATCAATCACACACTCACAATGTCTTTAAACCGACTCTCATCTTGCATAAGCATTTGACCAGCTGCAGCCAGTTTGCTAAACTCATCCAGCTTTGTTTCAATGCTGTGATCAATCTCTGCAACTTCACTCTCTCTCCAAGCAGAGCCGCCAGCGAGGATACAGGATCTGGTGTTCTCTGTCCACGTACTACAGGACACAGAAAGAAAAGACTGTATCAAAATATCACATCAGTCCCAAACTAATAGGCTATAATATAACAAAACCACACATGGGAAAGTATGTCTTGCTAAAGTTGTTGACATTAAATATTGAATATTTCTTATGTATAATTATCCAAATTAGTCAGACTTCTTACATCATGGCAAGATAGTTTTCGAAGTAGTCCTGGATCTGGTGGAACTTCTCCAAGCGGCCTCGGTTTTCAGCCATGTTGCGGCCTACTTCCTCCCAAGCCTGCAGGATCGCCTGAACCTCTTCCCTGAGAAGGGCTCTCTGCTCTGGGGAAGGAACCTTCAGCTGACTTTCTAGTCTCTCCATTTCTTTCACCTCTCCCTCAATGATATTATAATGTGCCTTTGTGGGACAAAATATTTATTCATTAGCATGACCTTAAATGTCAAACTGAAGCTCATTAAAACCATTTCCCTTATAAAGGAACCTATACATTTTTTTATGTTTAATCTTAGCAACTTTTTAATACCAAAGAAGCTGGGCCCATCTTTAAAAGCTTAATTTCTGCTCGAAAATCGTTCACATACATAGTGATTAACATCTATTTATATTCAGTTAGTACAAATTTTTATTTTCATTATCTGACCTCTAGGTCATCCTGCTGCTCCTGTAGCCCCTCCAGACCACTGAGGTCGGAGTCACAAAGCACAGTCATATCTGTTTCCATGTCCAGGAGGTCCATACTGAGCTCAGCACAGCGGCAGAGGTGCTGGTTTATCCGCAGTGTTAGAGTAGATAGCTGAGGAAAGATAAATCTTTCAAATTAGGTGTCTCTTGGCTTGATATTTCATCATCTAATTCAATCACAGTGACACATTTTGAGAGAAGTTTAAAGTCATTTGTGTGATATAAATGAGTGAAATATGGCTTTTTTAATTCATTTATCTGTTGGACATCACTTTGTGAACCAAGCTCATATTTTACCGAGCTTTGTAGCTCATTAGTGATCTGGTCCTGCTTCTGGGATCTTTCTTGTTCAGTTTGTTGACTCAGTAGATTTAGTGACATTTCTGGAGCCTCAGCCATTTCTTGCCTATGCAGAGATCCAGGAACATCCTAAAGCAGATTTACAACATTTATATTTTCTTAAATCATTCACAAACACACCAAGTAAGGAGTTTGAAATCGAGTATGCTAGTTTAATATTCATGTTCATGTTTTGGTATCATCATAGTCACCTACAACTACAGCTTGGTGAAGGTTATGATGGTTGGTTTACCTGACTTATTTTGTGATAAGCACTGGGGTCAAGAAGTTCAAGGAACTTTTCAAGCATTCCTGAACTGCCTTCCTCTGCTTTTTCCGGGAGATTGTTTGAACCTGTGAGATCTGATACCATCTGTGCAGCTTCATCTCCAGATTGTTCTTTTTCCGCTGGTTTAGTCTTATTGTTATCTCCATATTTATTTTGCAGAGCATCCCAAAGGACCTCCACCTGGCTTAGGAGCTCCTCTATTTTGTGGTCTTGTCTTTGCTTCGAGCAGTCATGCTCTTCATTCTTTGAAAAGGAGATGAAAAGAGATAAGTGAGATCATTTATATACGAATTTAATGCACTGTAATGAAAAAAAAAATCTTGAAAATGCATTACCATTCCAGTGGATGTCGTCAACTCTTTCAGCAGCTTATTGGTTATGAGACATTCTTGAGAGGAAGCAGGGGTTGTTTGAGCCATCTGGTCGATACAGCTGGGAAAATATTAAGTGTTAATCAAACTTTACTCAACAACTGCATCTTGAATTCCTTTGTATGAACTGACACATTCACATTTATGAATCATTTACTTCTTTAGTCAACAACAGCTTCATTGTGAAATAAATCACTAATTGCACCTCTTTAAGTCCTGCTTTTCTGAGATATTGTCCAGCTTGGAACAGCTGCTTTCCAACAGTGAGATTTGACTCCCTATAGAACATTCCTCAACTGGACTCCACATCCTATGGGTCCACAGGCCTTGAGAGCACTGCAGAAATACATGTTCAGGCATAGAAGTTTAATCATAGATAATTTACACCAGAATAACGCAGACACATGGGATGGCATCTTTTGATTCATATTTGTATCTATATCCATATTGATATCAATTTTTTTCACTCTCAGATGGAAACATGCCTAAACAGAAATCACAAAATGAGTACTCGTAGGAAAGAGACTATCATTGTCAAGTAATATCACTGTCTAGAGAAGGTCATCTGGCGAGTGTGATACATTTAAAGCCTCTGTGTAAAAGACTGTTTCACCAAACAGAAATTTCAGGCCAGTTGATTTTTCGATGTGGTCATGACTGGTCATTTATAATCATATGCTTGCAGATGTTTTTGGATGCACTGCAGCTAACCTCAAATCCTCGGAGACGGTTTTGCTCTTCTTTGACGTCTTTTCCCATTATGCTGTGACCCTCATTTCTAGCAAAGCTCTGTGAGTCAGGGCATGTGGTTAGAGGATCGGCGGGTAACGCTGACGGGCGTTTTGAAGAAACATCTGTCTTCTGGTTCCTGTAGAAGTGGAACAAAATGTTACCTCTAATGACACCGCTGGGGCAGCATTACTCTTCAAAACATTTCAAACATATCATCATGTTTCATCATCATTTTTGACTATACAAGTCAGAAGATTTTAAATCTTTAAAGCTAACAACTTGCAGATTAAACATATAAAAATATCTACAGAACCCTTGCATCATTATCTTTGCAGGTTATGTAATCCTGGACAAGGTTTTGCAGCAATTGTTTTGGCGTTGGGAAGATATTATTTTTGGCAGGCTTTTCCCTCTGGTCGGGTTAGCTCATAGTTTCAGGAAAGGTGTGTTCGCAGAGCTAGTGATAGAGGATTTGACGAGAGAGCCAAAAAGGAATGTAACCATTGCTTGTTGACTTTACTTCGAAAAATTGGGTAATGTCTGCAACAGCTTTTTTTTGTTGTTGTTGAAAAGACAGATATAAAATAATGTTTATATTGCGATAATTTTGCCATGGACATAAAAAAAAAAGAAAAATGTCTTGATAAACATGTTTTGTTAGCGAATAACAATTGGTATCTATCTGTCTGTCTGTCTGTCTAGAGAGAGAGAGAGAGAGAGAGAGATCTAGGCTGCTGCATATTCAAGTCAGAATATATATGTATAAGATATCATATGTACAAAAGTCTGTGTAGTGCAAGCCATCACCACAAGAGTAATAAATGTTTTTGTTCTGTTTTCCCAGAACAAAACATAACATTTATTAAAACTTTTTCTTTTTTTAATTAATGAATGTGTATACCTGAAAAAAGTGATTTCTCTCTAACTCTAACACAAAACTCTAATTGATTTCAAAATATGTTGTAAGTAGGTAGGTGTAAGTATTGTAGGTTATAAGTGGGGCTTATTTTACTCTATATTTTTGTTAAATCGTGCTTTATTAGTCTGAAGTAGTTACTTTAGTGTGATTTATGACGATCATTTAGACAGTTATTATTATCAGTTCCTTCCTCACTGCATGGGAACATTCCTCCAGATGTATTTTCTCAGAGTACCTGTCTCCCATCACTATATCTTTATACCATATGAGCTATTCCTCACATCTGTACCAGAGCTGAGGTGAAACAGCCTTCCTTCATTGATAATCACCCTTTCTCTATTTCTTGTCATTCATTCTCTGACATTTTCAGAAGTCATACAATTTAGCAGAAGTCATGTTCCAAATCCGAGTATCCATAATGGTGTGAGTATCTGTGGAATTCTGTGTTTAAAGCTGTTGATTGCTCTGTGATAAAGACCTATGATACAATCAGTGTAATATTTTGTAACTTAAAAGGGTGACGTTAGCTAAGCCACTAATCACAGCTTTCTGTAATGGTAGTGGCAATGTTTTAAACCAGACATGCATGGTTTAATAGAAAAATGATCTAAAAATCAAAATAATATTTTTGTAAGCTCTAAGTGATATTTATCTTCCTGGATACGGAGTCAAACTTCAAAAGGGCACAAAACATTACATAAACCGGCAAATGCTTAAACTTGGAATCAATGCGTGAAACTAAATACGGAGCAATTGCGTCAAAACAACATCTACCATTTATGATCTAAGACTCTGCAATAGGTCAATATCAAAATAAAAGACCATAACATTACATCACTAAACCACATGTCAGCTTCACTCCTGCATGTGGACAATTATGGATTCCATCTTAGCATGATGTCATGTACTATTCCAAGCCTTAAATATGGCATCACTGCTCTCCAATCCTTTGTTTACTATAGTGTTTTGTTCACAGGAGGACAATGGGAGTAGGTGGACTTTCGTTTACCAGAGAAACTCCTGGAGAAGTGCCCAGTTCTCCTTCACCTCGGCCTGTTTGCATGTAACTCTTCTGGCCAGCGTTGGGTGGAGAGTTGACAGCCGAGACGCAGACTCATTCAGCATCTGGAAAGAGAGTTGTCCAGGGAGGGGTGGGGTCATGGAAGGAAATGACATCATTCATTTGGAGTTCATTTGCTACAGTCCAGAGACCAGTGTGAGACCAATGCAATGGGCTACTATTTGGTCAAGTGAGAAATCATACATAAAAAAACAAAGTGACTGTGACACTGCGACACTGTTTTCATGTTCTCAAATTCAGGAGACAGTATTTCCTCTAATGAGATCATTGATTGACTTACACTTATCTGACAGGCGATTTCTCTGGTCTCTTTGTCACTTTTTGGGATGTCGCCCGCCAGTACACGGTTTCTCTGCAACAAAATGTATACTGAATAAGGGCTTGTATTATATGTGGAATAATGATTAATAACGACTGTTTGAGGTCATCTCTAAATGCCGAAACAAATCAACCCTTGTTTTCTCAACCTTGCTGTTGATGGTGCCAATAATGCTGTCGGCTTGTTGGTAAAATGATGAGACGTCTAGAGCCAACATGAGATCCTGATGATAGTCCCTCAGGAGTGACCTCAACTTTAGCCACCTGCAGAGAAACCTAACAGTTTATATCACTAACAAAAATGTCATAATGCTCTACGCTCTATTGTGCCAGGAAATCTTACGATTTGTCAACGTTGTCCCCCGGGCTTTGTCTTCTAAACATTTCCAATCCTAAATCTACAGCATCTGTCTTCTTCTGAAGAGGTCTTTTTGGTTCCTCCTGGCATAGGAGATGAATAAAGAGTACATGAGGTAATGGTACAAGAAGACATATTAATAAACAAAACAGAAACCTCTTTGTGATGCATTTAACCTGCATCAAGTCCAGACTTGTTGTCAGTTGGATGAGAGAGTTCTCAAAGTCTTTAAGGTCTCTCCGTTGGCTCTGAGACGCGTCCTCTGGTTGATCATGTGGGAAAGTTGGCACGCTGTAGTTGTAATGAAGGTTCCTTATCTTCCTTCCCTTAGTCCATGGATCAGTCTAAGACAAATACCGAATAGAAAATGAGTGCCAAAGTTGTAAAGATTAATAGAGTACGAATGACAAAAAGTACCATTATTAATGTTTTTAGTTTGTACATTTAAATTTGACATTTAATTCAATGTGCTGCTTGCAATTTGATTGAAGATACAGATTCTACACCTATTTTTTTAGTCCCAGTATATGTGGATTATGAAAGTTTTTTGGTTTACTAATTTTAAGTGTTTCTGTTTCTTTAATTTTTTATTTTAAAATATTCTAAATTTATCTTTTTATAGCAATAATGTTCTACCAGTTATGGTTTTTATTAAGCTCTCTTGGCCAGTGCCTTCAGACTCTTGACCGACATACAGATTCTACACCTATTTTTTTAGTCCCAGTATATGTGGATTATGAAAGTTTTTTGGTTTACTAATTTTAAGTGTTTCTGTTTCTTTAATTTTTTATTTTAAAATATTCTAAATTTATCTTTTTATAGCAATAATGTTCTACCAGTTATGGTTTTTATTAAGCTCTCTTGGCCAGTGCCTTCAGACTCTTGACCGACAGACTATTTCTCATTTTGTAAATCTCCCAAAATGTCTTACATCATTCTATGTTGCTGCAACTAATTTGGTTTGTGCGCCAAGTTCTGGTTCTTTTGCAGTTTCTCAGCTGTTAGGCAATAAAATCATGTTGTTTGTTTGGGTACATGAAGTACAGATTAAGTACCAAATTAATTCAAGAAGACTGCTTTCAAGATGATATGCCAAAACATTCTCTTCAGAGGTATCAGATTTCTCCACAGCGAACACCTCACGATTATGCACCTGTGTTTGGGACACCCGGGGGATTTTTATGATGTATTTTATAGCGTAAAACACAATAATAGCAGGATCTGAGTCTGTTGGCCCACCCACAATACATGAGCCTGCAGCAAGGTGTGGTAATTCCAAATAATGATCTCATCTAGCGGTGCTGGTGTTTTATGTTGCTGATCATGCATTGCTTAACCTGTCTTCTGCACCACTGCGATGACTGCATCTTCAGCACATGGTGTTAAAAGTCTTTAAGAGTGTGCAAACCACACCTTCTGCCCTTTAGCATTTATAGTGTTGTTTTACCACTTTTCACAAAAAAAGGAACAAGTTGTGGAAAACTAACATAATTTGGTACTTATTTATCCACAAAGTGCATCACAACCAATGGTTTCAACATTATCATCAGTTTAGACTTAGATACTTCCCCGTATGTTCCAGTTTGGAACTACGTTCCATTTTTTTGTGGAAATTACCAGTTCGTCTCGGATGTGGGCTTGTGTAATGAGGGGCCTGGCTATGACCTCATCTCAATGAGCACAGTGTGCAAAACTGTAATAATCCACACACGTTTTTTCTTCTTTTTTCTTCTTTTTTCTTCCTCTCACAATAAGACAATGTGTTCTCGTTGTGCTCATTTGTGCAATGAGAAGTTGCATTTCTGGTTATGCAGTGGGAAACTCTTTGCAGGCATTTGTGAAGAGTGTGCATGGGCATAACAATTGAACAAACAGCTCATAAAAAAACAGCGAGAGACGGAGTGAATAATAAATATGGAGCTGGTGTGTGTGCTGTTGGTTTGCTTTTGTTTTTGTCTTATTTTATTTTTATTGAGTCTAAAATTGCTTTCAATTACAATTATTTAAATATTACAGTGGGATGTATATTATAAATTATAAGATATAAACTAGATGAGAATGTGGTGCCTGTTGAAAAATGTATATTTGTTTTATTTATTTATTTTATTTGTATTTTATTTTTTTGTGTGTTTTTTTTTTTGTAGTATTATTTCATTTTTATTATTTCTTTTTGTTTATTTGTATTTATTTGTGTACATTTAAAATGTATCATCACTATGGGATACATGTCAAGATGTTAATTGTGAAGTGGACTACAATGTTGATTTTTTTGTAATAGTGATGTTTAAAAACTTAATAAAATACTAATTATGAAAAAAAATTATAAGATGTAAAAATGATAAAAAATTAATGCTTAATCGATATTGCTATATATAATTAAGTATATTTATTATTTATTATAAAGTTTATTATATATACAGTATAAACACTCTCTCTCTCTCACACACACACACACACGTTATCATTAAAATTTAATATTAATATAATTTAACATTAATTTAATGTATCATATAAAAATTACCAACAATTTTTATTAATTAAAAATTAATACAAATAGTTTCATATACATTACTTAAAACCCAATTAACCTCGTGGCAATAATCTTTCTTGAAAATTAAATGCCACTTGGTTTGATACTTTATCTAATTCAATCATAAATCTTCCTTAAACATTTGAATAAAATTCTAAATATAAATTGTAAGTGCTAAAGTTTTCTATATAATCTATAATTATCATAGATTTATATAATAAAAGTAAAATAATATAACAAATGATATTTTCCGTAGGTCTGCAAATATTTTCCAGCTAAGGAAAATAATGTCCAACACATGAAAGCAGTGCAGTCTTGCTCACCTCCAGCTGTGCACCGGACTTGTCACTCAATCTTTCCTCAACCAGAAACAGCTTTTCAGTAGAAGTACTTGGCTTGTTTGTCTCATGGTTTGTCACATCAAAGTTACTGACAGTCTGGCTTTCAACATTTGCACACATAGCAATCTTCCTGATAGATCTGGAAGAAGCTGACGGGGACACAGAGTCCCTGTCATCTTCCTCTTTAATATCATCAGAAAGTCCTTCCACAGGTGTAGATGTGGACAATATCTCTTCATGGAAAGGAGAATTGTGATTGTTAGAGTTGTTTTTTAGTTCACAGCAGTCCAGAACCGGTACAGGAAGGTTGTTGCCAACATAATCCAGACATTTGTTTTCAGAGGGGACAGATAACTTGGTCCCAATAGTAAAAGGCTGGATCCTCTTCATTGCTGTTCTTGCATCTGATTGAGGAACAAATAAACATAACACAATAAAACATCAAAAGAATCCTTCTTCTGGTAAATCCAATCAATTTATAAGTCTGAAGTCCACCGAGTCAGTCAAAAAAGCTACTGTGGAACTGTGGAGAACGTGACTCCAGCCTCACTCCCGCACAGACTACGAGAAAGCGAGAGTGGGGTGAGGGAGGAGAGAAGTAAGAGAGAGAGTTAGCAGAAACAGGGTGAGGTCATCACACTCATTTGGAGGGAGAGAGGGCTGTAAACCCAAGCTGTAAAAGCTTCCTCCCAAAGTAAGAAGTTGTGGGCAGATAAGAATCAGAAACACAAAGTCGAGCCCTCTCTAAGGCCTTGCTTCTCGACAATGATGTCATATATTTTTCCTCAGCTGTTCCCCTTTTTTTTCTCATGCAGTATTTTTGTCATTTCATGTAGTGTGAATACAATTCACAGATCCATTTATGTTACAGAATATTTGGTTGAACTAAAAATACATGTGCTCGGATGCTTCCTGCAATAAAATAAACATAAATACTAGGTGAGTAGATGCAGGAGGCTGTAAGTGGTTTAGAGGATGGTAGCCTCATACTATCTAAATGTTTACAGAGCAGCAACAAGGGAAAGCATTGCACATTCTGGCTGTGGCCCTCCTCTGATTTAAACCAGGTGTTTTAGTGCAGTGTGTTGGAATAAGCTACTGTACCATTTGTCTGTAAGGATCGGTTTTATCTCAAAAAAGTATTTATTTTGTTATTTGTGTGAAGTTTACTTAAGCAGACTTAAAGGTTCATTATATGTTCATAACACGTTATTGTGGCAGCTACCCCTTTAACTGTCACCCCGTCCCTTATACGGGATGCCTACATTTACTTCATTATATTACAATTAAATCTAATCTAATCTTGACAAACTATGTATTGTTGGAAAGGTCTAAGACTCCCAAATAT
Source organism: Carassius gibelio (assembly GCF_023724105.1). NCBI lineage: Eukaryota > Metazoa > Chordata > Actinopteri > Cypriniformes > Cyprinidae > Carassius > Carassius gibelio. The sequence continues at coordinate 13,595,912 of NC_068406.1, forward strand.
ATATTTTACCAATTTTATTTTGTTTAAAATTATGTAGGAAAAGTAATAGATTAATTTATGACAAGAGTGCACCCTAAAAGATCAACATTATAACAGGAGTTTTGACCTATGTTAAAAAAAAAAAGATTTCTTAGTTGCCTGTTTCTCTGTCACATTTTAGAAATCATCAGAAATTATATATCAACTGAAAACTTAAAATCTCAAATTCATCCTTTAAAACCCATTTTAAAATCAGACATTGCATTACCATGTAAATGGTACATCAATATCATGTTACAAAATGTTTTCATTCATGAATTATAAAAATGTAAGTTTGGATCGTTCACTATAAAGACTATGTTCAAAAATGTGAGTGACAGTTAATGGGCTACAAGAGACCAATATATAATCTACAATGATATAATATAAAATGTTTATGATTGCCAAGCAATTTAAAGGTGTAGTTTCCCCCAAATAATTCTGTCTATCTTGCGAATAAAATTCATTCATTCATTAAAAAAAAAAAAATTAAAGGGGAAATTAACAGCAACATTTTAAAAAATGGCAAAAAAACAATAACAACAAAACAATGACTAGAAACAAACAGACAGGCCAATAGGTAATGCTTGTATATACCTAAAATTAACTTTACTAATTGTACATTGTTGAACAGAGAACAGAGATTCCTCACAAAGCCTTTGAGTAAAAATCTATGCAGCAACATGATCTTGGATTCCTTTCAATGTGGCTCATCCTATAGCTTGTCTTTTCATGAAGAGACTAAAGTGTGAACAAAGACTTTAGTCACAGGGGCTCCATGAGAATCATCTTTCTTTGGGCTCATGCTGGACTGCCTTTTATGCTTCTCTTGGGTTTTCTTCTTACAATATAAAGTCAAAGTTGCATGATTAATTATGGAGGGATAACCACAGGGGGACTCATTCTGTAGGGAATATGAAATTGAATATTTTGATTGGTAAATCCTTTGATTGTGCAATAATCTGACATTTGAGATGATGATGAATGACTTCTAATGGTCTAACTATATGACGTAATGCTTTAAATGTCTGTTCAAGGAAATGTCAGAGATCAGAGTCAGTTCTTCAACTTTTATCATGATAAGCCCTTTAATAAAGTGTATAGCTTAAAAAAGAAAAAGTAATCTGTTTAACATGAAGTACTAATAAAGTACTATAAAAATACATAATGACATACATTATGTTTTAAAAAAAAAGAACTTTTTTCCACTGTAAATTAATTTTAGGATCCGGGGAATGTTAGCTATTTGTTATGGGAGTCAGACAGAAGATTGATGGGGGGTACGTGACTCTTGCAAACCCATGAAAAGGAGGGGGAAGGAAAAAGGAGTGCAAGAGAATGAAGTAGATAAACGGTGAGGTCATCATGATCCCAGCTGCAGACAGTGAGGCAGTAAACCACATCTGTAAAAGCTTCCTCCCTTAATAAGTATACATAACATTGTGTCTTTGTGAGCAGGAAAGGCTACTGATTGAAGCAGAAAAAAATTAAAAAGTTTATCAAAAATGTTCATGTTCCTTAGACACTAACAGTTAACAAGTGGCAATTAAAGTAATAGTTACAATATCCGAGGACATTGTTGTCAAGGGACACTGTTGTCTCCTTAATAAACAGGTACACTTAAAAAAAGAAATTTACTAGGGGTAGAGATACTTGTTATGGAAGCAATAATATAATATAATATAATATAATATAATATAATATAATATAATATAATATAATATAATATAATATAATATAATATAATATAATATAATATAATATAATATAATATAATATAATAATCATTCAGACCAACGCAAAAAGACCAAGCGGACAGGCAGTATGCTAACGTTTCATAATGACATCAACATAAAAAGGCTTGAGATTAGTTTTAAAAACGGCTCGTTTCAATGATTCAGAGTTGACTCTTTCTTTTGAGAGACAGTAACTTTATATATGGTGCACTTTCAGATTTAAAACTTTGCAGGGTGTTTTCCTTCACTTTGTTACACACTGCATGAAAGGTCATTTTAAAAAATCCATAATAGGGGCACTTTAAGCTATCCTTTGATACTAGCATAAAAGGGATCTCTTTCAAGTGTTTCCTGTGATTCTCTTTTATTTTTTTTCCTGTCCTGGACATTCATCTTAGGCCTCTGAAGACAGATGATTTTTCCCCTATGCTGATGATGCTCATGATTTCTGGACAGGTTATTTTACCAGCCGACCAGCATTGAAGTTATACGAGAGACTGAGCAATAGCTGACTACAGGTAATGCACACACACACACATACAAAATCACAGTGTTTATTTATTTATTTATTTATTTATTGGGGCGTAATCTGTATTTTTTGGTTTTGATCTTCTAGACATGCAACTAGTTGAAGGTGCTTGGTGGGCTCAAGTCCACATCTGGACCCTTTGGTGAAGGGGATATTGATATTAAGAGTAAGTCTATGTCCGTTGTAAATGTATCACTTCTGTTGGCTTTAATAGATTGGTCTGTTTGATGTCTTTTTTTGTCGCTCAGAGAGGGCGATGGGTGTAGCCCAACATCACGATGCTGTGTCTGGGACAGAAAAACAGCATGTGGCATATGACTATGCCAGGAGACTGGCTACAGGATGGGCACATTGTGAGGTACAAATACATAAACTGTAATGTTTTTGTAGGGATGTCCAGCTCATATAAAAGGTTCTATACGCAGATTTCAGTAAATGCATTCATACAATAAAAGTACTGTATTTTTCAGACTATAAGTCACACTTTTTTTTCATAGTTTGGCTGGTCCTGCAACTAATAGTCAGGTGTGACTTATTTATCAAAATTAATTTTACATGAACTGAGAGAAATTAACCAAGAGAAAACATTACTGTCTACAGCCACCAGAGGGCGCTCTATGCTGTTCAGTGCTCCTGTAGTCTACACTGAAAACATAGAGCGCCCTCTCGCGGCTGTAGACGGTAATGTTTTCTCTTGGTACTAAATAAATGCAACTTATAGTCCAGTGCGACTTATATATGTTTTTTTTCCTCGTCATGACGTATTTTTGGACTGATGCAACTTATACTTAGGTGCGACTTATAGTCAGAAAAATACGGTACATTCACTTTTAAATTATGATCTTTCTCTTTTTTTATTCTCTCTCAGTTCTCTATGAATGTGTACAATCCTCTGGGCAGGACTGTAAGCTGGCCTGTTCGTTTGCCCGTCAATGGTTCCTTGTTCAGTGTTACTGATACAACTGAAAAGCAGTGGACAGTAGGGTTGTGCCGATAGATGATAGTATCATGTATCGAGGATAGTCAGAGATATCGACATTAGCAGATTTCTCTGTCGATAGTCAAGGAGATATCAGGCTCTTTCTCCTATTAATGTATTAAATTATAATGATAATTTTTTATTTTATTAGGTAGCCTATTAATATTCGGCTATCAAACTGCCCAGCTATTTCACTTCAGCACTGAATTTCTTTCTCTCACACACACTCACACACACACACCGCGCGCGCACTAGAAGATTAGAGCCTGTAATGTTAGTCGCTTAAGTTGTAATGCTTTGACTCGGATAACTCGTTAAATCCATGAAATTAAAGAGAGAGAAAACTAGGAATTTTTGTCCCACACATTTAATGGCTGATACACTGCAACCGCTCTTCTCATTCATGAGAGATTAACTCTTTCATGGCGTTACAAATAAAGTAAAGACAAAATAATAACATCTCACGTGGTCCTTCTCTTAAAGACCGATCACTTAACTTATAACACTCACTATGTGGTGATGATGTAGAAGGACTACGTGAGAACCACTATGGATGATAAGTTCGCTCTGGCGCCTGTTATTATTTTCATGCACACCGTACTATAATGTGATGCATGCAAAATACATAGTTTTGTCCGTTACAAAGTCTCCATCCACAAACAGACGTACATCGTATTTCATTACACTTTAACAAGTAATCTGAACGGCCTACTGTATATATGTGCAATATTTTAAATGAGTCCTCCCTAACAAAGTTTAATGCCACAGTTATGTTAGAACGCACTTGTTTCTGTGGTGGTGCGTCTGTCTCGTCATGCGGCGCGACTGATGCATAAGTTCAATTAAACTTTTTTCCAAATATATATACTTTATATTTAACGTGTTCGTTTATGTCCAATATTAGTGTTAAACTGTTGGACTTTAAATGAAATCTCCTATTGATTTTCACCGTTGTCTGATTTTGCAGAACATTTAGACTGATAACTTCGATGCGCAGATGCGGCAAATTTGTCACAGGACGCGCGATATGACAGTTGCTTCCAACTATATATGAACTAGCTGTTTTAAATACAGTATTTTTATATTTAACGTTAGTTCATCAGTATGTTTGAAAGTATTTTTTTTTCTATTATTGGTGATTCCATAGGCTCTCTCACGCACCTGCATGGTTTAAAACACCAAATAGTTATGCTATTACAAGTAGAAGAGTCTCTCTCTTGCTCCGCCCACTCACGATAATATCGTCTATCGTCTATCTCAAGGGCTTACGATATAACTATCTGAAAAATCACCATATCACCCAACACAAGTGGACAGTCAGGTTGGAAACTATGTGTTTATGTCATTTAAGAGTATTTGTAACATTTATGATATGAAATCATCATCTCTGCTTTTCCCTGCTGTCTGTCAGGTGGTTCCACTATCTAAATCCACACAGCAAGTGAGACAGAACAGGGGTTATGCTAAAGGTGAGCTGGTTTTTTCCAGGTTGAAGCTCCTCCTCTTGCCTACACTATGTATATCATCTCTATGCTAAAGGATGAGTCTCTAGCTTCCAGTGCCAAACTCAAAGCCACTCACTCCATTCAGAACAAGGTACATGCAGCAGCATCTGGTTAAAATCACTAATCTAAACTCACTAATCTAAGCAACTCAAGACAAATATGTAAAATCCATAGGAAAGATGAAAATAAATAAAACATCCATAGAAAACAGATTTTGTTTGTTATTTTGAAATAATTTGGGCTGCAAGGCTTTATTTGATCAAAAATGCTATAAAACATTTTACCTTTTTAAATATATTTAAAAAAAAATTATTTAGTCCTGGGATCGCAAAACTGAATTTTCACCTTTGATGAATAGAAAGTTCAAAAGAACAGCATTTATGCGAAATGGAAATCTTTGGTAGTAACACAAAAGTATTTTGATAAATTATTTGCATCCTTAATTTCTTAATAAAATTCTTCATTTAAAAAAATCTTACTGACCCTTAACTTTTGAGTGATAGTATATTGACACCCACTTCTGTATTTAGCAACTTTGTACTCCCACATGACCTTGTGTGAACTTAGCTGGTGGATTTTATATGCAAAGTGGTTAACTAAATGAAAACAGATGGCATTTACAAGTTTTCACAGAACTTAAAGGTACAGTACATGATTTTTGCATGACTTTAGCAAACTTGTGGGTGAAAAAGAGGATGTAAACGGTCATGACTATTTGTTGATGCAAGAATCAAAGAATCAAGAGCTCAAGAAACAACTCACAATCTTTCATAGGTAGGATACTGCACTTAAGATATTGTGTATGTCACTAAATGTATAATAGTTATGTATTAAATTCACTGAATACATTTGTCTTACTAAATTCTGACTTTTAAACAAGTACCGGTAGTTTTTATTTTTGGAATTAAAAATAATAACATGAGAAAATAAGACCTAACAAAATATGTTTATGTGAATACTCACCAAAATGGGTATTTTGTCATAACTTGACATAGCGTATTGTGTTTAATAACTCTTTTTAATATCAAATCTTTTCTGTGCTTTATTTTCCTTATTCACACAAATTTGTCAGTAACTAAGTAGTTCTGGACTTTTTGTGATTATTTTGCAGTTAAATGCAAAATTATGCAGGATCACAAAAAAGATTCGGATTACTGAATGGACTGGCTAGTGTAAAGTGCCCAGCATGTTTCAAGAGGTGACACAGTGGTTCAGCCCCTGGGTGTCACAGGTTGTCCGTTTGTATGAAGGCCACAGGGAGCTGGAGTGGACCGGGGGACCTTTGCCTATTGCGTGAGTAAACACACACAATCACAGATTCCTCTGGATTGTAGATATGTTCCGAAAATGAAAGTATTGCTTAATAGCTCTTCCTTTCTAACTATCTGCTCTCTTTCTCTTTTCAGAGATGGTTTAGGGAAAGAAGTGATCACTCATTTGGATACAGACATTGAGTCCTCTGACTATTTCTACACTGATTCCAATGGCAGAGAGATTCTAGAATGGCGGTGAGGAGATAAAAGGAAATAGAACAATTGATTACAGAAGTTTTTATGTCCATTTTAATATATATAAAAAGATATGGGATTTGAAGCAGATCGAGCCAATCGCTGGAAACTACTATCCAATCAATTTTTCGCGCTTACATCAAGGCAAGTGTCGTTCAGCCAATTATGTCAGTTTTCTTGTCTTTTTTTTTATTGATCCTGCATCTGTTTTTATTATTTTGTTTATATATTTTAGACTCCATTTATTAGAATTACACTGACATTTTTTTTTTCTTTTTATGTTGTTTTCATCCTTGATTTCTCGTCGCTTAGATTTTCATAAACCGTCTTGGGCCTATCCTGTCAGGGAATCTAATATGTTTGTGGTCATTTAGGATGACGAGCATCAGCTGACAGAAGTGACAGTAGTGACTGATCGCTCTCAATGGGCCAGCGGCATCTATAACGGCTCGCAGGAAATAATGGTAATATATAATCACCTTTCCTTCTCTGTCAAACTCTCCCTCAGTTTAGTTAATAAGTTAAAAGTGCTTTGTTGGCATAACATACAGAAGGTATGGAGCATTTTCAAGAAATAAAATTCAGAGAACAAAAAATAAACTAATTGATTATAAATGTACATAAAAATGAGTGTGATTATAAATAAAATTATGTATTTTTATTAGTGCTGGACAACAATTAATTGTAATTAATTGCATCCAAATTATACGTTTTATGTACTTAATATGTGTGTGTGTATTCATTATGTATATATAAATACACACATATGCATATTTAAGAGAAATGTTATTTCAAAACTGGAGGTCTGTAGAGGATCAATGGATGGATGAACTGAATAGGTTCCTCCTCATTCCTGCAGAGTTCAGCTCCAACCCTGATCAAGTGTGTTTTATCAGGGTTGGAACTAAAATCTGCAGGAAGGTAGATCTCCAGGAACAGGGTAGGGCTAGTAGATGACTGAATATCTGACTGATCATTCCTTCCTTCCCATAGTTCTCTGGGCTTCAGGCTGCTCTGCCCCCTGCTGTTCACCTGTTATTGTCTCAGTGGGATAAAGTCTCTGTTCTGATTAGGCTGGAACATCAGTACCAGGCCAAAGAGAGCGAAACACACTCTTAGCCTGTTACAGTCAACTTACAGGTAACACACATTTTCATTCATATTTACACAGTACAGTACAAGTAAATCCTGCTGCAGTCACTGATTGTGTTTCACAGGGACTAAGAGCTGTATATAAATTCTCAGAACAAACACCCAAAACAATTCTCCTTAATAAATATAATAGTTCTGGTGTTAACCAAGATTTGCCCTGCTGAATCCTGATAAATAGTTTTAAAATATCTTTCTTATGCATTCAGGAATGTTTTAAGCTAGATGGCTAAACTGTTAACTTGCTAACTTTCTAAATAGGAAGCTCAGGAATCTATTTGGGGTCCAAAGTATACAGGATTTGGCTCTATTTTAATACTTTTAATAAAAATGTATGAATGCTTATATTTTTTATAAAACACAGTAAGATACTTGAATTAATGCAACACTTATTGTGAAGTCCACTCAATCTTGAGTGCATTATTGCTTATAGTACATAATAAAAAATAATGATAAACTTTATCTTTATGCATGTGCAAAAGCTTTTTTCTACTCTGGAGTTGCTCGGAGTGTTTGAGATCTAGGGGTAAATCACTGGAAAGAGGGCATGAACTGCCTGCAGTGGAACACAGTTAGCCAATTCCTCATTTCTCTAACTTTTGAACAAATAAGCTTCCAGAAATTAAGTGTTTGATATGTTTGTCTTTCAGTAAAGGCATTAAAAGCCCCTTCCACGCAGTGCCAAAGACCCCTCACCATGGGAAGTTACACTAAACCCAATAGCGATCCGCACCTTCTAGTTGCGAGTACGACAGCTGTAGAACCCACAACCCACAGATCACTGTACGAGCCAATCAGAGTGTAGTATTGGAGTATCCAAACCTGGCACTGATTCAGGAAGAGCTGAGCTATGCTGCATCGTTCAATTAAAACTGGTTCTAGTGTTTTTTATTTTGTACAATTTGAGTATGGATATTCTTCACACTTCACTGTGCCAAATGTTCATAAAGCTGTATTTGATCTAGTCTTTATTTCTTCTGCATTAATCTCACACGCTCTACTTTGTTTAGCTACTGGCCAAATAGGCATATTGTGTTTCTTCTAATATTCATTTGTGCAATAATTTTATTGTATTTTTCTATTGTGCCTTTCATATGAAAATGAAAATTTTAAAGAATGAACTGTGGAATAAATTTAATAACCAGTAATAAATTGTTTTTCAATGTGTCCCGCTCATGCTGAATAAGAAATACACAACCATTCACTTAGTATTTATTTGCCAGGCAAAACTAAAACATTCAAAATATAAAATGACTGCAAAGAATAGAATGTGTCCCACCAATGCATCGCCAGAAAAATTAAACTTGCATCGCCCCAATTAACATAAACGTTAGTTGCAAATCTGTACACATTTGGACGCATGCATTATTCAAGGGTGAGAAAACCACTTAGTCCATCTTTTCCTCAGTTTCTTTCTCAAGTTCATGCGAATAACAGCATTTATCTCCATATGTACATGTTCCCTAGGAAAGAAAGAAAATACAATAGCTTTTTTTAGGTAAAGCAGTTGTTGTGATTTATTATGTATGCATTATTGCTAGAATCATTTATAAATGAAGGACATTTATGACTACTAAACCTAATTAATTAATTTTATACATTAAACATTTAGGTTTGGGAATAAAAGTTGGATTATAATTCGTCAAATAAAATGAAATTTCTTGTTTAAATTTAAATTCTCAGATACAGACTAGTTTGGTAACAACAACTAATAAGACAACTCAAGTGTTCAAATGATTCTGAAATCACTATAAATTGTAGTCAAGTGGACTTACTTTCCGAAACTTCTTGCAGGGGAAGGTCTTGAGTTGAGAAGAGTCTGTGATCGGTTTCTTTCTTTTACCCTGAAACTGTTTCCTTTTGTCCTCCAGCTCAGAGGAGATTTTTCCACTAAATATAAGAAATGATGATTTAAATCTTTTAAAATCTGTTGAAAGACTCTGCTTATGATTTAACAAAAAAACATTAGAAGTGTGACCCACCCAGCTTTGGCACGTGCTTTGGGTCCCCAGTTGGCCTGTGGGTTCTCCTGGAAACGTGTGAGGTGCCGTTTTCGTGATTGAGGGTTCGCATCTTCTCTGATTTCAAAGCAGGCTTGAAGACTAAATGAGAGAATATGAAAGTTAATGGTAATAAAGTTTTTGGTAGTATAGTATTTTTATTAAACTGCATTTAAACTAATCAAAAAGGTACAGCAACATACACAACAGGGATTCTTGGTAACACTACTATAGGGACCAATTCTCACTATTAAAAAGTGCACTACTAAGCTATAGTATATTTATATATATTTATACATTTCCCAAAAACAATACTGGCAACCAATCTGCAGTTAGAACTCAAGGATTGGGAAGGCCTCGGATCCTGAGATTGCTTTGTTTCTTATTTATAAGTGAGTAACTTTTTTTCTTTTACAGGCCGGCAGCATAGCAAATTCCACCACTGTCCTTGCTAGGATTGTGTACGTACATGTGGGGTTGGAGAAAACAAAATAGGGGTGAGGTCCTGTAAGGGTATGGGTGTGTATGTTTTGGTGCTTTCAGATGTCAATGGCAAAATTTGCTTGGTGCACCTTTAACTAGTTGCTTTTTAACATACTGACTGTTTATTTGTACTTGTATCAAATATTCTGTATGATCATATTCTACATGCCCAATCCTACCCAATACCTAAACTTAACTTCCTTACTAGCTATTAATAAGCAGCAAATTAGGGCTTTATTGAAACAAAATCCATAATTAATAGTTTGTTAATAGCAAGAATTGGACCTTAAAAAAAAGAGTGACCGGGATATTAATAACAAATAGCCATCGGGTGAATTAAATATAAGGTGTTTGATCATTACGTTGGCTCTTTGGAGAGAATGTGGTGAGCAGGACTGGTTTCTGATAATCGCTCTCTCTTCACGGGGTTGGTCTTTTCCTGAGTAATACAAAAACAGAGAAACTACATTAGAAAACAGGGTGTCATCATGAGGATCTTTTTAATTATTTTTTATACGCATTATTTTTCACATAATTTACCTTTATTCTAAACGACTCTGTCCCTTCTCAGTTTTTATGAAGCCCCTCCATTAGAAATATGTGATGGGCTCAGATTGGTTAGCTAGCCCAGTGTGCTGTGATTGGCTAAACCACCTTTAGTGTGCGTCTAAACGTCACGCCCCTTACCTCAGTGACATGCACTCCGGCTGTATTATAAACAATATCAGTGAAGAGGATTGCGCAGAACCTGTGAAAGCACGGCTCTTAATGGTATGTTTTTTGATGTTTTATCACGATTAAATCTTTAATACCGCATGGTAACCACATGCGCGTTCATGTTTAACACTTCTCATAGCGATGTGAAAAATATCTGTCTGTCTATAAACAGTGTATAATTGAAACACAGTTCTTTGATGGAGCTGTGATGAGCTGATGATCTGAATGAGAGAGAGAGAGAAAGAAAGAGATTTGCAGCGCAGGGATGCGAGGAACATGATTAAAGAACATTGATTTAGAAATTTGTGAATCCATTAGAATCATTAGAAGACAGAATCATGATTCATATATGAACAGATGTTTTAGTGCACCCCTAGTTTTGATGGCATGGCAATAACTCTTCCTCTACTCTGAAGCAGCACAGCATGGCCTCGTCCCCTTTGTTACATGTTCCAAGGGGTGAAGTTTATGTAAATTTCTGGGTTTGTGATGTCACATATGCAGGAAGTAGCTTGTTGTAGTCCCTATGAGCCGTTTTTGTAGGCATTAAAATGGCATTTCAGCGTTGTAAATTTGCAAATATTATGCTCAAACAGCAACGTAAAAAGTTACATCTCAATCAACCACCCTTTTAAAGAGTGTATGGTGGTTACTTACCCAGCAACGAATGATATCCCACAACACCTCAGCAGGAGCGTCGGTCTTCACTGCATTTTTACAAGCATGAGAGAGAGACACTCTGTACCCAGCATGCAGGAGAGCTGACCTACACCACAGAAAGAAAATGAGGACACCCTCCATTGAAAATCTATTGACCCAAAACTCTTGCTGCTTTAAAACCCATATGAAGCAAGCGGTTTAATCAAGGTATTCTGAAGAGATACAATAATAAAAAGATTCAACTGATGCCTTTATTCACATATAAACATTGATCAGCAAACATAAAAGCTCAACCATACTTTGACATCAATGAGAGTTTTAAGACTCTGTAAAATGTAAATGACAATTTTCATTTGGGGGTGAACTAACCCTTTAATTTAAAAATACAAATAATAATAATTCTTACAGACTCTAATCTCTGCAACAGTAGTGTACATAACAGGTTGAATATGTTATATAGAGTTTACCTGAACTGCAGCATGGACGGAGTGTTGCAGTGAACTGTGCTGCTCAAATGATCCAAAACATAATACAGAGGAATATCCTGCAGCTCCTAAAACACAAAACTCATTCTCTATTCAGAAAGCCAAAACTTATTTCCCTGGATACAGGGATACAGAGGAGTTTATTAACGACTGACCTCGGTCACCATGCTAAGCACCCCCTCGATCCGCTTGGACGTTTTGAAGCGGGTGGGGTTCCCCGAAACAGCACTCAGAACCTTCTGAACAAATGTAATGTCATGAATAGGCTCCGCCCAGATGGGACCGCCCAACTGCAAATACAGAGAGAGGAACAAAGTAATCAGTTGTCAGTTGCTTTTATACAGTAATGCAATGATATTACAATTCTACAATACAATAAGAACAGTTTGATAAATGGCTGAATCAAATCAGAATTCAATACTATTTTGTAAGAATAAAAAAAAGAGAAAACATTAAAACTAAAATTGATCATTTTAAATATCACAGTATTGGGATTATAACTTGAAGTAGTTTTCCCAAACTGCGATTTACAAAATCCAAACAGTAATATTAATGGAAATTAATATTAGTTAATTATGATTTTAGAAAGATACATTTAACAGTGTTATTAAATGACTTCTTGCTGTTGTAAAAACATGAAATGTAAACATGTAAAAACAGGATTAACAATTAAATGTCCAATATTGGCTGATTTACATTCAATATCTGCCGATACGGATTTATTAAAAAAAAAAAGTCTATCTAAAAAAAAAAAAAAAAATAGATAACGACAAGGTATATACAGTAAGAAGGGATGCATGATATATCAGTACCAACTAATCACACATCAAAGGGATTTTTTTTTTTTTTGTGTGTATTGATAAGTTCAGACCTGGTGCCTCTGGCCACAGTGTTCACAGCTGGGCCCTACAGGTGGTCCAGTGGCTGCCGAATACTTCATACTGTAACAAACATATGACATATATATATTAGAAATATACACTTACTGAAAACACATGATGATACTGACAGTACATAAACACTGAGAAACAGTGAACAGATCAGTCATTTAGGTTGGAATCCTCACTGTTTGCCTTTGCTCATCTTCTTCCCCATCCTCTGAAGATGAAACGCACCACATCCGACACAGTTATACAGCAGCGCCTGCTTACTATGAAACACACAGATACCTGGATTTACTAATCACAGAATACATTTCCACACAAAAATCCAGGGTCTGTTAAGACGGAGTAAACTGTTTTACCTTGCAGAGTTTTTGACCACGACCTGGCCTGTTTTGACTCTGACGAATACACGGATGTAGAAATCCACACTCACACTCAAGAGAGGTTCAATGTAGCGCTGATAAACAGCTGCTCTCTGATCTAAACTGTGCAGAATTATACGCAAAGCCTAAAAAAAAAAAGTGTGATTATGAAATGATGTTCCTTTTTTCCATCCATTTCCAATCAGCAGTCAGCCCGATCTTACCATCTCATGACAGTATTTGGACTTGATGGACACAGAGCCATATTTGCTGTAGCAGGTCTCCCCACTATTTCCAGCCATTACAGCCATATCCGTACACGTAATGCAAAGCAACCCTGACAATTTGAGAACGAGATTACTGTATGTGTAATGCATATCGTGTTAAGTAAATTCAGAATGTGCATGTAAGAGAAGAGCAGCAGACTCACCACCCTCACTGACAGCCTGCACAGCTGCATCCAGAAATGGAGAAGGGCTGCCATAGGGGTCAAGATCAATAACATCATATCGTTCCTTCCTCCCTCTTGCCTCATACATCACCATACTGTAAAGAAGTTGTACCAGTGCCAGGATTTAGGATGTAACTGAATCAGTGCCACTGTTTACTAAATTATTTTTAGTAATGGGGAAAAAATTAAATAAAACTTAAAGCTTAAAAATCAGGAGGGGTGAAATACTAAAATAAGAACAATAATTAAATTATAATAAATAAATAAAAATGACAGAAAATAAAAAACAGAAATAAAAGTAAATTGAAATATTTAAAAATATAATATATTTGTGAGTGCATAAGCAAAATAAACAGCAGGGTGCTCAGACCTGGCATCTCTTTGGCTGGCTTGCAGTATGTGGGACACGTTGTTGTGTTGTGCATTGCGGGCAATCAGGGCAGCAGCTTTAGCAGAGTAATCATTAGCAGTGATGCTCTTCAGGCCAGGAAGCTCCAGAGCAAACCGTACAGAACGCAGGCCTGATGCTGCCAGACCCTCCAGCACACGCAGACCTTGCTAAAGCAGAAAGGAAAGATTCAGCCAAAGTAATAAAAAAAAATGTGACTTATGTCAGTCATAGGAGAAAACTGAAAAGAAAATTTTTTTATAATAATGTCAAAACAACAGTATCGTAAATATATATATTTATTTCAAAATCTAAAATTAAGTTTTATTATTTTTGACTAAATTATTTTACATTTTACATATATACACAAAAACACACATCTGAAGGGTTATTTAGTCTTACATATAAATCCTAGGAACTAATTCACACACAAAATATTAATAATAATGATTAGAAATGAAACTGAAAATATAAGCTGAAAAACTTAAACTTCAAAAACCTACATGAAAATTTTAAATGTTGCCAAGGCCATTAAAAGAAAGTTTAAGTACCACAATTACTTGAAATAAAAATAGTTAACCTAAAAACAAACTAATTAAGTAATTAAAAACTATTTCAATAAAACAACAAAAACACATTACAATAAATACATTTTAATAATAATGGTTAAAACACAGTAATTGGCCCACACACAGACCTCACATCTTTCCCCTACAGATGCAGTGATGAACTCTTTCTTGTCACCCTCTTCTTCCATTTGCTGCTCATTTCCAGTCTGTTCTGATGCGTCCTCTTCCTCTCTTCCATTCTTCTCCTCCGAGAGCCGAACCACAACTCGATCTTTCTCACCCGGGATCAAGATCCGGACGCCCCTCTGAGCCAGCTGCTCCCTAGCATACTCTGTGATCACCGCACACCTGATCAAAGAACGGAAACAGGAAGTTTAATAGCAAAATTACAAAGAAAACATTAGAAGACATCACAAGACTAGACGCCGTACTCACGTTAAATCTCGATTGAACTCCTGCACAGGGTTGTAGAACACCTCATTAGCACTTGGGAATAAAATGGCAGCCTTTCCCTCTCTGACAACGGTCTCCCCTGGTAAAAGCCCTGCTTCTGTAGATGAGGTCTGACAGCTTTCTGTAGAGCTGGACGGTTGTGTTTCTTCCTCTGGTAATGCTGTGCTAGTACTGTCTGCACCTGCACTGCTCGTGTCCAGGGAGTCTTCAGCTTCTTTCTTGCTGTCCATCGTCCTGAACTACTAAAGACACAACTGTGTTCTGTAATGGGGATCTCTTCTTAGGAAATGCTAAAGATAAACCAGTACACCTTGAGGATACCTGAAGTACAGTTCAAGCTAACATCTAAGTTACCAAAAAAAAAAAAAAAAAACCTGTGACCTGCCAAAAAATATAAACACGTTTTAGTTAAATAGCGCTTACAAATTCCTACATGATGTATCAATTGAAAAAAAAAAAGAAGATAAATACAAGGATTCTCACTTTTTGACAGAAGAATATTCAGAACTTAATTTTTCCAGTCATGTGCAGATATATTAAACAAAATTACATCGTCAAAACGTTTTTTAATTACCCATAATACCACATCGTCTAATTTTAGATTTAAAACAATTTTATTTAACGAATTTTTTTCAACTAAGTTTACTTTCATCTGAATGTTTATTTTCATATATATAAAAACATGGTCAGCTTCACATTCAAAATGCAACTAACGTTAGCCACGCTAGCATTAAAATGTATCTCGCTTTCCAACTTACCGTTGATTATTCTTCCTGAAAGATGATTAGTTTAGTTATGCCATCACTCACGAAAAAAACATCGTGAAATGTACACTAGCACAAAGACTTGTCAACTGTTAGCGTGAGTGTTTCCAAAAGAACAAATTCACATGTGTAGCTCATGCTGAGTGTGAACTACGGAAGCCTTGCAGTACTAAACGCCTGACAGAGTCTCCAGCACTGCGCATGCGCACAGCATCCTGTAGAAAAGCGCTACACTGAAAGTCGTCATTTAGGAACTCGTTTTCGTTTATTTTTTATTTTTTTTTTACAATAAAAAAAGTCCATAGCAAAAATCACAGAATGTTTCAGTAACTGTCCCCTTTTAAGTCGCTTTGGATAAATAGTCTGCTAAATACATAAGTGTGTCATAATAATAGCCTATATTTTATTTTTAATCTGTGCCTTTTTATGCTTTTGTAATATTAATGAATGAATAAATAAACACTACTTTATTTTCATTATTATTATCAACAGTGTATACTGAAAAGTGTACACTGAAAAGTGGTTAAACTGTAAGGTTTTTTTTACTTTTTTTTGAGGAAGAGTTTGTAGCTAACCATTTCTTCTTTGATCTCTGATGCAAACTTAAACTTTGCAGCTGTCAAGAGCAGGGTTCTTTAATGATTTTCAGGGTTAGGACCCCCGAAATGTGTCAAGCAGAGCTAAATATTAACTATACAGCCTTAGATATTAATAAAGACTAATCAGAGATGTATGCATCATAAAACAACATGTTGAGATAGAAATCACAATTCAGTAGTTGTTTGCAGTTGTTGTATATTATTTTAATTGATTTGCAGAGCCATATATTTTAAATGTACTAGTCAGAGGTGCATTTACCTTTACCTGAACTGCAGCTAGCCTGTAAGTTTATAAAAAATTCACATTTGTGACCCTGGACCACAATAGCATAAGGGTACATTTTTTTGAAATTGAGATTTATTCATCATGATATTATAATAGCTATATGATAGCTGAATAAATAAGCTTTCGATTGATGTACGGTTAGTTATGATAGGACATCTGACATGATTTGGAAATCTGGAATATAGGGTGCAAAGAATCTAAATACTGAGAAAACCGCCTCCAGTAGTCCCAATTAAGTCCTTAGAAATGCATATAACATAAAATTAAAAAAACGATAATTTTGACCCATACAGTGTATTGTTGGCTATTGCTACAAAATATTCGCGTGCTGCTTTTGTGGTCCAGGAACACATTTTACTTTTACTGTCAGATGAACAAATACATATTTAGGCAAACTTTAGCTTCAAGCTTACTAAAACTGAACTTTTTATTTTTACTTGGAGCAGCGGCTCCATGACAAGAATAGCAATGTACAGTTCAATAATATGAAAAAAATTATATAAATATATTATATTACATAAATGTTATCTTATCTTTTTACATTATATAATCCTAATTTTATATGTAATATTTAAAAACAATTCAATAAATACATCTTCTGCGTGAAGTATGCCTTCTCGTGCAGCATTCCTGGCACATTCGATCTAATAATCTAATCTAGTCACGCTCTGTAAACACTAAGTTAATTGCCTATGCGCCATATAATATGACCCCATTAGAGCGACGTGATGGACATATTTCTGAGATGTTTAGTGCACACTTCTCCAGTGCGACATGCAGAGTCGAGTTGGCATGCCGTGCGCGTAGCACCCAGACCCCTCGAGGGCTTCACCTGAGTCTAGACGCTCCACGCAGAGCTCCCTTTCCCCGCACTGCCGCGCGCACAGAACAGACCCAACGGAGGGCGCGCTGCGCGAGTTGCACGCATCGGCGTTCAGACAGCTTTCTTTAATTCTGTCTTGATGATCGGTGACTCTGTGCTCTAACCGGGGTGACAGTATGATGCTCCCCTCGATAATTCTGCGCTCGGGCGTCTTGCCTGTGCATTCGCAATGAATGGCTGCCCGAAGAGAGAAAGAGTCGGACTCCTTCATTGAAACACTTTCCAGAAGATCGCAAGCGAGGGGGTGAGTATTTTAACGCATGCACGAGAGGTTCATGCCACTTTGAGTGGGGTCAAGGGGCAACCACGTGGGTCGAATAAGAGGGTCGAATTTAGTTATTGTGACAGAGAAAGATTTGACGGTATTTTTATTTTTGGATAGGGGTATTGTTTTGTGAAGGTGTGCTATTGCTTTAGATGGGGGATGGGCTTGCGAAACTTTAACCACTTCAATGACTTGCTGCCGAGAGCTTGATTTATGTTGCATCAATGCGTCCGTCTATATTTTCCAACTTTTTAGCCATGCATAACATCGCTTGCAATGTTAGCACGTGTTTCTGGACTATTTGGGGATTAGAACTGGACGAGAGTATAATGTGCATTGCTTTTTAGACGTCAAGTGGTTAATGGTGTCTTGTCTCGCGAATCGGTCTGACTCGCCCCCCGGTTGCTGCATTTGTCCCAAGATGACCTGTTGATGTCGGGAAAAGATGGAGCCGAGTCCCCCTTCCTCCTCCTCCAAAATGGAGTAGAATTTAACCACAGAATATTTTATGTGAAATCCAATGATTGCGCCGCGTGCATACAAATATGACTACTACTTAATTTGCATGCGATTTGCAAGTATGCTGCGGGAGAGTGATAATAATAATGCATGCATATGGATGTTGCTGGGCGAATCCAAACGTTTTCGGTATAACGGTTAGATTAGATGTCATGGTATGTGCAGTGCTGTAACTCAGCCCGACATTGCATAGCATTACACTGGCACCGAGGGGGCGAGGGAAACGGATGTGGGCTCCTCAATAATTCATCTATCAGACTATTTTGGTGACAGGATTTTTGAGGGCTGAGCAGCTTTTACCTCTTTGGTCGCCACATCAAGTGTGGAAACCAGGCAATTGGGGAATTATTTCTTATTTTGTTTTTTTTGCCCCCTGGGGCCCGTGCCAGCCCGGAGCTCGTGTCCAGCTGGGCAGCGGTGCGGGGCACACACACTCACCGGGTACCGCAGCCCCGCCGCGGCCGCCACATCACAGAAACACCGGCGCCCGACTCTCAACAGTGAGATCACAAACTAATGTTAATTTATTGCCTTATTGTTTTTAATTAAACTGCTGTTGTTATGCCATTGGGAAATATTGCTGTGCGAGTGATACAAAGAAAATAGTCTGCACTTTCGCCGATCATGAAGCTGTAATTACATTAACGACAATCGAAAGTACAAGATAATACTCTTAGACCAAGTTAATAGTATTTTTACTGTGTTTCTTAAAATGTGATTGCTATTAGCTAAGGGACTAGTTTTAACCCTTTCTTTAAATTAGGATGGTACAATCCGAATATTAACCATTTCCAAAATGGCATAGTTACTACAGTTTCTGCTGGTGCTGATAATAAATTAATAATTATAGTGTATTTTTTGTACTGGTTAATTTTGCCGTTGAAGTGGTGACTACTAATATATATATATAGTTATATATATATATATATATGCATAAATAGCTTAAAATTGCAGTAAAATACACATTTTAGGCAACAGGGTTAAAATATAATTTAATGAAATAAAAATATCTATTCATTATAAAACATAATTGTAGGCCTAAGGGTTAAAGGGAGTATGAGCGGAAGTAGATGTTTTGTTACTGAGCAAAACCTTGCTGCTCACCCAGACAAATCTTTGATCTGCTTCCTATAAGCATTGCTTTAACCTCCTGATCAACCTTTGTACAAAGACACAAAGCAAGAAGTTGGAGTGAAATTACTCAGTACACCTTTAGTGGGGATTTTTGATCAAACTGTAAGGTACTTTTCAGTTGTTTTAAGAATTGTTAACAGATTCTGTAAGATACATTTATTCAATTGTTAAACTGTTGAGCTGATCTATATTGCATTTTACATGTAAAGATTTAGCAGACCCTTTTTTACCAAACAACTTACATATAACAAGGAACACAATAAGCAATTTGTCATAAGGCACAATAACACAAGAAGTGCTTACAATACAAAGTTTCAAACATCATTCAGAAAAACACTGGCTAGAAGCTAGAAAAAGGAGGGATAGAAGAGGAATAGTGAAAGTGAAGTAGAATAGAGGTTAAGTGCTCTTTAGCAGACTGGTTGACACAAGTAAACAATGTATTTGTAGAAAAGTAACTGCACTTAGGTTTGAGTGTTGCTGGTACAAACAAATATGATTTAATGTAAAGTGCAAATAGAGTAAATCTCAGCATGTTGAGCATAATACAGGATGACAGTCCTAATTGCCTGATATATGACCCCTATATACCCATTGCATTAGACTTGTGCTCTATTTTTCTGTTAAAGAATATTCATTGTACCACTTCCTGCATACCATCTATTCATCTTTTGCTTCAAAAATGATTTTATTTGTTAAAAGTTACATGTTGACCATACAAGCAAAGTATTTGTATAATTCTAAAAATAATAGACTGTAGGATAATAAATAGTATGTGACCCACAGATAACCCCTGGATGGCCCTAGGCATACTCTTCAGTTATATTAAGAATGTGTGCCAACATTTATTGCTTTTGTTCATAGTCTAATTTTCTGTGGAGAATGTATGCATTTTCTGTTTCTATGTAATGGACTTACCATCACGGGATGTTTTTTTTGTGAGACTGCATGCACTGACCTTGGAGTTAGAACAGAGAGAACCACTGTGTCTCCATGGTTTTATAAGAATAGATGATGATATACTGCAAGTAGGTGTGTGTGTGTGTGTGTGTGTGTGTGTGTTGATTCCAGAAATCTTTAAGAGTCACATTGTTAAAATTATTATGCAAAAAACAACTTTTTGTCACTACAGAAATGCATTGTCATTCAGAAGTTTGTATTCAGCAAGGATGAATTAAAGTGATCAATAGTGACTGTTTTTATTTAAAATAAATGCAGTTATTTTAAACTTTATATTCATTATCCTGGAAAATATCACTTTTTCATAATTTTTTTTTTACAAAAATATTAAGCAACACAAATGTTTTCATCATAGATTATATGAAGAATTATCTTTTGAGCAACAAATCATATTTTAATGATTTTGATATGACGCTGACAAGACTAGAGTAATGGCAGCTGAGAATTCAGTTTTGCAACCACATTAATAAATTGCATTCTGTCAAAATAGAAAAGGTATTTTAAATGTAAACAATATTTCACAATATTACTGCTTTTACTGTATTTTCAAGAATTGATGAATGCTATTCAAATTTTTGAATGGCAGTGTATCTGCATATTTTTGTGTCCTCCTAAGTCTTGTGCAAATATTTCTTCATTCTTTAAAAAAAAAAAATATATATATATATATATTTTTGTACTTAAAAAAAAAAAAAATGAATAGACAGCATATCCATTTATAAGCCTTTATGGAATCTGAAAACCTTTTCAAATTTTCGTCACTGTTGGGATTCTGGCAGAAAAATGCATGGAATTCTGAAAATAAACAGTTGAGGGGTGGGACTGTGTGTAAATGTGAAGATATTTCTGCAGCCTTCTGTAGGTGTGGATTCTCTACAGGCCCTGCCCATTGGTCATTATTATAAGAACTTTTTTTTCTTTTCTTCACAGACTCTGTAGTGCTGGGCTTTACGACATGGCTCAGATGCTGCAGATGGCGATTCCCAACTTTGGCAACAATGTCCTGGAGTGTCTTAATGAGCAGAGACTTCAGGGACTGTACTGTGATGTGTCAGTGGTGGTGAAGGGTCACACATTTAAAGCCCACCGGGCAGTGCTGGCTGCCAGCAGCTCCTACTTTCGAGATATGTTCAACTCTGGAAGTAAGAGCTCCGTCGTGGAGTTACCACCAGCAGTCCAGCCTCAGAGCTTCCAGCAGATCCTTTCCTTCTGTTACACAGGCCGACTTTGCATGAACTTGGGTGATCAGTTTCTGTTAATGTACACGGCAGGATTCCTACAGATTCAGCAGATTATGGAAAAAGGCACAGAGTTCTTCCTAAAGGTCAGCTCACCAAGTTGTGATTCACAGGGCCTTCACACAGAAGAAACACCACCCTCAGAACCCCAGAGCCCTGTTGCTCAAACTGGAAGTGGTACTGTAGGTGCAGTCCCCACAGCAACAGCTCGACCTGCTTCCTGCCTAACACCCCTTCCATTGGTGTCAAGGGTGAAGACAGAGCAGCAACCTCAGGCCCAGCAGCCCCAACAAGAAGCATCATCATATTCAGTGGTTTGCACTCCAGTTGCTAAGCGTCTTTGGGAGGGAGGTAGCCGTGAAGGAGGTGGAGGATCAGGAGGAGGGGGAGGTATGAGGAAAGCACCCCGCTATTCGCAGGACGTGTCAAGGTGCACAGGAGGGGCACAGCCTCAAAGTGCAGCCTTATTGGGTGGAAGCGGTACCAGTAATAGCAACAGCAACAACAATAACAACAACAGCAGTAGCACACCGGAAGGCACCAGCCCAGGCACACCCAGCATGTACACCAGTGATTCGCCAATCTCTTACCATGACGATGATGAAGAAGAGGAAATCACAGATGAAACCACGGAAGAACAGTACAGACAAATCTGTAATATGTACACTATGTACAGCATGTTAAACGTAGGGGCAACGGGTAAGAACAGTTAAATTAAAATTTGATTTCATTGATGGGTTGCTAATACTTATCAGTTAGATTTATTACCTGACACTAACACCATATTGTGATAAAAGACTACAGTATATGTAGTGAAATTCTGGGCAAAAAAAAATTGGCCAAGTATTGAGCCCTGAGGAACTCCATCAATAAGAATTTAGAAAAGTATTCTTACAGACATTAAAGAGAAGAAAATACATATATATATATATATATATATATATATATACTACAATTTATATATATATATATATATATATATATATATATATATATATATATATATATATATATATATATATATACATATATACAATAATTATATATATACTATAAACAATAGTTTGAATGTGCAATTTCTTTTCATCATTGCTCTTCTGTTAACTTTCCCTTAAAGAATAAATTAAAAACAAAAATACATATAAAAAGAATGTACAAGAAAACATTTGCACAAAAATAAAAAACCCTCAGAGGGATTTAAATTTGTTTTACATGTATATTAAAGTTTTTTTATTTTAGTTATTTATCTGCAGCTTTATTGGCAGTTTAGAGCCAATACATTGTTTTTTTTATTTTAAAATATCTCTCCCCATTGTAATCTTGGTTCAGCCAGCGAACGAGTGGAATCACTTCCAGACCACCTCACAGTTGAATCAAGGGGAAGAGGAGTTCGAGTGAGGCAAGATCTGGCCTCTCTTCCCACTGAGCTTATTGCACAGATCGGAAACCGCTGTCATCCTAAACTCTATGAAGAAGGTGACCCTGCTGAGAAACTGGAGCTAGTAACAAGCACCAGTGTTTTTATTTCACGTGCTCAGCTGATGAACTGCCACGTTAGTGCGGGCACACGCCACAAAGTGTTGCTCAGGCGGCTCCTTGCTGCCTTTTTTGACCGGTGAGTGAAGTTTTTGACCTTTATCTGGCAGGAAATAAACAAAAGACACTGTAATTAGCATTTCTAGAAATTGTCCATGCAAAAATATAAATTCTATCATCGTTTTTATTAAGTCACCCTTATGACTTGTTTTACACAGAATGGAGATGTTTAGCATAATGTCCAAGTTGCTTTTTCCTATACAGTTAAAGTTAATTGTCATACTGTTTGCAATGACATAAGAGTAAATTATGCCAAAACGTACATTTTTGGAGAGAAATAGCTCTTCAAAATAAAAAAGAAACTTGTTAATGTGAACTTGACCAATTATTTTAGAGTTTTAAAAAGCTTCTATCTTTTTTTTTTTTTTTTTTTTTTTTGATGATGATGATGAAATGAGTTTTCTGGGTTTGGAATCCCAATTGCTCTTGCAATTTACAGGTCAGATTTGTATGTTTCTTTTCAAATGTATCATCCTTTATTTTACCTGTAGAAGCACCCTTGCAAACAGCTGTGGGACAGGCATTCGGTCCTCCACAAATGACCCCAACCGCAAGCCACTGGACAGTCGGGTTCTCCATGCTGTTAAGTGTAAGTTGTGGTCAAAAAGTTTTTAAGCATTATTCAAAATAGCTTTGTGTAAAAAGTGCATAATAAACTAATGACAGTAAAAGTTTTTTCTTTCTCTCTTTTTGTTTCTAGTTTACTGCCAGAACTTTGCTCCTAGTTTTAAAGAGAGTGAAATGAATGCGATCGCTGCAGACATGTGCACTAATGCGCGGCGTGTGGTACGCAAGAGCTGGATTCCGAAACTGAAGCTTCTGATGGCAGAAAGTGATGCTTATGCCAACTTTCTTCCGGACGCTGCCAAAATGGAGTCTGATGGCTTGGCTGTGGAGCATGCTTTTGACACAGGATCCCTTGAAGGTGGTACAGCCTCAGAATCAGGCCAGTCATCTACAGATGCCCTGCAAGGTGTGAGCGGGGATGGTAACAGCTTGTTTTAGTGAGTAACACTACCGTGCTTCAGCTATTCTTTCCTCTTCCACTCCTCCATCATATCCCAGTCTCACCTTGGCGTTGATGTCATCTGGGAATAATGAAGTGTATCTTTATGAAGCTGGTCATTTTTATTTCCTTGTAGATTTTTTTTTTGATTGTACCTTGGAGGCCCTCCTTGTCACACTGCAGAAACACATTCCTGAAAAGGAGGGACCTCTGGGGCCATTTGTTGTGAGCTGAAGGGGAAATGGTGTCTGGAAGCTCTTATCCAGTCTGAAAACACTGTCATGATTCTGAATGTATCTTTTTGGAGAATCCAGAAATTAATGTTGCTGGAAATAAGATTATATTCATCTGTTAATATTTAGTGGCTGTATATCTGCTTTCTGGACCCCATTTCCTCTTTCTGCACAAACACCTTACAATTTTTGTTCTTTTAAATTACTTATATATACAAACAACATTTGTAAAAAAAAAAAAATTGCCAACTTTTCCACTTTTTTTTTTTTGCCAAATATCCCAAGAGAGGCAGTGTATCATTTATGATTTTAATGAATTAGTAAGAGGCAGATTAATCTGTTCTGCTATATCTGAAACTGCTGTTGTGTTTTGATAGAGAGAGTCTGTGCAAGACCTGTGCACCTTTTGAATCAATGAATAGTGAATTGTTTCCCACTTTTTTGCATTTGCAAAATCCAAAATCTATTTTAATCATTTTATTTTGGTATATTACCAAGGCTTAATATTGTTACCTTAGATTAATTTAATCAAATCGCCACCAAATATCTCCAAAGGACCCCCCAAAACACTCCCACAAACTTAAAAATCATTTAAATGTATCTTTGTTCTTAGTAGTTTTGTATAGACAACACATAAGTAGGGGTCTGTGTGCTGTGTAAATGTGTGTATGGAGGCTGCAGATGGTAGTTTTTGAAGTACGGTATCTCACAGATGACTGCTTCATGCACCGATCGCACAAGCGTGGTGCATGCTGCCGCATGGCACATTCTGACGTGCTATGCCTCAGCGCCTCTGACAGAGATGCACTAAACGCTCTGATGAGTGCAGTATTAGAGATTGGCACTGAACGGGCATCAGTGCCCCAGCTACAGTGGTTCCAAACCACTAAAGACCACTCTGAGTGGAAGCTGTTTTGTAGTCTGTTTTGTATGTGGATTTGAAAAGTCCATTTTTCTCTTGATAGGTTTGAGTTTCAGAGAGAAATTCTTGAAGTCTGTAATGCCAATGAAGAGCTGTTGTAACCCTAGGTTTAGAGCTGAAAGAAAGTGACCATGTCATTCAAATTGTAGTTGCACTCTAAAAATATTTAAAGATGTGTTAAAATTAGATTCCCAAAGTTTCAAGCACACTTATGTCACGAAATGCGGACTATATTGTTTGATATTATTGATTATGGCTGAAGAAAGGCTTTGATTGGACAAGATCACCCCAATCCAAAAGCATGTTATTTGTGGGTTTTAAACGTTTACATTTTATTTTTCCATTTCTGACCTCTTCATTTAAAATGATAGTTCACCCAAAAATGAAAATTGTCATCCTCTACTCCCCCATCCATGCCATTCCAAATCTGTTAGACTTTCTTTATTTTGTGAACCACAAAAGAAGATATTTCGAAGAGTGTTGGTAACCAAACCAATCTGGTGACCACTGACTTCTATTGTTTGGACTTAAAAAAGAAAAAGAAAAGATTTTGCTTAAAATACATAATACAGTTTCAAAATTGTGTTGTAATTCGAAAATCATAAAATAATCGCTACAAAACAGTTTTGGGTGATCAATTGGTTTAAAATAAAATTTTTAAACCCTTTTACTTAAAAGATTGATGAAAAGAAAGTTTGTCAATACACTGCACTGGGCCAGGGGACAAAAGAATTTTACCTCTCAGCCACGTGGTACAATCCTAAGAGACTGCACCAAGTCTTAATCATAGCACG
This sequence comes from Carassius gibelio, assembly GCF_023724105.1. NCBI lineage: Eukaryota > Metazoa > Chordata > Actinopteri > Cypriniformes > Cyprinidae > Carassius > Carassius gibelio. The sequence goes on from NC_068406.1 coordinate 13,621,987, forward strand.
ATAGGATGAGAATGAGATATTTGCACAGAAATCTGAACTGGATTGTTCAGCACTGCCTTAAATAGTGGAAGTTCGTGCCTGGGAGTCTTACACAGCCAGTCTGCGACAGAGAAGTGAAAGAAATTGTGGGAAGGGGAGGGCATGGAATGCCTGAATGATCCTGCATGCATGCGTGCGTGCTGGTGTGCTCCCTACTTTTCCTCAGTGTTTGAGCCTCTTTTTTTCATTTCCATTTTTGGAGACACACGTGCTAATGCCTGTGCATTCATGTGAGGAGGCTGACAGGAAAGCGAGAGCGTGCGCCAGAGGCATGCTTTTTATGCGTGTGCATTTGTTTATGTGTACGTGTTCAAATGTAAGGTTTTTTTTTTTTTGCCAAATGCACGTGTGAGAGAGGGTGGTGTTGGTGGATGACTCTGGAATATGTGCGGTGTGTGTGTGTTGATGGGTGGGTGGTATGTGTGTATGTATGCAGAGATCAGAGAGCTGTGTTTGTTTTTGTCTGACTCAGAGAGGGAGACATACAGTGCAGACGCAAGCAGAGAGGGGAGGGAATGTATTGGTGATGAGATGGATGCTCACACACACACACACTTAAACACACAACTGGTGCAGTGAGCCATTTCCCAAATGGAGGCATCAAACGGTACGCTTCGACTAAACAAACCTTCAGCTCACACTGAATCTCATCTGATTTGCCTTCTTTGGATTTGTTTCTTCATTGAAGAGTTAGCATGAAATCAAAATGGATCCTACTTTCCATAATTGTCTTATTATTTCACATTTTTCATGATTTAAGTCATTTTATTTCATGGTAATGATATGCATCACGATGTTTTGCTTTAAGGTGTTTATGAGATCAACATTTTTGATACCATAGAAATGACATAATTCTTGTCACCAGAGTCAATATCACACAAAAAAATAAATAATAATAATAAATGTATATATTTATTTCTTCTTATTAAAGTTACAAAAGTGATTCAGTCAAGAGCTCTTTTGTTGTTTGATTAACATGAATGACAGACACCTGCTGTCACTTTAAGAGCTGCCTGGATACAGTATATTGTTACAGATGTGTTTTTGGTAACCCTTTCTATGAAGCCCATATTAAAATACATTATAAAGATATTCTTAAGGCATTATAATGAATGCATAATGCATTATATTAAAAATGCAATGTTTATATGTTTGGTTACATTTTATTTTGATGGTCCCCTTAGTCTATTGAAAAATGCTATAACTACAAATAAGTAAATATTTTAAAACATTAAAACTATTATATAGCATATTATACGTTTTTTTTAATATAATGCATTATGCATTCATTATAATACCTTAAGAATACCCGTATAATGTATTAGAAATATGGGCTTCATATAAAGTGTTACTGCGTTTTCTTTCTTAGCTGTTTGCGTTCACTAAAATGACTGTTTACGAGGATACTTGCATAAATGGGCATTGTGACACTCAGAGGTCTGTGTATTAAACTGTTCAAGGCCTATACAGTGGCAAAAATAACTGCGTTCAATACTCCCTTGCTCTATGAGCAGTGTCTGACAGCGCTCAAAAACAGTGCATGCATAGAGAAATGAATTCTCTTTCACTGCTGATTGCATTTCAGTGGCTTAAAATCACTTGTTTTTAAACCGCAATGCTTTAAAACATGTGTAAACGATATGTTTTCATGACCACATAGCACTGCAATATCCTGTGAGCATGTAACAGCGATAAAGACAGTAGTCGAAAACTTCATAGACCTTTTACACACAAGAATCTGTGCGCAAAAATGACAATTTCCCTCCCTACATTTTTCTTTTCAATCTGTTATACTCCGATTAATGTCATAATGCAGAAGAAGTATGTTGCCATTTCTGATCTTAACATATTTCTCAGTGCTTGTTATTTCAAAGAATGTAATCACTTGCTCCATCTCTGAAATCAGTCTTTTAATGTACATGCTAATGCTAACATTGGTTCCTGGGATGTCATTTTCATCCTCTTCACAGCTATCTGCAAATTCACTTTCACGCCTGGATCCAATTTGTTTCACAGCAGCTTCTTTTCATTTAGTTTCAACGCCCTGCATTTTTGTTTCCCACTAAATATTCAAAACATTGTGTCAATATATTCCAACATTAATATCTAATATTTGTGTTTAATTATATTCACCATATTCTAAAACATTGTGTAATTCAAATGTATTGCGAATGTCATCTTATATCGTCTTTAAGGCCATATTTGGGTTACTTGTTAAATGAAAAGTGAAAACTCCAACATATGAGCACAATTATACTAGGGTTGGGGTGTGTGTGTGTGTGTGTGTGTGTGATTAGCACTCCATTGTCCAAAAACAGATGAATGTGATTGATGGTGACTGCATAGTAAATATGGCTTTGTGGTGAACTGTTCCTCATTGCACCTTTTTAAATGCAACGAATGCATGTTCATGATGGCTGGATTGTGATGTCTACAACCCATGAATGACTTCTTAATATGTTCTGCTCAGTGGTGCATTGGTCAGATTGGGTACACAATGTACGCTGAACTCGATGAACTTCAGTGGATTTAGCCCGTGTCGAATTTCAACCCCTGACCCGCACTCTGGGTTCATGGTCTTTCGTGCAAAATCCTTTTTGATTTAGCAATTCAACTTCCAGTATTATTAGTATGTTATACTAAAGAATCATCTACGTCAAACAGAACAAATGAGGTTATTCTTCGGATGCTTTGAGACATACAATGAAAACATAAAAAAAAAAAAAAAAAAAAAAAAGCATGACAACCATAGTTTTTGTTGTTGTTGTAGTAATACCTATGATTTTTTGTTCAAATCTAGAATAGCGCTTGGCCATTGAGATGCCACTAATTTTTAACATAGATAGACTGTAGATTTGCCAAGTCCTTTGTAGAGGAACTTCATGAAATTTACAGTAGCTAGGAGCAAGAGAAGCGTTATACATTTTTGCTTTGCATATGACTGAAGTGCTGGGAAGGGACAAGGGCCACTGAAAATAGCTAAGAAGGTATGTACATTTTTAAAGGGTGGATGAGGCTGAAGCAGCATAGATGTAGGGAGCTGCGGTCTATGTGCACTGCAAGCTATATTATAACTTCTTTCTATCTTAAATATCTTTTTTTTTTTTTTTTTTTACTGAATTAGTTTACTGGTGCAGATTACTTTTGATGTTGAATGGCACATGGATGAGTGCCACCTGGTGGCGGACTTCATGTGCTGCAGGTAGAAAAGGAAACTGCCATGCAGTTACTTCTCTTGACCATTAAGGGGCAGCAAAGATTTGGAAAACTCTTGTAATTTGACATGATCTTTAATTTATGAACCCCTTGCCAACTCAAATGTGTTTGAACTGCCAAATATAAGGAAAGGTATTTTGTTTATTCAGAACTAGAGTAAATTGTCTCTGCTGGTGTTTACCAATGTGACGATCAAAACATTTGATACTTTATTAACAAACAACCAAAATGGGGATTTGTGAATCGCTAACTATCAGGGGTGCTTGGTCTGAAAATAAGTTGAATACCCCTTTTCTTAGCACCTTGAGCTCCCTCTATTCTATTTTTATTATAATTGTTTTTAAGTTAGTTTTTTTAAATTCGAGTCTTAGGGCTGGTTCACATAGAGCTCCTCGTTTTTTTTTTTTTTTTTTGCATTTAACTGTGCTGCTTTTTAACTTTGTCCCATGTAAACATGCACTAGGCAGATGTCTTTTAGCACTGTGATGCATCTTGCTGCTTTTTCAGCGTCTTGTGCATCCAAGCCGTTAACAAAAAAAAAGTCGTTTCACTATTAAGGCAAGTTCAACTTTTAAGGCAAGACACCACTAGTGAATAAGCTATACATTTAATTACAAGGCATAATGTCATTAAATTTGCACTAATTTCCAGGTTCAAAATTTGTTAGATTTTTGGTGACATATTGAAGAAACTGGCCTCCTATATGCATCGGAATTTAAATTAGATGCAAATAGTTCTACTGGTTTGAGTGTTTTACCTTAAAAAGCACATTTCGATGCTCTATTCTTTCTCATTTCTCAGTACTAATTTCTTCTGTGCAAGAACGCGTTCGGTTTGAACAACTTAAGCTGGAAATATCCAAGCTCACTCCACCTCACAGTTCAAGAGAGACAGAAGGGGTGCAAACACAGGAAAAACAATGACAGATGCAATCAAAAAAGCCTCGGATGAAGACATACCTCTCCTGAACTGATGTCTTGTACATTTAATGCTTTTAATAAGATGTCTATCAGCCTGTTAATCTTCTAACATCTTTCCAGCGTTCTCTCCTCCGCATAAACCCACTCCTCTCTCTCTTTCTCTCCTCTGCGGCCCGCCGCTCCATGTACTTCACCTATCTGTGCACTTCTGCGCTGCTCCGCCGGCAACCTCAAAGACTTCTTACAGATTTCAAAACATATATTGCTCTTTGTACATCCCTGCCTACCAGAGACCAATGCATGTGCGCACACACAAGCAGGTGTGTGGATCTACCTCCTGACACCTTCAGCCATACCTCCCTGGCCCCTGTGCCCTGATACAGGTCATGTGATGCAGGGGAATTGTTTGAACATGGTGTTATGGGAAATAGATGTAAATGGCAACTTTGAATATGGGATGTTGTAGATTCATACCTCACCAGGGGCCGGGGAGCTCCATCAGCATGGCTCCGGAGAGAATGTCTCTGGTGTGCCCACAGGGATCCTGCAGCTATTTTTTTTTTTTTCAGTATAGATATATATGAATATACATATATAAATACAAATATATATATATATACTGTACATTATGCATAGAAACACTAATGAAGTTTGATTGTTAGTTGTGCACTCACAGCATGAGATGTTATTCCCCAGAAACCGCTTTTCGGAAACAAATGCAGTAGTGTCTACTGATGTCAAAACCCCTCTGTACCCTCCACCCCACCCCGAGTACATGCCAGTGTTTCCTCTGTGTTCCAAGTGCCAATAACTTTGTGAATTCCTTTACTGTGACCCAACGAGAAAGAAAATTGCACATTAACTACTGTAAAAGAAAAAAAAGAAGAAATTATGAAAATACATCTTAATAAAAAGCTTTGTAACAAAGAAAATCATCGTGTTTCGCTTTTGTTTTAAAATAATAATTAAAAACATTACTCCTCTTTAGGACATCAAAGATTTCCAGATTTGTAGAAAAAACATTACATTGCTTGCTCACCAATGGACCCTATGCAGTGAATGGGTGCCGTCAGAATGAGCAACTGATAAACACATGAAAATAATCCACAGCGTTTCACTTGACAAGACATGTCGAGTGGATGTTTTTATCAGCTGTTGGGATTCTTATTCTGACGGCACCCATTCACTGCAGAGGATCCATTGGTGAGCAAGTGACGTTATGCTACATTTCTCCAAATCTGTTTCAAAGAAACAGTCATGCTGGCTGGGCTGAAAGCAAGTACATTTACGGCTAATTTTCATTTTAAACTATTCCATTAATGCCTGATTCAGTCATTTAAACTGAGCTTTACAGGTTGTATCTTATATTTCATGATATGCATCTGTACTGTGAAAAAATTATGTCACAGAAGTATTTTTATCTGAGAGCTGCCATGAAGTTATTCCATAATATGTTGCAAAGAAATATGTAAATAACTTGATAAATGAAAACCGAAACCACGTCAAAGGCATATACTTTAATCAGATGCCAAAATAAAGGCAAACTTTTTTTATAATACAAATGCTTACAAAAACAAGTGACAAGGGCATTCGATTTTTGAAACAATCATTTATGTAGGCAGCATTGAAAGACATCACTTGTACCAAATATAAGAGGTATTATCTTTTTTAGTACCTTGTTCCACATTTTGAGCAAAAGTGATTATTGGCTTTTTTTTTTTAAGGCTTGCATTTTTCTAAAATCTTATGCTTGCTGTTGAATCTGACTTTCAGCTATTTATGGGTTTATTTATATCATATTACAAAATTATAATAGACAAAACAATACTGAAGTATGTCATATTCAGCTGAAGCTTGAAAGAGGAACACATTGATACTGAACATAATACATTCACCCAGAGGCATGTAGTGTTACAGCCAGATCAGAGCACACTGGAAGCAACTCATTGGCACGGAGGATTGGAGTACAAAATGTTCATTAGCACACCCACAGAAGGGCACAATATTAGATCTGAGCTCAAGTTCAGGAATAGAAATATCAAGTAAACCATCCTAACTCTGGGGTCTAATCAGCTCAGTCATTAGCTGACTTTTCAGAACATGCATCTTCCTGATTTGGACTGCAATTAAAAAGTGCAGATTCCATTAAAAAATTTGTTTTATTAAAATGACGAATATATATGTATAGGAGTAATGGGTATGAAATATCACTGTGGCATGCAGTGAATGCATAACCCACACCTTCAAATGTCTATATGTCAGATGACTCTACACACATCTCCACAGTAGTACTTCAATATACAGCAATAATGCATTAAATCATGTTAAACCCAAGTACTTACTGTACACACAGCAATCATCCATAAGCTCACCCAAATGATGCAATAAAATGCTAGATTTATCCATAAAGGAAGAGCAAATGGTGTAAAATGCACCAATGTTACACTCAAGGTGTGACTTTGCTTTAAAAACATAATTTACATTTTCTTGCTATAACTTAAGTTAGATGTACTTTACACATCATCAGAGGTTGTTTGATGGTGGTACTGCCAGTTACAGATCTAGGGGGGGCGCTATGAGCCTGCTTTATTCATTGTGCTTGGTGAACCATCAGCACATGTATTGTCAGCATCTTTCAGGGGCATTTATAATGTGCACAATTCCTATATGGCTTAATAATTACACATATAAAAATATAATAAGGCAATATCAAATTCCTCATTCCACACTTGTACCACAATAAAACATAAGAAATGCAATAACTGTTAACTTCCATCTCAGCAGCAGTGAAATTCTGGAATAGACCATGGGACAAAGAGTTCAATCTAAAAGCAGTAAGAGAGAGTAAAATGCTGAGAGTCAGAAGACATATGGGTTAGATGAGGGCAAAAGACAGGTAAAAAGACTAAAAAAATAACTGAACTCTTTTTTTCACAAAGACAAAGGAAGCGGAGGTGGAAGAATTGTGGTGAAATTCTGACTTCCTCTGTAAGCTTTTGGCATGATGGAGGGCCAAACTGAAGAAGAGTCTGGTTTAAAGAGCGCATAACAGAATGAGCACCACGATCAGGATGATGACAAGAACTCCAATAGCGCACCACTGTCTCCGACCTGCAACACACAACAACACACACGTCAAGACAAAATATCACAAACTCTAATGCTCTTACATCTTGCAGAATTAAGCTAGGTAAAAAAACAAATATGTATCTGTTTGAGTGGGTTTGAGAAATAAATGCATCAGTTTTATAAAGTGATGCAATACAAGTTATTTTTTTAGATTTTTATTTGTGCTGTCAAATGATTAATCGCGATCCAAAATAAGTTTTTGTTTACATAATATATGCGTGTATACTGTGTATATATTTTTTTATACAAACACATGAATGCATATATTTAAGAAAAATGTTTATATATTAAATATTTATATGTAATATCAAATATAAGAATATAAATATAAAAATGTTTATACATGTAAATATTTTCAAAATATATACTGTATGTGTGCATATTTATATACTTAATAAATCTACACAGTACACATATATTAGGTAAACAAATAATAATTTGACAGCACTTATTTAAAAAATGTTTTATTATACTTTAATTCAGCAAAGACAATAGTGATCAACAGTGATAGTAGATACTTTTACATCATTAAAAAAACAATACAGTTCAAAAAAACATTCTCCACCAAAATATTATGCAGTGTAGATGTTTTCAACATTGATAATAATGAGAAATGCTTCTTGAGCATAGGACTGTAAAATCGTTTTATTTGCCACTGATGGCATCCAAAATAAAAGTTTATGTATATGTGTGTGTACAGTTTTTTTTTACATGCATATATAAAATACACACACACAAACACCCAAATTTGATGATCATTATTATTCAGAAAATGTGAAAACTATTATAGAAACATACAATAAGGAGTAAAAGCACTCACTGCTGGTCATGTGTGAAACCTTCTCCATTTTCTTCAATACTGAGTCCATTCTGGAACCGGTCTGGTCCATTTCCTCATGAAACTCGCCAAGCATACTGGGACGAAATCACACATATTAACATGGAGTATAAAACAAATCCTGGGGTCCCTTCTTTGTACCTTACTTAACAAATCTGAGATGATCTGAAAGATGCCAGATCTTCTAATCGTGATAACGCATCTTCAATGAATTTGCTGATTTGATTAAAATATCTGGATTGAATTGTCTAAGATTACTGCGCATTCTCATTTTCCCCAAAAAGAAATTTTTTATTTGTATTTTTTTTTTTGCTTACACTGCCTGCTCATCCAGCTCGTCTCCAATCCTGCCGGACATGTCCTTCAGGACACGGATACTGCCTGAGACCAGTTCCAGCTGCTCATCCTGGTCCTGCATGATCAGCTGCAAGCACAAAAACATGACATCAAATAAAGAAGACTGTAGATTCAAAACTGTGCTATTAAGCATGTGAACTGCTTTGCACAAAAAGTCACACTTCCTTGTTTTCTGTAAAGCTTATAAAATGGAATACTGGCAAATAATGCTGGATGAGAACAATATTAAATGAGAAAAAGACTTCCTGTCTTTTACCTGCTGCTGTTCCTGCTGCTCTTGAATGTATCTGGAGTTTGCAGACACCAGGTGAGGCTCCAGACCGGAGAACCGATCCTTTGCCGTGGCCCCCAGCAGAGCCTGACAGACAGTGGCACGTTACTGATGTCACTAGCACACCATGTGACCATTTGGATTCATACATTTCAGCTTAATAGTGAACGAATCACTCACCTGTTTGTTTTTCTTCTCTGCTTGAGCCACAGCTGAGGGACTAGAGAGCTGCTCCTTCATCAGCTACATACAGACATACATTCATGCATATGAAAATACTGGAACTCCAACATAAAAAGAAAAACATGATAGAAACTGGGACAGGGATCGATACCTGCACGGATTTACGAGTTCGTTCCACAAATTCCCGCCTTTCCTGGAGTTCATGTTCTCCTAAACGGAACTTTCCAGGGTTTGCCTCCACAATACCTGATACAGTCAAGGACTATAAGGAGATCAGCATATACATTACCAGTCAAAAAGTTTAGTTTTTTTTTTTTTTTTTTTTTTTTTACAATACAACAAAGATGCATTAAAGGTGCATAGGTAACAAAAGTTTCTATTTTAAAACAGTGCTGCTCTTTTGAATCTTATCTATATAAATAAGTAATTTTTTAATCAATTTCAAAGTTTTTAAATTGCTTGTTTTATTTTTGTGATTATTTTTCTTCATGATTATTTTACTTGCTTTTATGTAAAGCACTTTAAATTACCATTGTGTACTAAATTTGCTATATAAATAAACTTGCCTTGGCTTATTCAAAGTATCCTGAAAAAAAACAATCAATACAAATATTTAGCTGTTCTCAACATTTATAATAAGAAATGCTTCTTAAGCATTAAATCAGCACATTAGAATCGATTTCTGAAGGATCATGTGACACTGAAGACTGCTGAAAAACAGCTTTATCATGAACTAAATTTGAAAATATAAACAAATAGAAAACTACTTTTTTAACATGTAATAATATTTCACAATATTACTATTTTTATTGTATTTTTAACCAGCAGCCTTGGTGAGCATAACATACTTCTTTCAAAGACAATAATAAAAAAAAAACTCAAAACCTTTGATGTTAGTTTACATCATTTTTCTAAATGTTAACATTTATATTTCCCTTTATTTAGACCAAACAGTCTTTTGGCACCTCCATCTCCCTTTTTACGTACCTATAAGTTTTTGTAAGTGTTTGTGTAAAATGATATTAAAGATGTTTGAAGGCATCATAGGCCTTTGGTTTACGGCAGGATACTGATGGTTTCGTGCAGATCCTCTAGGTCCCAGTCAATGGCCCTCAGGCAGTTTCGGAGTTCGTTGGTGCTCCAGTCCAGCTCATCGCGGCTGACAGGGGTCTCCTCCTGAAGCAGGTCCTCCCAGCGCTCGAACAGCCCCTGTGCCTTGGACAGGGCCTTCTGCACCTCCCTGTCAAAAACATGAGTAAACTGTGAAACCCCTTCTCCTTGATGGGAATGAAAGTTTATCATCTAGATTAAACAACACATGCACTGTGCCACAGGTGGTTACTGTCGTGATGGGGGGGGGGGGGGGGGGGGGGGTCTCAATTTATCAAACATGCATTACTACGACGAATACATTTAATTTATGTGTGGTTTCTAACTGTAACTGTACATTAAATGAATGGCAGAGACCAGAGTGTTTACACGCCTGTCAACACAAGTGACAAAAAAAACTCTCTGGCTTTTTTTAGACTTAATTTAACCATCCAAACTTCTAAAATGTAACTAGAAACACCGTCATAACACAACTTATTATTACACGAAAGCTGTTAATTAGTAAAGTCGCATGGAAACTCAAATAATGTGACATTAACTGGTGCTACACACAGTGATGAAGATGCTTCACTTACCTTTAACTTAGCCTGTCAATATCAAATCCGTGTCGTTTAGACAAAGATGGAAGACAGACATTATGACAGGGAAGAGTAAGTTAACTTTTCTTACCCTTTAACCACGAAAAAAGGATCCTCCATCGACATATTAGCCCCTTTGGTTCAGGAGCTATGTGAAGTCACCGGCAAGACGGCTCGTGTAATTCATGACGCACGGACTACTTTTCAAAATAAAAGCAAGTCTGGCTCCAACGAATAGAATAATTTAATCATTGCCAGTTGAGACATAAAACATGTTCTACAACTATATCAGATACTTATTATATATATAATTATGGATAATGGAATGAATAATTGTTGCTATAGTAGCCTAAGTTAATTTAAACGTGTGTAAAATGGTATTTTTAAACAAACTAGTTGCCTTTTTATCAGTAATTTGTTGAATAAACATGAATTGCATTCACATAATCATGTGTTATATCCCGTGAGCTTTTATACTAAAGCAGACACTGAGTGTGAAGCTATATATATATATATATATAAAGGTAATATATAATAATAACTTTCATTCCCATCAAGTAGAAGGGGTTTCACGGGTTACTCATTATATATATATATATATATATATATATATATATATATATATATATATATGTGTGTGTGTGTGTGTGTGTGTGTGTGTGTGTGTGTGTGTGTGTGTGTGTGTGTGTGTATGTGTGTGTGTGTTTGCATTTGTATTCAAACTATGGGCTTTATGTCCCATTGCTATTGTTAAATATTTATCTCTAAACCTTAAAAACATAAATCAGCTTAATGCATGCACGAGTACCAACACACATTTCTTGACTTGTACATAAAATGAACGCAACTAACAATAACAATGTGTAAATAATAAGCTCTAATTTTGTAGAAAAATAATGTGAAGTCTTTAATATGTTTGTTGAGAAGACAAAATAATTCATACTTGGATACTATTCACAAAGCATTGACTAATCAGTAAATCCCTGGATAAGTAGAAATGTCATAAATTTTTGCATTGTTTGTCTCTCATTTCCATAAAAGGGCTGTTAGCGCACCTTTGCCGCAGTCCTGACCTGATTCATAATTAATTTGGTTAGGTAACTGACCTAGATTGGCGCTCAAGGCTTTAAACATGCCAAGCTAAAGACAAGTTGGTGTGTAACATGTAGTTTTGCGATAGGTGTGTTAAACCGCTTAAAGGATTCCAATGTCTTTTCATGCCAGCTAGAGGCTTAAATCCCTGTGGCCTGTTCGCCTCCCCTTCCTATTATCCTCCTAGTGTTTAGTAACACTGTTCTCCTTCACTTCCTCCCCCAGCTCACAAAGTCACCGCTTCCTTCCCGTCTCCTGCCTTCCTCCCTCACCACACTCTCTGTTTCCTGTTCACACACTCTCCACCTCCAGTTAAAAGGCTGGCTGAAAGTTGTCAAGGCCTCATTTGTATCCTCACAAATGAAAAGTGATTTGAGAGAACATTTGAAATGGGGCTGACTATTTGAAAGAATCATAAAAAAACATGTTTTTCACATGAAAACATGAATTGCTTTAAATATAATAATGTCAACAGGTTTATTTGAGTGTTAGGGTTAAGCAAATATCCTTATATGTGAATGAAATCCACTGGGTCTGTGAGGTGTCCTCTTTAATATAGTGAAACCAGTGTGTGCTTTTGATCTCAGCTCCAAAGAATGCTTATGGAAATGAAGGGTGGATCTTACTGGAGGCCTGATCCCATGGAATGCAGTTCGTCAGAGAACAGTAATGAGGGAGCTATTTTTAAAGCAGTGGCTTTAAGGTCCGTCTGCTGAGTCACTCTATTTTCAAAACACATTTGGAGGCAAATGCAATGCTGTAGTATTTTAATTAAATCATCTGTTTCTATCTAGAAACACACATTCACAAACGAGACTTCTCTCACCCTGAGCAATAAATCCATATAATAAGAATGACATTTATTTCCAAGTATGCTTAAACAAATAATTTAAAGGAATTTGTGTTAATATAGGCTGCAGCTAGACAAATAACATATTTATTTTTATAATTAGTCATTTAGCAGATGGTTTTATTCAAAGCAACTTACAAACAAGGACAGTGGAAGCAATCAAAATCAACAAAAGAGCAATAATATGCAAGTGCAAGTCTCAGTCAGCTTAACGCGGTACATGTAGCAAGGGTTTTTGTTTTTTATTATATAATAAATAAAAAGAAAACAGAATAGAAAAAGAATAGAGCAAGCTAATGTTAGAGGCCTTTTCCGCTTTTTGTTAATTCTATAATAAATAATAATAAAACAAAATAGAATATAAAAAGAATAGAGAAGCTAGTGTTAATATTTTTTATAGAAAACAAGCAGTTAGTGAATGAATAGAGTGCAAGTATGAAAGGTCAAAGTTTTGTTTATTTATAAAAAAAATTAAATAGAAAATAATTAGAGTAGAGAGTGCTAGAGTCAGAGGTTCAAATAATGATGGAAGAGATGTGCTTTTAGGCAACACAACAAATAAGACAGACAATATAATAATATTATATTTTTTCTTATAAAAACCCCTGGTGCACGTTAACAAAATTCCTGAATCTAGACATAGCCAGGTAGCTCTTTCTATAAAAAGAACGTGTATTTGATGTGAGTGACAGCTGCCATCTGACCTTAATCGCTTTGCTTCCTAGTTACGTTCATGTGTGCAGAAGGGGAGGGGCTGTTGGATCGGTGACAAGTCCAAATATGGTCCGTGGTGCATCACTGGCTCCGCTGAGGCTGCGGAAGAAGAGCAGCGGAGGGCACGTCACGGCTTTTCCACTGCGCGCTCCCCGGAGGACCGACGGATGGCCCAAATATGGCGATTTAACGTGACGTCGAGCAGACAGAAGAAAAAAAAAAAGAAAAAGAAAAAAAAAAGATGTTTAACCCTTCCAAAGAACTGTAAACACTCGGGACATATCCATACACTTTTCAACAGAAATATTTTTCAAGTCGAGTTTGTTGGGTATGTTCGATTTAAAGAGAAAAGCATAATAAAACGTGAATAAAAATATAAACAGAATAAAAAACAACACAGCTAATCTGTGAAATGATGCGGTTGGTTATTATTTTCTATACACTCTATGCCTCACTCAGAGAATATTTTATTTATTTCGTTCTGGTCATCAGTGTAATTATATGAGCTCAAAAAAACAAAAACAAAAACAAAAAACAAACAAACACAGATCATCTGATGTCATGAAACGTTTTACTACTGCCGGGAATTTGATACAGTGCTATTATAACAATGCCTGTGATGTCTGTCATGACGCTTTCGCAGAGCACTGCCATTAAGGCCATAGTTGCCAGATTTCGTTAAAGAATGCGTTTTATTATTATTATTTATTTATTTATTTATTTATTATTATAATATGAGCATATCTTTAAAAAGCTCTTTATTGTGCTTTTACTTTCCATGATTATAAGAATAAGATGAAAAATACTTTTGTTTAATTAACCTATCTTATTTTGGCCAAATGTCCCATTCATGAATGCAAGTTTGTTGACTGAACTAAGGCTATACAGAAAATAGAGACTCTTTAAATAAGAAAGCTATAAATGCTTTAAATACAATTGATTTGTTTTGAAATTATGTCTATGCCCAATTGTACCCTTATTCGTATCTTATATTATTACCCCCTGGCATTTATTTATTTGGTTAATTAGTTCATTTTTATTGTTGCTTTTTTCATTTGAATGAAAGTGCATGTATACTAAAACGAAAACTTAATTATATGTATGTCTGCACTATGTTTTCTGTATTGGAAGCTCCTAGCACCAAGATGAATCCCACACCTGGCAATAAATCAACACACACACACACACACACACACATATGTCATATATATATATATATATATATATATATATATATATATATATATATATATATATATATTACAATAAAAATAACAACTACAGTACTACATAAATAATATTTAAATAACACCTAATTTAATGCATGTATTTTCTTATTTTATGCTAAACAAAACAAGTCGGGAGCAGCGTATAATAAGTGGACATGGCAACACAGAGCATATGTTGACTTGATACTTCAGCGCTTGTGCCAATGTGACGTATGTTGACAAGGGAGGGGCGTTTATAACACCCAGGGGAATGGAAACTCTTTACGTCACCGAAGCGCAGATAAAACACCGCCCTGAGAGAAGAAAACTTTTAGTTCTGCAATCCACTGTGAAGACCTCAAAGCGCCGAGGTTTTAAAAATTAGACAACAGGTCTAGAACTGAAAGATTCCGATACACTGTCAACACAATGGACGTCGAGGCCAAGAGAATCATGGCTCTCTCTATTAGTAAACTGTATTCATTAAGGACCCAGCGCGGGGGACTGAGACTTCACCGGAGTCTCCTGCTCTCCATGACCGTGAGAGCCGCGCGGGACATCTACCACACCGCGCAGCTGCTCAGAGACGCGGAGGAGGAGCAGGTCGTTCCGTGCGCCCCCGAAGCGGCTCCAGAGGAACCCATGGAGATTAGTAAAGACACTCCGAAGGAGGTCGCAGTGAAACCTAAAGAGACTCTACAAGAGGACAAAGAGAACCGATGCGCTTCTGAACAGCACTCCAGGAAGCGCCGCGGCAAGACGGCGCTCGAGGCTGACTTTCTGCCTCTGAAGAAGGCAAAAATGGAAACGGATGAGGAGAAGCAACATCTCCAGGGCGAGGTTCTGAGGACTAATAATGGAAACAGCTGTCGCCAGACTGAAACTCTGACTTCCTTCCCATCAAATCGAGCCATCGTGGCGTGTTGAGCAAGATGCGCTTTGGATCTTTCCGAGAATCGATTTCCCTCGATGGGAATTTCCTGGACAAACTGGTTCGGTTCGACACGGACCGGTTCTGCAGCCCGACACCTGTGCGGCTGGCTCAGCTCGCCATATGAGCTCCAAGAAAGGCCAGGATCAGCAGGAATACAGGACAGGTGGTGGATACTGTGATCCCAAGAGCAATGGAATCACCAGAGCTGCTATTGTTCAGTGAGAGGAGTCAGGTGACTCCGTTGACTCACGTTTGAACTGTTTGAACTGGGAAGATAGGCTCTGAAGTCTACGAACTTTACAACCTCAAACAAGAACAACGCTGATGGCGTATGAGACAAAACACTGCTGTGACACTTGAAAATGTCTTTGCCAAAATGTGTTAAATGTCACTGTTGCACTGATCAATTGCACCATTCATTATGTATTGATAATATTAATTTAAGAAGGACTTGATGGACTGGTATCATGTGAAGCTGATTTCAGTGTTCATTGGTTGCAATAAACATGCAAATGTTTAAAAAGCATCCTGTTGTAAATGTTTCATTTAAAAACAAAACGTTTCAAACTCTGCATGACTAGTTTGGAATAATCTTTGTGAGGGAAAAATCTATTGAAGTTGTTTCTACATTTTAACCAGCAAAGTTCCTTGATTAAACAACAGTATTATAATGAACAATTTCTGGTCAAAAAGATTTAGGCTTACCAGAAATATTCAGTAAATAAGTAGATTAAATATTTCCCATGATTTCGAGATTTTTTTTAATACATTTTTATAATGAAATTTATTATTTAGGCTATTAAGTCATCTAATTCAGCTTTAAAATACAGTTTCCATAAAAATTTCTAAGGAACTCAAGATTAAGCAACGGGGTTCAGTCAGATCATGTTTGTGATATGTGACTATAACTTAGTCATCATCAGTAATACTTAGGCCTATCTCACGCTGATCCTAAACCCAATATTTTGCTATAACATAACATTATCTGTTACTCCCGTGTAGGCGATGAAAAAGGCATCAGCTGGAAACACTAGGGTCAAGTGTAATTTCCCTTCATTAGTCAGCAAGATCTGTCTGAACATGTCCATGAGTCATGAAATTTAGTTTTCCCATGAACATACACACACATTTAGGCTACTAGCCAGCATCAGACTATGTAATTTTCAAGCTTAAAGTCCCAGCATTACACCATTCAAGACTAACATCAGTAGACCTCAATGAGAAATTATTAATGTGAAACTAGAGTCCACAGGCCTCAGAGCATGAATTTTAATCACTTCTTTAAATAGTATATTATTGTGTTTCAGGCTCTGGTGGTTTTGCAGGGCCTAAAAAAGCATGTTAGAATTTTAGAAGCAAGTACATGTTATCAAAGATTTAGACTGACCCAAAAGCATGTGAATAGCCTTCATAAATGACCGGCATGAGTTAGTATGATTCATTGCTTTGATTGTAAATGTTGGGTTGTGGGGGTGGATCTGCACAGCATAGGTGTGCAAGATATTTCAGGTAGCAGGTTTTGGCGCCAGGAGTCTGCTGAGCTGACAGGAAGTGAAATTTTTAGGTGGAGATCAATTTGATTGGGTGAATCCTCAGCTGGGAAACGGCAGGGAGATAATTACAGAAACTCATTTTAATATTAGTCACTGAAAACCAGTTGAATACAGATTGTGTGAAACCTAAGCTGTTTGTTGTGGGTATGTGTGACCGTGAGTGTAAACCTCAAGCCTGTTTCTGATACAATACCGGTTTCCTCCAGGGTGGTCTTAATGTGGCTCTTTCACCACTGTAACTAAACAGACAGGAAGGGGGAAATTATAGTGATTTTGACCTTTTCAACTTAAATTAAAATCATAAAACAGTGTCGTCATGATTAACCATTATTACTACCAAAATAATAATAGTAAAACAAAAAAAAATAGTCTTGATATATATATATATATATATATATATATATATATATATATATATATATATATATATATATATATATATATATATATATATTAAAGTGCATTATTATTATTTTTTTAACCAGACTAATTATATTATGTATATCCTACAGGATATATCCACAATAATGTTATATAATGCTAGAAAATGAGTGACAATATTAATATAATCAAAAGAATTTCTGTCTGTCTGTAAATATTTATATCTCTTTCTATAAATTGTAATTACATTTAAATAATTTTTAATCTCTATGTTTATTGTTAACAAGATATTAATCAGGAATTTGTTTATTAAGACGTCTCATAAAGTAAGTGTAAAATATATTGTTAGAATTCTTTACATATTCTGTGAGGGTGTTTATATGCACAGTTAATAATGAATTGTTTCCTGGGTCGCTCATACTTGGGATTTATCATGGAGCCACTGAGTTAACAGGCCAGATCCTTAATCATTGGCTGGGGGTATAAGCACTTCCTGAACAGTTGTCAGTGTGTGGCATCACTTCCCCCACCTGAAACACTGAGCTCGATTGAAACCCTTTCAGATTGTTGTATAGGTGTGAATGCACATGTAAAAGAGAGGATTTTGCCCTCTACAAAAAATCCTCAATTGTTTTGTGCAGAGGCTGAAATCAGACACAAGTTCACACACAAACTGCAGTCGCACATCTGAAGACAAGAGATGGGTTTAGAATGCATTCTCTCTGGTTTTTATTCAGGTTCTTTAGGAAGAGTTCTGTTCGGAATTACAAAATGCACTGGTAGAAATAGCAGAGAGACAGAGAGACAGAGGAAGAGAGAGAAAAGGGGGAATTTTTCATAGCCAGAATAAATGTGTAACATCACCAGTTTCAGGCAGCCTCTTTCACAGCTCAACATCAGCAAAAGGGTTTTTGATTTCTTCTTAAATCAGAGTGATGTGCAGTCTGTCATACTGAGAGTCACTGGGTATCTTTTCACTTTTTTTTTCTTTTTTAACTCATTTCCACAGCATGTTGTGTGCTCACCTTACCTACAATTCTCAGAGAACAGTTGGCAATAGAAACAAACAAACATTATTTGAGTTTTATCATGTCTCTTGTATTATTTTATTTTTTTCCCTTTTTTGTCTTTTTCATTTTTTAAAATAGAAGAAAAAAGGAACACATTGCTCATAAAAACATCTTACTATATTTATATATTTATACATATATATACTCTTTTTCTGTATATTTCTTTTTAAATTGTATAATTCCTGAAGTTGACTTGTTAACCCACATAGTGGCATGCACATTGCACATGCAAATCAGTAATTAAATACCTCTCTTTATCATGGCCTTTTTTTTCTTTTTAAACTTCCTCTTTTGCTTCTAAATGGTTCAGGTCAATAGTAATATGGATGGCGGGTGGGATATGGGTGATTAATGAGAGATGGGACGGGTCTGTGGGTGTCACGGTGACAGTGGCTGTGCGCTCACAGGAACTTCCCCTCACACTCGCACATTCACACCACACGCTTCAACACACACGAGCACTCCTGCTGACCGGGCAAAAAACACACTTCCTGTCTTGTGATCTGCTTACTATTAGAGAACCGCAACATTCAATCTGTTAATTTCTCTGATTTAATGCTATATTTTTTTATTACATTTTTTTGAGAGCAAAGCATCTATTCTGGCATTGGTGCACTTAAAAAGGAAAATTATGTAATTGATTACTCGCTCAGTGATTTTCTTTAATTTGCAGAACACAAAATAAGATATTTTAAGAGAAAAACAACATCTTGTACCCCCACTGACGTTCATTGTACAGACTAAAAATATTGAATCCTTCAAAAAAATTGACATTCTTCACTTTTGTGTGAACTACTCCTTTAATTGTGTATAATTATGATCTATGTTTTAATGTTACAATTCATACATTTATATGAAAATATGATTTCTTACATATTAGTTATCAATATAATCTCAATATAGATTCTACTTGAATAAAGAGACCATGACATGCATAAAGAATGAGAGGAAATGAAACATAGGAAAATGACGATGTTGAAGAAAGAGGATGAACACAGACTGTTGCAGGAAGTTTATGAATGAGATATACAAGAGTTACAGAAGAGAAAGAGATTGATAGACCCAACAAAACAAGTTAGATAGACATGGATAGACAGTCGAGGTACAAACATGATGACCCTCTTCGCTTTCGCGATGGCTTCGCATCTACGGTCAATGGGAAACTGTTCATTTAAGGCACTATGAAACGAATTGCCTTCAAATTAGCTCGCAGACACACGTGCACACACTCGCAGATGACTGTCCCACTGTCACATGGATGAACCCAACCCTCCGATCTTCTGGAATAGTGGTGATGGATTCATATCCGATCTTGGATTTGGATCAGATGAGGGTGATAATGAAGTATGCCATGGTAAATGCTGAGCATAAATGCATTGGCAAACCCAGCACTAAATTACCCAAGGTGCACAATATCATTTGACAAGATGTTTTTTGTTTTGTTTTTTGGCATGCACATTGCCTGTGCTGGCCACAGCTGTGCCTCAAGTTCTTGCTCTCATACATACAGGGAAGAAAAACTACATTACCCATCACCCCCTCCCTTTTCTCCAGTTCCCCCACACGTTAGCATGCACACACATGTAGTTCTGTTCTGTACAAAGGGAGACCACAGGAAGTGGTGTAGCTACATAGAGGGTTACTTGTTTTGGCAGCACTCAACCATTGAAGGAAAGCCCTTATTTTGTATGAAACAGAAAGAAAATACAGCTTTGTTCTACAAGGACGATACGAAACAAACAACACATGCTCAAATGCAAGTGTGTTGTGTATCTAAGATGATTCTCTTGTGTGTTGAAAACTGAAAATGGCTTCGGTTGGGACAGAAAATGAAGATGCGAGTTGAAAACAAAGCAATAAAGGCATTGACACTGAGAGCAAAAGAGGGTCAAAACTAAACTGATGAACAAGCAGAGCCAAAGAAAGATGAACCGGTCATAATTATATTTGTAAACTCTTAAAGGGACAGTGCACCCAAACAAAGAAAATTCTTGATATCATTCACCCTCATTTTATCTAAAGCAAGATGACTTAATTTCTTGTGTGTGAAATTTTTAATCTACTTCTGTGCTATATTTAAACTCCCCATGAATGAATGGAATACTGCCATGTTTATAATAAATGATTTATCCATGCACATCATTTTTTAATTCATGTGCCCAATCAATTCTTGATTGGAAAAACATGCATTTTTTTCCACTTCAATATGTTTTATTTGTATATGCATCACAATAGAAAATAAAAAGTAATTGCAATTTACTCCTAATGCCAAATTTAAGCCTTTCTAGGATCTTTCTAATTTGTTAATGAATCATTCTGACAGGTTCTGTCAATCGGTTCAACCAATTTCTAAAATCTTTAGTTAATAACTTGTATTTCAGTCCGTTTTTCACACAAACATCTCGTATGATTTATAAAACTTGGAATATATTCACATGGACTACTTATATGGAACTTTTGTTACCTTTTTGAAGTTTAAAAGCCTCCATTCTTACTCATTTTAACTGCTCTGAAAAAAAGCAACAGTAATCCTTGAACATCTCTCTTTTTCTGTTCTAAAGAAGAAAGTTTGTAAATGGTTTGGAATGAGATGAAGGTGAGTAAATGATGACAGAATTCTCTTTCTTTGGGTGAACTGTTCCATAAAAAACCACAACCTTCTGCTATCTCTTTATAATGAATAAAATCAAATTGAATTAATAATCTATCAATCCACATCTTGAGCTAAAATGGAGCAAATTTCCTGCATTTCAAGTGTTTTCGGCAAAGAAATACAAGACCAAGAGAACTTCTAAATGGGCATATAATTATTAACCATGCAAAAGGTCTAGCTAACATTCATGCCTGACAAAAACAAGCCTTTCTGTCCTTTTGCTAAAGACCTGAGAAGTAGAACAATCCCTCCGATGTTCGATGCAACTCTCTGAACGAGCAGGGTGAGACAAATCAAAAAATGGCTGCCATCCACTTGAGGAAGCATTGCTAAGAGAGACAGAGATCCTAGATGGACACCCTGACAGAACTTGGTTGTCATTTCCCTTAATTACTCTCGAGTAACTCAGCATATAACCGTGCCTCCCTGTCTTTAAAAAGCCCAGCAGACAGCGCAGACATGGGGACTTGTTAAGGCGTAGTGTGAGTCCATCACATTAAGAGAGAGATAGAGGGGAGAGGGAAGAGAGGCAGGGGAAGGGTTAGTGTGCGACACTAGAACAGAAGGCACTGTGGCTCTGCAGGTTCATCTAGACCCATGGCCATCGAACCAGGGGCTAACTGGGGGCCAGCTGTAGATAAATGTGGGCCAAACATCAACAAACACCCAGAAAACAGTGGTTTCCTCCCTAAAAGTCTTGAATATGGGTTGGAAAGGAGAAGGGATCACATGAAATGACACTATTTGTATTTTTTAGGAAAACAAGTACTGTGGATTCCATGACTCTGGGACAGAATGAAGATAAGAAAATTGAGAAAATACAGAACCGCCCAACTGACTTCAAGATTAGACGAATGTGATGAGCTTTTCTGAAATAAGTGAGTGCTTATGTTGAAAACCTATTGAATCCTTTTCGGCTTCATAATGTATGGCATTTTTTGCATCTTTCCCATAAAGAAAGATCAGAAATGAGATCTCTTTAACATCTCAATACTTACTCCTAGAGAGAAAATTGAGACTTTTGGTCTTTTTCTAATGAGAAAAAGATCTCACACGTCTCCTTTAGAATTTCAAAAACACTCTGCGATTTGCTAAACACCAAGTCTGCAATCAAAAGTCAAAGATATGCTACCCACTATCATTTTATAGATATATATTCATAACACATCTCAACAAATGTCTCATTTGCGTCTATTTTTTTTTTTTTTTGAAGGATTTAGGAGAATAAAATTGTCTGGAGGGGAAAGCCTGTTGGAATGGGATTTCATAAACATTTGACTTTTCTGATGTTTTGAGATGGTCCGATAGGTGGGGGTCAGCTGGACGGGTTCAGTGACAGTAGGGGAGGCACCTCTACACCCCTGTGAGATATATGTTTGGCTGTATCATTGTATCCTGAGCAGAAGGAGGGGGGTCTCAGATTGAGCAGGCAGCCAAAGACATAACAAGCTGCCCGTGGCAGGGAACAGGAAGGCAGGGTGGAAGAATTGTTTCCAGTTACGTGATCAAAGACTACCCAGGTCAAAACTCCCAAAAAACTCCTGTCGGAAAAAAAACCTGCTTTGTCACCTATCGGGGGACAGTTCTGCAAAATCTAAAGTTCTTTAAGTGCCCTCTGGCGACCGTATTTTCATAAGGGATTGTTTGTCCATAGTCTAGCCTGGTTTAAGCTGCGCAACAGCACCACAACATGGACAAAGAGTAAACAACAACATTCATCACCCAAAATACTAACTTGCATTAACTCTACATTAGCTTGTGAAATAATTCAAGGGGTTAAAAACTGACCCTCTATAAAACGGTTTCATCAGATCACACTGTTGTGTGACCATCTTTTTCTGTCAAGAAATAAATATGGAATGGACCCTGAATTTGTCTGAAAAACTCTGACACAAAAACTGCCCGAGGGTATCCTGAATGCCCCAACTCTCTCTTTTAAAACATTCTTGAGCTCTGACCCAAACGATTCACTACAGATAGGAATATTCTACTCAGCTGAGGTCACAAGTACGTAAACTTCAGGATGCTATCAGGAGCGCATCCTTATAGACTCCAATTTGTGGTGAACGGAACCGAAAATAAGGTTCGAAACAAGATGGCCACAACAGACAAAATTCGCGAAAACAAGACAACAGTCACATGATCACCTCTATCTTCATCAGCATCACCGTTATCTTCATCAATTGCATTAAGATAGTTTTCATCATTAAAAGACTATTGTTATTGACAATAGCAAATGAAGCCTTTAGAAAGGAAAATGTCTCTCACCCCGTTTCTCTCTCTGTTCGCAGCCATGGCCGACAGAGCCGTAATGAGGGAGATTTCACCATTCAGGCTCGTTTTAGTGCAATCCAAAGTAATAATAAACAGTGCAGAACATCATCTGGGATCCTCAGATGGATATAACATAGAAAAAACCCTCAGGTCTGTCTCGCTATTTAGAAAGGTCTGCTGCGTCTATCTATAAACTCCATCAGCATGTAAAGATCTGTAGACATGGCAAGAGCAACAGGGAGAAAACGAGAGAAAGAACTTCCAACTGAATGGAAAAAAGAGAGCTATCACCCCCCTTCCCACAGTAAATCTTCTGTCTGATATATATATTTATATATATTTATATATATATATTTTTTTAAATCAATCATGCAAGTTTCCATCAGATTTTAGTCCAAAAATATCAAAGAAAGCTGAGCAAATGCAACAGAATAACCAAGCTCCAAATGTTCGAAAAGAAGTAATCAATTGAAGACATTCTGAAGAGGTAATAGTCTTTCCGTCCCATCCTCATCTGCCGTTTCGTTCTTTTTCCACGGCCTTTTCCTTGTCAGGACCGTGTAGCAGTTTGTGGGTGGGGTTTCGGTGTGCCACACCCACCCGCCTCCTCACCTGCACTGGGTCCTTTCATAAACCATGCCTCTTTGATTAACCCCTCCCCCAAGTGATGAAGTCACTCAGCATCTTGAGTTGGTAACAGTAAACGCAGATGATAAAACTCATCGATATCGGCCAGCACATGGGGCTGGTTTTGCAGTAGGTAGAGCTCTCGTTCACAAGAACACTTGCTTTTTCCTTTAACAATGTCTGTTTTTTCTTCCCTTTTTATTTTTTGGGTCTTTTCAAGAGGCATAGATGTGAGGGGGAAAATGGGTTCTGGCTTCTTTTTCACAATTCTTTTTTTTTCTTCTTTTTTGTTTTTGTTTTGATTGAAAGAGAATGTTGCTTCTCATTTTTTCCATCGGGCAAGAAGCATTCGGTCTTTCTTAGTTTGAAGTGGAGCATTTAAACACAACGACTCTGATCTTTAAAAGTTCAGTCCATCTAAACGCAACCACCCCAATTCTCGCTCATACGCTCCCATTCCCTTGCGTGCTGAGCAGCATGGGAAACGTAGTCCAGAGAGCAGGAGAAAGCTTTAGAGAGAGAGGGAGTAGGGGAGCTGTATGTGCTGCTCCAAGGCTCAGAGTCTCACAATGGGGCATTCGCCCTGTTTGCGTTTCCCCTTCCACCCCCTCTCTCCCTGCTGCAGTGCATAAACATCTTGGTATAAATTGAATGGTGCCCCCTCCTGGTCACCCTGCACACTAACACCAATCATCCTCGTCCGTCTCGCTATACTGTTCGTGCAACCCCTTCCGGGGCCCACGGCCATGGGGCGGCCGGTGTGGGCCTGGGTGGGGGTCGCGCCGGTGCGGGGAGGGCGAGGAGGAACGGTAGCCATTAGGCATACGACGTGGGTGCAGGGGAGGCCCTTGACGAGCAGTTCTTGGTGATCTGGGATGCGGGAGTGGATGAGGGTGGGGGTTTCCCTGTGTTAGACTCTGCTCATAGGCAGGCGGCTCATGGTGCCGCTCATATTCATAGTCCCGTTCATAGAAAGGTCCGTCGCCCTCCAGGCTGTCAGGCAATGGGCCCCAGCGGCCATGACGTGGGGACCTGGGAGATGCATGCCTGGGAGAGCGCGGGGAGGCGTGCCGGGGTGAGCCGTGATGGGGCGAGGCATGGCGGGAGGGTGGATGATGGTAGGGCGGTTCGTGACCCGGTGGAGAGAAGTGTCGCGGGGAAGGGGAACGGAGTCGACCCTGGCCCGGGGAGCCGTATGGAGGCTTGCGGACGGCAGGGGAGTAGGTGACATGAGGGCGTGGTGTAGACGGTGTCTGGGGCAACTGCCGGCGACCACGTCGGGGGGTGCTGGTCCCCGACGTCGAGGGAACGGGGCTTCCGCTCACAGAACTACTGCCCTACATGAAAATTAAAACAAGGCAAATAAAAAAACACCACAAAATTAACGTCAAACAAAAGAGAGTAGCACACACCGGCAAGAGGGGAAGGATGTAGAGGAGGATGAGGAGATAGAGACGTGGGAGAGTAAGTGAAAAAAGAGAGAGAGAGAGAAAAGTGTGGAAACAACAACATCAATAAAACCAGAAAGAAACAAACCGGTAATGAGGCAAAACAGCAGACACAGAGAAACCACAAGTCACATCGAGAAAAATGGACAGAAACCACAGTGATAAAAGAAGATAAACAAAAGAATAACACAAAAAAAAGAGAAACTGATTTCAGTAAGCAGTCATGATAAGGTCACAGGTGTGCATATGCTGTCTGGTTTCAGTCGACCCACACCTGTGTGCTCAAGATCCCTTTCATCCCTCAGGCTCCGCATTGCAGGTTACTGTAAAACCAAGGACTTACGCACATAAAAAGCTGAGCTGAATGAAGTGAATAAAGGAAGGCTTCAAAATGATGCTACTTCATGAAATTTGCTATTTTCCTTCACCTTTTAATAAAAATAATGGTCATGCCAATTGATAATGAATTCCACAGTATTTAAAATACTTGATATTTTATATATTTGTTTAATGGCATCTTCTCAATAAGTACTAAGAATAAAGACTAATATATCACTGGTATCAGTATTGATACTGATGGCTCTAATTTATTATTTTTACATTATTTATTACATAAGCCCATTATAAATAATCTCCACCTTTTATATAGTTTGAATGTTGATGTTTCTGCCTCTGTCAGTGCTCAAACTTTTTCAATGTTATTTCTACCATTAAAAATGTATGAACTTATTGCAACGTGCAAAGTTATTGTTACCGAAGAACAGGGCAGTGCAAACTATAGTGGACCTGACAGCAAATCTGAAACTCATAAGTGATGTTGCTTATATTATATGTGATAAAATTAGAAACTGAAGCTATAATAATAACAAACAATTTTTCAAGCAGCAAATAATAGCCAGAGGAAAGGTGGGAAACATTTGGATAAATCACACTCTTACAGAGCAAGAAACATTGATTAAAATGTATTAACAAGTGCAGATCAGAGAACGAAAAACATTTAATCTGAAATGACCCATTTATGTACTTTGTGAGTTACTTCCAAAAATAATGTTACATTTGTTCATAAAATAAAAGTGGTATTTCAGTGAATGTGTGCCCCACCTGTCTATGCCCTCTCCCCTCACTCGGTGAGCGGGACCAGTGGCGATCAGTTCTGTCTTGAGGATGACGGTGGTAGTCGCGCTCATGACCGTACTGCTCTTTATCCACCGAGCTGCTGTGGTGGTGATGATGATGATGGTGGTGGTGGTGGCGACGGTCTTTTGCTCGACCCCTTTCTCGTTCTCTCTCTTTAGTCGGAAGGTCACCTGATTGTGTAGTGGTGCTGAGATCTGTGCCCAGACCTGTTAAAGCCAGCACAGAAATGAGATGAGATACACACTTTTAGACCAAGTGTGTAACCATGTCATGAACTTTGGGGGGGTGGGGGGGACCAACATTCATCAACATTCATATATGCAGTATATATATATATTTTTTTTTCCAATTGTGACCTGTGTCTGCATCTGTATAGCGAGCAAGGGATCTCTCTGAGGTGCGGTGACTGCGGTCTCTCTCCCGGTCTCGATCCCGTTCTCTTCTTCGTGGACCGTGTCGGTGACCCTCTTCTGACACCACCCGTTCCAGAGAGTAATCGTCCAGTCGCACGCCTCGTCCTGAACGTCCGTGAACCAGTGAAGATGTAGAACGGCGCATTGGACTTGTGTCTGTGATGGTCTGCAGAGAAAGAAACAAGGTAGGAAGAAAGAAGGTAGAAAAAGAGTGGGAAAGGAAAGAAGTTTACATTGATATGTTTTCACAGAGCAGCTTGATTATATGCAGTGTTACAAGTGCATATGTGTGCGTGTTTGAGAACATTTGAACGTAATTTGGTTAACACTCAGCCCATTCCGCACCCAGAGAGAAAACCAAGGCACAGGTATATCCGTCATGCTCAATTAAGACAGAGCGAGAAATAGTAATATATAGAGAGATGGATAATTGGTGATTGAGAGAGACAGAGAGAGGCAGAAACAGGCAGACCAACAGACAGAGAGACAGAGAGACAGAGAGACAGAGAGAGAGAGAGAGAGACAGACAGACAGACAGACAGACAGACAGACAGACAGACAGACAGACAGACAGACAGACAGACAGACAGACAGACAGACAGATAGATAGATAGATAGATAGATAGATAGATAGATAGATAGATAGATAGATAGATAGATAGATAGATAGATAGATAGATAGATAGATAGATAGATAGATAGATAGATAGATAGATAGATAGATAGATCATGCCTTACATGCACTGCAGTTTTTCTAATTCAGTCGGGACCATTAAATACTCAAGTTTCTCTGCCATAGCTGAGCACACAGAACCCAATCCAGCCAAACAAAGTTCAGCACATTTGTCCATGCACACATCCGGAGACATGATGGTCAACATGACAATCTATAGCATGTATGGACACACAAAGACATTCTTGGGCACATAATGCTCTTCTGCATCAAAATCACTGAAATATCCCTTTACACTCTTCTTCACTCACACACACAATGCTTTATGCCATGCGCCTGACTGAATCATGCTAACAACACGACCATTACTAGCAGCAGGTTTTCCTTTTTGAAATCCATGCGTCAAGAACTACGAGACAGCGAAAGCTTCCCATGTCCACAGGACCAGAAATATAGAGATAAGACACAGGCAGACACACACACTCGCACTCACACACACATAGGGATACAGGGCTGCATAAGTGGACAGGAAAAAGGTATATAGAGAGAAAGGTATAGCGACGAACAGAATATACCAAGGGAAAACAGGAAAAGAGGGTGAATAACAAGAAGGATGGCGTGAAATATAGAACAGTGTGACGTCAAGACATAAAGAGAGACAGAGACTCCTAAAACAGACAAAACAAGAGAGGGGGAATGAGGGAGAGCATGGAGAAGAGGCAGAAAGCCAGAGACGGTACATACACTGAGGTTACTTCCTCGCGGCCTGTGTCTCCGTCGCTGTTGAACAGCAGACAGACGGTGTGCAGAACAGGACACACGCATGAGACCACGGGACGATATATACAGAGCACAGCAGAGAAAGTGTGTGAGGAAAAAAAGAGAGGGGAAAATAAAAGAAGAAAATAGGAAATGGAACAAGGAGGAAAGGAAAAGGTGAGTAGGAAATCAAGGGGCACAGAGATATGAAATGAAAATGATGCCAAATTAAATGTGCAACATGACGGAATGGGCAAGAAAGATCACAGGGTTGAGAAATCATCAAAACAAGAAGGAATCGATGAAAAGACATCATGGGAAATCCATGAATAAGGACAGAGACCGAAACAAAAGGAAGCAAAAACAAAATGGAGAAAGAAAGAAAAAGTAAAACCACAAAATGACAAAGTAAAATAGAGAATATGAATGACAATGAAATAGGGAAATAGGGAAGGGAAATAGGAAACCAGAAAGAGAAAGGAGGAAGGAAGAAAAAAGGGAAAGAGCAAACCATGAGCAAACATTATGGGTAAAACAGAAGAAAACAGGAAGTCCATAAAAAAAAACAACAAAAAAAAACAAACAAACAAAGAAATAAAAAGCCAAATTTAAAAAAAGAAATTATGACAAAAAAGGAGAGCACAAAAAACAAGTAAAATGGAAAAGAAAAACAAAAAGGAAATGGATGGAAATGGAAATTCCACAGGGAATTATGTGTTAAAACAGAGACAGAAAAAACAAGATTAAAGGAGAGATTAAAAGCAAAGTGGAGAAGACAAAGAAAGAGAAAAATAGTGATCCCCATTTTAATTTAGAGAGAGCACAGAAACACACAGGCATTGACAGGAAGGGGTTGGGGGGAGGAGGAGGAAAAGGAAAAGGAAAGAGAAAAAAGACAAAAATTGAGCAAGTGTAGAGGAAGATAGGAAGCACACTAACACACTTACCGCAGCAGAACGCACACTCTGTGGGGCAGAGCAGTGTTAGACAAGAGTGAGTCACAAGAACAACAACCACATCTATGTTACATCTTTACACCACATGGACAAACACAGATTTGGATCCTCACACTTCCTGGAGTGTACTGTACACACCACACTTCCAACACACAAGTGAATGTATATTGATTCTAGCAGATTCTTACTAGTTTTTGAGGTTCTATGTTTAGCTCACCTTCACACACACTTCAAAACAGAGACACACGACTTCCTCACATTGGTCTTATACACACTCGGACAAATTGCTAAATCCAGACACATCTCCAGAGGAGAGTCAACCAAGAAATCATGGGGGTTATGCCAGGGTGAGAAATGCAGTGTGTATACACATTTATGCATTATAGCATAAAAGCATAATTTCTTCTATGTGATGTGTTGTGGGTGTATGTTTGCGGAATCGAATGTTTTGAGCATGTTACTGCCTCCAGAGGTTGATTTGTGGTAGTGTTTCAAAGGGACCTGGTGAAATATCTCATCAGGTCAATAGGTCACAGTACATTGGGTATGCAAATCAGTGCATATGTGCATACTTAATTTTGGCCTTTTAATGCATGTAAGGGATGCGTCTTAAAATTAGTCAACAGGTAACTGGCTACTTTCATATATAGGGATCTGTCCGTAGAGGCCGAGGCCTGGCCCCCTGACTTGTCTGCTCCCCCATGGGTGCGCGTGGATGTGTCTTTGGGGAGGGAGGAGAAATGTCACGCCCATGGACTGTCTGTTTGTTTTCCTCCCCCACATGCTCTGTTTACCATGTGTCCTAGTTTTTCCCTCATGTCTGATTGTGAAATTGATTCCAGGTGTTTCTTAATTTCCTGGTTTGGTTCCCAATTTAAGCCCTGTGTTTTCCTGAGTCCTGCATCATTTCCTGTGCTATTCATGCGTTCCTTCCTTGTGAGTTAGTAAAGACTGTTCATGGTGATCTTCTCCGTTGTCTCCGTGCTCCTAGTTCCTGCACAGTAGCGAACCTGTGTGTTTTTAATATTAATTATAATAAGAAATATTTATTGAGCACCAAATCAGATATTGGAATGATTTCAGAAGGAACACATGACACTGAATTTGGTATAATAGCTGCTGAAAATTCAGCTTTGTTATACAAGGAATAAATTACACTTTAAAGTATATAAAAATAAATAACAGCTATTTGCTGATAATTTGCAATAATATTTTACAATTAGTTAGGCTGTAAAACTTTAATGGAATACTTATACAATCAATTAGTTGATAATTCCATTTAAAAAAAAAAATCTTTAACTAATTATTTAGGCCTGGAACTATACATTTTGTAATTATGCACAAGCTGTTTTCTGTTACTTCTGTCACTACCTCAAAACCAACTCTGGCAGCAGCACACTCCAGACACACCAAGGTTTTCTTGAAATTGAGCTAGGGTGTTATGATGATGCACTGAACCAACTCTCTCTCTCTCTCTCTCACACACATGCACGCGCACACACACACACACACACACACACACACACACACACACACACACACACACACACACACACACACACATTCAGACAGCCATGCATGTAAGTGAAGATCAGGGTGGGAGCCACTTATCCATGTGCCCTTTGACTTTTGACAAGGACATGCTAGCATTTATTGGCTTGTTAGCATGACAGCATCCCCCAACTGAAGCTGTCAAAGGCTGTTAGCTGGATAACTGACTGAGAACGGATATTGGAAATGGATAACAGATAAAAGTGAAAAGACCAGATGGGTGAAGGGATGGATGAAAGGATGAAGGTGCTCACTTGGTTGTCTGCTGAGAGGCGTGGCATGGAGATGGTCCGCCCATGCCCTTCCATTGGGTGATAGGGCTCAGTGTCCGAGTAACCGTCCCCAACAGGCCCAATCTCTCTCATTTCTACCGTCTGCAAAACAGAGCAACAGCATGTGGGCCGGGCTGATGCCTGCTTCACCGGCCTACAGCTCTGTCGAGTGTGATAAACCAGTAAACCAGAGGGCAATGTTTTGCACAAAAGTGCAGTTGAACTGAAGATTAGATTAACTAGAGCTAGTCATTAGCCATTCCAAATTATGCATATCACTAACAGAGTGGAATAAAAGAACCGATGCACACTAGTCTCTGACTATCAGCCCACATCAAAACTTATTCCGGCAAAGAAACCAGAGAAGACAGGAAGGGGCTATCTTTTCTTTTGTATATAATGTTTAAAGACGAGTAAATCTGAACATTTGCGTTACATTTACATTACATGTACTACTAATCATCCCAAATAAAATGTAGAAGCCATTTTTGAGCTACTTCAAATTCAGGTTTGTTTACTTGCGATATGTTCGTTAAAAAAAAAAGAAAAAAAAAAAGAAGAAGCTGTTGTTCTTCCTTAAATATATTAGATATTTGTCTTTACCAATCCAAAATCCAAATTAAATATGAAAAAATCCTACAAAAAAAAAAAAAAATTAATAAATAAGAAAAATCTTTAAATTATGCAATTTTTATGTGTACTTTTAGGTTTTTGCTTTGTAAATAATGGAAAACGTAGGGAAGAGAGGAAACAAAACACACAGTACTGGTTGGATTGGCTCAAATCACAGCTTTTGTTCACAGATCTCTTGTAGACTGAGATTGCCTACTACGGGTTGAAGTACTTTCCAACATGCTCATTATGCCTAAATCTGTTTATTCAGCATCTCCATAGAATTAGGATGAGTGACTGGTGCAGGGAAACATCAGGGTCAGATGACTGCTGAGCTACAGAGAAGAGTCACACTGAAGGAGAGATGAGAGTCTGGAGGGGGTTTGGTACAGTCCAGCAGACAGTGAGGTAGAGTAGCAGGCAAGCAGTGAAACACCCCTGCAGTCTGGCAGAGGTGGAAGTGTGTGTCTATACAAACGGTCTACAGTGGGCAGTGAAGTTCATCAGAATGATTCATCAGACAGATAAAGAGGTGAGCTACAGACCGACAGAGACAGAAGAGATAGAACGAGTGATAATATGAATGAGAAGTGAGTCCAAAAGCAGCAAAAAAGGGACGATGGCTGGGAAGATAGTGATAGGCTAAACAGCACACAGTTCAATACCAAAGGCTGAGAGAAGCTGATATAGTCAGGAGAGCTTTGAGGATTTCCAAGCCAAATTTAAATTCAGAACGAAACAAGACAAAATTGCCTTTCTGATCTGAGGGCCTCCGATATTACCTGTGGATTGTGACGGCTGTCGTGGTGGTCATTAGGACACGGTCTGTCAGGGTTCCAGTTTTCTGGAACAGACTTCTGGAACATTTCCTGGGCTCGTGATGTCACCCACGACTGGCTCTCACTCATTCCACCCTCCGGAGGCCTGGACCAGAGAAAGATGTTGGCTGGCTAATTCGTTACTCACTCACACATGCACTTACAGAAATGCAGTTTTGTATCTACAAAAAGCCTTTTGCAGACAAAAATAGTACAGAAAAAACTATTCCAAATATACATGTTTATAAACATCAGAATTAACACAAAAGCAAATATATAGACATATATCGAAGAATCGAAACAATGTGAGTAGAGCGACAGCTGAGAGACGAGAAAAAAAAAAGATCAGAAGTGTGGCCTATAAGAAGAAGAAGAAAGACAACAATTAAAGCAAAGCTAAGCAGTGAAAGAAAAGACAGAGCACCAGTTCAAAGAGGTGAATCCCATAAAACCTTTCAGGTTCAGGTAATATTTTACCCCAAAATAAAAAATAAAAATAAGAAAATTATTTTTATTTAAATAGTAACATTTTTAAACACTAATTAATGGCAGTATTTGTTATGCTGTATGTAATTCAGTAAAATTAATTTAATTTAATTAATTTAACTTAATGTTTGTTAATAAAAATATTTGTATTTCAGTATTTTCCCTTACTGCAATACAATTGTTAATTTTATAATTTTTTTTTTATTAATTCATTTTATTAATGCAACAAACAACATTTTATTATTTAATTTTGCTTTTGGGAAGAAATATGGACCTGGATATGTTTTCATGAGACTCACTCAGAAAGATTGAATTTAAAGCGGTAACTCTTTTCAATAAGGTTTATTAGACCATAATAATTAATGCAGTGACTAATGTTAACTAAGGATTAGCCACACATTTGTTACATTATTTATTCATCTTTAATAAAAGTACAACTGTTCATAGTTAGTTCATGTTAGTTCAGGTCCATTAATTAACATTAAGAGATCAAACATTGTATTTTAATAATGTATTCGTAAATGCTGCAGTAAATATGAACTCAGATTAATAAATGACTTACAAGTATTTTTCATTCATATGACTTGCGTAGAAAGACTATTCAAGATGCTACTCACAGGCTGTTGACAGGTTCCTGTGGCAACTCGGGGAAACCGTTCACCCCCTGTCCCCCTTCCTGGTTCGGGGATGGCTCCATGCGCTGAAACATTAATGGCGTTCGGTTCTGTGTGAGATACGAACATGGCCTACAGCTGGGATCAGACACACTTATGGGATATGGGGTAACACACAAACCACTGTGCATTCCACAGGTGGTGGGGTACCAGACAGCAGAGGTCCCCCAGAGGGCATCATGGGAAATGGAGTCCTCCAGTGCCCTCACCAACCTGAATGGAGTCCTCCATTGGGGCTGTGCTGTCTAGGTAGGTGCCGATGGCTCAAGACATTTCCATTCAACCCACCGGAAGACATGGGTGGTTGTAACAATTTGGGCATGCTACAGTAAAGATCTGAGGTTCATACTTGCAGAACAACATGTTCTGAGTTGGTGAAACTTAAACTATGAACACTAGAAATCTCAGAGACCGTGGTAGCCCAAAGGTTACACCAAGAACCTCCCCTCAACATCCATTAATGAACATATTTGGCTAGACAAAAGGTGTCCACACGGAGGCAGAAAAGATTCCATGTTAGTGACATCCTCACCAATCAACAAATGAAGAAAGACAAGACAAAACAGAGAAAATTACACACACACCAAAAAGAACAAGGGGTTGGCAGTGGATCCAATATGCCAAAAAGAATGGAAACAAGAAGGAAAGATCAAAAAGAATTAGTTAAAATGCAAACAAGTTGACAGACATAGATATACAGACATCAGACATGGTTATAGAGAGTGAGACAGCCACAAAAGTGAAGCTGATGTTGAGAGGACGTTATTGAGGTACAGATGCAGTCAAGTGAAGTACAACAGGTAAAGAGACAGACAGGGAATCAGGTGAGGCAAGACATAAACATATATTTAGACCATTCCCTGATGACGGCAGAGTGTCCACGCTCTTTGTGGTAGGCTGCAACTATTACTAAATTGAAAATGCAGGCAGAAACTATGGACACTGTGCTTGTACAGGATGGGAACGTTTCTAGGGAAGGGGACAGGAGTGACACTGACAAAAGGCCATGTTGTATCATTCATAATTGCATATACCCTGCAAAACTACAGTGTTAAGCATGCTCTAACTCAGTAAATAAAATGTGAAATGATCTTGTATATACAGTAATCAGTGTTTTTGTTACCATGCCATAAAAGCACTAAAGGTTTGCATGTACATCTTTTTAATCATAGTGCTCCATGTGGGAAGTGACATACACTACTGTTTGAAAGTTTGGGACTGATAAGATAAAAAATATATTTATTGTTATTCAACAAGAATGCATTATATAGATCGAAAGTAACTGTCAAAGCAAAAACATTTAAAAAGCTACAAAAAAAAAAAATCTGAAAAAATGTATTCTCCAAATTATCCTAAAAAGATGCATCACAGTTTCCACAAAAATATTAAGCACCAAAACTGTTTTCAACATTGATAATAATAGTAAATAGGGCCGGGACTCGATTAAAAAAATTTATCTAATTAATTAGAGGCTTTGTAATGAATTAATCGAAATTAATCGCATTTTAATCGCATATAAATATTTGATCTGAGAACAGTGAGAAGTATTTTTTTTTCACATGGATTTATAGTATACCATTGAATAATGACTGAATACATAAGCTTAAGCAACAAAATATTGTTTATTTTTGTTCAACCAAGTCTAGCAGACCAGTGCAATTTTTGCCATTAAGTGTAGCAATAGCATATTTAGAAACAATTTAGAAATAGTACATTTCAGAAATTCAGGAAGCTTATAGGTACTGGAACCTTCTGTAAACTGTTTTTTAAGTAATACACAATACTGTCAATTACATTCAGAACATTGGAAACACTGACTATTAGAAAACATCTCTCTGTTGCTTCAGAGGCCATAACATACTCAGGTCCAACTCTCCATAACCTTGGCCAAAACAATAAAGAGTTTAACATAAACTGTTGCACCAACAAAATAATACATAGTTCAACATAAAGTGTAGAGTCCACGCTAGCTGCTATATGTTTTGCGTTGAGGTGATACTTGAGGCTCAATGTGCTGCAGTGATATGCGAACGCTAGTTGGTGCTCCAGTATAATCGGTCCGCCGAAACTCATCCAGTGAGAAACGTTCCGTGGTGCAAAAATAAGTTATAAAAAATGCGGCGAATTTTTTTCTGTAACTAATTAATCTTAATTAACGTGTTATTTTTTTGTGTAATTAATTAATATCAATTAACGTGTCAAAGTCCCGGCCCTAACAGTAAAAAAATTTTAGAGCACCAAATCAGCATATTTGATTGATTTCTGAAGGATCCTGTGACACCCAAAACTGGAATAAAGGCTGCTGAAAATTCAGCTTTAGCCTCAGATGAATGAATTGCATTTTAAATTATACTGAAATAGAAAACAGATGTAATAATATTTCACAATACCACTGTTTAACTGCATTTTAAATCAAATGAATGCAGCCTTTGAGGGCATAAGAAAAATAACAGAAAAAAATCTTACGACCTCAAACTTTTTAACAGCAGTGTACATATCTAATAAGGGATCATTTCATTTTAAAACAGTGAAAGAGACATTGGCTGCATCTGAAACTACAGTCAGCTGCATGTTTAACTGCTTATATATGTACTGTAGAGTCTGGTTTTCAACAAAGTATTTTAATGCATATTTTGGGATATCTCATAATAAATACTAAAAAAGCACCGATATTTGAATAAAAAAGGCATAAATATGAATATAAAAAAATGCAATGATTACTTTTAGAAATTACAACTCTAATCATAGGTTAAAATTTATAAATAGCTACATTTCAGACATAGCCAACAAGTGTGAATTTATAGCCATGTGGACAGGCACAAATCACTGGTGTTACTAGTGTTGACTGGCAAAGCTAGAGAGCAAACTTGGTATTTGTTTGTTTGTTTGTTTGAATTGGTACCTGCTCGTCACGAAGCACCTGCAGCTTTTTGGCCTTGCTCTGCCGGTAGTACTCCATGATCATCATGGCGGCGTAGATCTTGCCCACTGTCAGGTCTGTTGCTGCTGAGAATATGAAAAAGTTACCCTGCACAATTAGACCGGGGTGGAATGGGACCCTGAGCCGAGAGGGGAATGGGAGTTGGAGACAAAACATGCCACAAATACAAAGGTCTAGTCTCTCAGACCCAGACAAAACTCAGTCATGACCTCACAAGAAACTTCAACGGCAATGAACCAACAGAAGTTCATCACAGGCCAGAATGAGTCTTAATCTGGGACTGAGAAACTAGACAGGTAAACAACTAATTACAAGACAAATTTCACAAATACAGCTGCCCCAAAATATTGATTTAGGCTCTTATACAAGTATGAATGTCATTGCATAGACAACAAATTACCACATGCATTTGATTTTGCTTAGGCATATTTACAGTGATATTTTACCAACTTTTGTTAACTTGTTGTAAAATATTTTGCTATCCTTAAAATAAATACCACCTGATGTGCTGTAACCAAATGCAATAACATTCAAAACATTTCAGTATGGCTTAAGAGCCCAAATACTTTCTGGTGCAACTGTATATACTTCAACACAGAAACACACAATACACATTTTACACAATAGACACTAAAAGTACATCAACAAATACAAAACACCACAGAGCTAATAGTCTTTTCACAGTCAGATCCTCATTAATTAAAGATGCTCTTATTTTTCTCAGGGACCTTTAATAGCTTCATATTTCTAGCCTGTTTTTCATTCCTACAGGGACTCAAGAGCCATTTCACTATGAATACATACCGTGAATGAGGCAAGGATAACAGAATGCAAGGATTACACTGTTTTGTGAGGAGCTCAAATTTTCCATCAAAGCTCTGCGGCATCCAGAGTTTGAATGAGACATATAACATATAAATTAGAAAAATGTTGAGCTGCCAAAAACGACAAAGATATCCCTTCACATTAAGCACTTTCTTGTTAGATTTCATAGTAAAATGGCATGAAACCCCTAGGGACTGACAGTAAACCTTAGAAATAACTCTAAAGCATGCTGACATTTCTAAATGAAAAAGAAACATGCTAAAGAAAAGAACACAAAAGTATTTTTTATAGATACCATAGACAGATTTAAATGCATTCTGGTAATAATGTGAAAATGTCTCTAACATCTGTAAACATGAGGTAATATCTCGGGCTACACTGTTTTTGAGGCTCTGTGGTCTAGAGGTTGAGCCCAGCTTTGTGCTTTACACATGCTGGAGTGAAAAGACTTCTATAGAGGATCCGTCTATAGCGAGGCACCCCCTGATAACAGCCAGTGAAGACAGAGGAGAGAACAAAGAAAGAGGGAGAAGAGGAAAGAGGTTGAGGAAGAGAGGGTATGTATTTTAGAAGTGGAATGATAATAAATCATAAATCATATAGCTGTGGAATGACAAGCAATAAATCATATAGTTGTGAGACTGAATTATTTGAATAGCATTAATATGGTAAAGCATGGTATTATTGATCTAATTAACAGTGTAAGATGTTGATTTGTCAGGATAAGGGTTAGTTGAAGTGAAAGTGTTGCCTGATCAGGGGGTGCTGAGCGGTGTGTGCTGAGAGAAGCTGTCCTCTGATGAATTGGTGATCTTTGATTTATTTATTTATTTTCTACAAACCCATCTGCAACTTACACTTGTGTGGTGTTACCAGCAGATCCAGGTTCTTCTGGGAGAGATTTGGCCAAATCGCCATCATTTCCTTACGGAGCTCGGCATCCATCTGGTGTTTGTCTGCGCCTCCTGTTAAGTGTATGATGTCAGGGCAGGGTCCATACACACACACCACACACACACACATACACACACACATGCGTGCACATAGGTACAGATAAACAAAATATGTTTATACACTGAAAGCATTTTCAGAAAGAAAGAAAATAATATGTTTTTTATATATCAAATGTAAAAATGTAAAAAAAAAAAAAGAAATGAACAATACCAAAGAAAGAAATAATTTTTTGGGTATATCTGACTCAAATTTTTTAACAAAAAAAATTAAAAAAATAAATAAAATTTTATGATACATGAGGACTTATGTTTAGTTTTTATTTTCACTCAAATAAAAGATAGAAAAGAAGTAAGAAAAAACAAAGAGGGATGTCATTCTGTACCCTTAGCGATTTTGATGTCCAGAGCTGTGCGTATCAAAGCCATCAAAGTGGAGTTGAAATGCACCGTGTTGTCATCTGCAACAGGTAGATCCATGCGTAGCAGTCTCTGTGAAGAGCCAATCAGAGGGGATGAGGGCGGGGCTGTGTAAGTTTAACCTCCAATCAGATGTTTTGGTGGGCTATTAAAAGGCTTGGGGAGCTCAGCAGTTTGTAGCCAAAGAATAAATTACTGGCCACACAAATTGCAGGAGATTAAGCTTTTCTGACCGTTTGATTGTAGTCGTGACTGTAGTTTCTTTTGATGACATGGATGCCTACAAATATCCACCATTTCTTTTGGTGATACTCATACAACCACACAATAAGGGATCTGGGAAGACTAATTGGCATCTGTGAGAGCAGTTTTCTTAGACTGACAAATAACTGACCAACAATCTGCAATGTTGTAATGTGTGAATCAACAATTCACACATTTTATAGAACGTATACTGTACATACACATCAATTAAGTGACTTAATTGGAGCCCTCACAGATAAGTGGAGCAGTATCACATGAGATAAAGTCTTCGCTTCATCGTCATCAGTGTTCCTCTGCCTCTGAAAACTTTTCTCAGATCAGGCAAAAATATCTCTCACATAAGCATGTATTTTTTTGGGACTGCCACATGATATGATATTGTGCATCTAATTCAAGTTTCTAGATTGTAAAGTGTGCTTATAGTTTTTTGGAAGTGATATCAACTGACCTTGGATCAGCTAGCAAAGGCTGAGAACACAAATGTCACAAATGTATCACAAAAGGCTACTGCTAAAGAGCTCCCCCTACCTGTCGGAGTTCATATATTTTGTATAAACCAATGAACGAAAGGGCACATAAAAAGTTGTTTTTAGATGCCGGTTTCATGCATTGGATGTACCTTCATGGAACTGGAACACACAAGCACACAACATGGCGTTAGTGTGAGGAAGTGAGCATGTGTTTGTGAGCCTTTGTATATTCGTGTGCCCATTTCAGTCCAGTCCGTTGTTTCTTGCAGGTGTAGATACCAACGAGCATGAGCCGAGTGCCAGCGGTGGCCATGCAAAAGCAAAAGCACATGCAATGTAGCACAAGCCCTAATCGGAATTCAGCAATGGGACGACCCGCCCACCCCACCGGTCCCCTACTCCATGCAACATGCACCCCCCTCCTCCCTCCCCACCCCTCACAGAACAAGAGCAGTGCAGCCGCGCACGGAGAGTATCATTTCATTTTTCATTGACCACTTGTATTTTTGTGTTTGTTTAGCATCTTTATTTTTCTTTCGGTGATATTTCATAGGGTTAATTATAATGCTTTTTTGTTGTTGCTTTTTTTCTGATCTCTCGATGCAAAACGGTGCAGTTTTTGAAGGTCAGATAAGGGGTGGCATTCCCTATGGAGTTAAAGAAGAAAAAATGGAAAATGTGTTGTACACCGAGAGGTGTAGGACTGGATTAGGGGGCAACAAGTATAGAAGTTAGTTCACTTCAGACTGGAAAGCCATGAGATGTGTACCACATATAAAAATAATGAGAAAGGGGGGAGTGGTGTGTTTGGCAATGGATAGAGAGAAAGTCTGGGAGGAGAAAGAGAGAACAAGAAGAATGCTGTTTGTTTGAGATGAGGGGAAACAATAAAAGAGAGTGAGGAAAGTGAATGGATTGGTGTCAAGGGAGTCTAAGCAAAGCTTTGTGAGGTCAAAACTAAATTACATTTCACAAAATGTCTACCATAGAGGAAGTCTGTTCATTGGATCATAGCGTAGATGCCATTTGCAATTAAATGCAAAATATAGATAGTCTGTCCGAGTACAACCAATACATGCAATGGGCAAAAACTCCAGAAAACATAACTTGGAAAAGTTGTGGTCTAGAATCTGAATTTTTTTATTTATTTTATCTTTTTTTTTTTTTTTTGGTGTGAACAGTGAAAAAAAATAATAATCTAAATGGTCAGATGAGATTTCAAGTCATTTTGTCCCCAGGAATGTGTACATTTTCTGTATTTCTTTCAAGTACACATGTCCTCAAATGCACTAAATTGTTATTTATAGTGCTGTCAAATTATTAATTGTATCCAAAATAAATGTTTTAAGAATAATGCTTACATATTAAAAATTTAAGCATTAAAACCTAAAAACCTCTGTACAATGAAAAAGGCTATAAAGATATATATTAAGGGATATTGATTACAGCCTCCAACTGCAAAATGAGTGACAAAAAAAATACTTCATAATCATTCACCTCAAACTAAACATGCCTTACACCCTGACTAAGGTCCATATTCTTAATATGATGAATGTGACATGTAAAATGGCTGGATGTAACTGTCGCACAAGGATGCAATCAGATCCTTACAGTAAGCATAATTAAGGAGCATGCTGGTTAAAAGTGATGAAATGCAAGATAGATAGGTAGAAGACAAGAAGTAAAAGAGGAAGAGAGCAAGAGAAAGGAATTTTTGTGCAGGGATGTAAAGATGTAGCTGCTGAAAATGTATACCGGAGGAATGTGGGGAAAAGAAGAGATAGAGCAAGAGACAGTAAGAGAGAAAGAGAGAGGGGAACGGAAACAGGTCAGAACTGCATTGACAGAATCAAACGAAGGACAGGTGGAAAAGCTTTTCTGTGATTCTAGTGGATTTGCTGAAAAAAATCAAAAGGACAAAGTGAGTCTAAAGACTGAACCTACAAATGTGTCAACAGTCGAAATCATAGATATGTAGACTTTAAGAATCATCCACTGGAGGGAGAGACACAGAGGACCAAAGGCACACGATCCTTCCCAGTCCTTCTGTACACGCACACAGACTGTCTATAGCCTTCATATTTGTATTTAAAGTTAGACTATATTACTGCAATGAACATGGAAAACCTACTGCGGAAATAATACAATATTCCTTGTTTTATAGTTAAAGTCAACATGAAATTCAATGAACAAGAGCAGGTAAGTGTATTAAGAAACTAAGAAGGGTCTATTCCGATTTCATGTTGATTTTAATAAATATGTAAAGCCATAATCTCTCATAAGAATCGCTAAGAAGAGCTAAATGACATTTAAGATTTCCTGTTATAGTCACAACAAAATATCTTCCATCTGTATTTGAGTACGGTGCAGAAGGGCTGACAAGGTACCCTCCGTTCCCGCTCTCCAGTGGATGTGCGCGTTCGGATGTATGTGTCAGCTGGCTAATGCTTTCACCGATACCCCACAATGTAAAAAGAAAGGTACAGCAGCTCACCAACACCAACACTAACAGAAAAAAATGGACAGCTTTGATTGGCTGTGGCGCACCCACGATGGGCTGCCGCCGCTAACCTTGTAGGCGACCCGAGCTGGGCACCTCTTCCCCAGGCCTAGCGGAGGACACATGTGCCTGAGCATCTCATACATATCACTGTAACTGATCCTGCCGCTGTAAGGGGAGTGGGGTGGGAGGGGAGGGGTGAGATCCCCATAAATTAAACGGTGGGAAAACGGGGGAAAAAATAGGAGGAGGACGATGGACGAGAAGGGGGGGGGGGGGGGGGGGGACATCATGGGACAAACCGGAGGATGGTGGGATTTAAACCAAAAAAGGAGGGAGGAGGAAATAACAACGGCAAGAAAGAAAAACAAAGACACATAGGTTATTGTTTTGGTCTGGGCAAGGGGCGGGGCTTTGAGAGCGGGAGAGCTCTTGATTGGCTGGAGGTTAAACAGGAGGAGGGGAAGCTGATTTTTAGTCCTAGTAAAAACACTGTTCTATGCGATCGTGGGACGGTCCCATAGAACTGCAGTGGGGCTTCAAACAGGCAAAGAAAAGCTCCGCTGCTTGGTGGAGAACTATGGTAGTCACGTCAATGCAGTCCTCTGATCCCCAACCCTCACTTCGTCCCCAAACAAGAACAATGCACACTGTTACACCCAGTTTGCCAAGGCATGGTTCAACAGCAAGCAGAAAGAAAAAAATAACAAAATGACTGATTAAATTTTTTTTTTTTTTTTTTGATTGGCTGTTTAGTGATTCATTCCACAGAGAGGTTCATACAGACTTGGCTGTCGATGGCAGTGCACGTCATGCTTCTAAAAAGGTGTCTGCATTGTCCCGCACATTCTCATTTGTCATATCAGAATGCATATAGAGATGGCGAATAAAATAACAAAAATGAATTTTAAGTAAAAGAAGAAAAACTGTGAAGAGTAAAAAAAAAAAATCAACTGAAAAAGAAATAATAAAAAAAAAAGAAAAGCAACAATCATTCCAGTCTTCAATGCGAGCAGGTGCTAAAGGTTTTTGTTTAGTAGGATCCAAACCTTGCAGGCCACCCTATGAGGACATTTCTTGCCTAAGCCCAGCGGGGGGTCGATAACCCGCAATAAACTGTACATATCCTTATAATGAATGCGCCCGCTGCAAGAAGAATACAGGGAGGTTAGAGAGGGGGAACACAAAGGAAAAGAGAGAAGAAACAGAACCAGAGAGCCAAAGAAGAGGTGGAGAGGAAGAGGGAATACAAGAGAAACAAGAAGAGGAGCACAAAGAACTAGAGAATAAAAGCACACATATCCATTGACAAATCACAGACCAAACCCAGTGAGGCTGTTCCACTGCCTAAAACAGATGGAAAACCAGATCATTCAAAGGACAAC
Source organism: Carassius gibelio (assembly GCF_023724105.1). NCBI lineage: Eukaryota > Metazoa > Chordata > Actinopteri > Cypriniformes > Cyprinidae > Carassius > Carassius gibelio. The sequence goes on from NC_068406.1 coordinate 13,665,538, forward strand.
CCAACCCATTTTTTGGGCTGACAAACATGTTTTGATCATAAGAAAGACCTAAATCTTCCTGCAATGCCCCCTTTTCATAAGACTGAGATAAGGAGTAATTAAAAACCCAGCAATTTTGACATAAAAAAATGTGTTAACAACTAAAGGTTCTTGCACACTAAGGTCATCCTTTTCTGTCAAAATGCTTGCTACGGATATAAACTTCCAGAAAATAGAACCTAATTCGAATTTTTTACGACGGATTAAATTTTTGGAGGCAGTATTTTAACATGATGGACACAATCTGAGGTCGTATTTACTTTTTTACGTGCAAAAATTTCAGACGAGAATTCCATGTGCTTTCTATCAAACAAAACAAATTTTTAAAATTTGATTAAATATAAAATTGCAATAAATAAATAAACTCATACATGCATGCTATGGACATTTTGAAATTAATGCTCGTGTACCACTAAATGAGTTTTACCTGCTATATTTCCCCTCCACAATTCTGACTTGGACCACTGCCTTGGATATATTTAAACATGCATGTGAGATTTCAATGCATGTCAAAATCCAGTCAATACACCTATGCATATGAATGAAATAACCAGATCAAATGTAAAAAAAAAAAAAAAAAAAAGAAAAATGGTGAAGCTGTCCCTGAATGATCTTTAGTGTTGTTCTGAATCCTCCCCCATCATGGTGCAGAGTAAACGAATCCACTGATATGACCGTGCGTGCACATGAGAGACTCTCTCATCTTGGCGAGTCCAATGACTTAATTGAACTGCATACAGCGACAGCTACGTGGGCTTTACCAGTCAAAATACATGAGGTGTATTTTGTTAATGTTTGTATGCAGTGGCAAGTACAGAAATAAGCTGCGACAGCTTGTCTGTGAAGATGTTTGCCATGCACACCTGAGCCATAATGATGGGAGAATTAAGTCATTGTGAAGTCAGAATCTGCCATGCACAGGGATTCATGTTCAGCTCTCTCTTGCTTATTCTTTTAAATCACTTCCTTGGTTTCTTGCTGCAATTTTTATATACACACACACAGAGATATATATATATATCGAATCAGGATTATGCAAAATTCAGAATTTAAAAATTGGTTCCCATGCATTTCATGAATTTGAACTAAATTACCCACATTCCACTCACATTCCACAAAAAAATGAATTGGAATTTATATTGAAATGACAGGAAGAGGAATGTAATTCAAAGAAATTCAACATGCGTTGTGGGAAATTAAATGTCTTTCCAACCTGGTTGGAGTTAATTTCTTTAATGTGATGAAATATACACTATTAGTAAATTTGAATGTCTATAGACAGCCATCCATCCATCCATCCATCCATAAGGCCTATAAACCTTAGCTTTGCTTTTAGTTGCATGAATTTTGATTAATTTCAGTGCTATTTATAAACATTCAAATTCAAATTGCAATTCTACATCTTGTTTGGTACTGTAACTTAAATTCAATTCAAATTCAGGAAATAATCTGGAAGAATAATAATTAAAAAAAGGTTTTTATTGTATTCTGAATGGCGCACAACCCTGGTTCAGTCGTTAAACATTCTTTTGCTCAGTCATCATGAGTGGATGTGTGCGGACCAACTCCATGGGCTCCAACAGAACAGAACTCGAGGACGAGGCAAGCACTGGGACGGGGGGAAGTAGGAGGGATTTAAAGACAAACACTGGGCATTTTGAGATTTTGAAATCTACCATCTGTCAGGGCCTTGTCTTAACTGTGACAGTATTTTGGGACATTCTGGGGATGTTTTCAGTAACAAAAGATGTAAGAGGCTCTAGGCCAGCAGCTATGGAGAAGAATGATTGGTTTTTGAGTTAGTTTGTGTGCACATACATATCTGTTGACAGAATATAGAATCTTTAGAATGTAACAGTGTTTGTTAGCTTGCAGTGAACACGTTTCCTTTTTTAAAACTGTTAGTATTAGGTGATTTAGGTTTTCCATTCTACAATTTAAAGGTAAAAATCAATGGTTGCATGTGTGCCTAAAAGCATAAAATCTGTGGTCTTGTGTTTGAGAGGGAGAAAAAGTGTAAAAGATGAGCGTTTAACTCACCAGGCTGCTGGATCATACTCTGCCCAAATCCTGACATACTCATCCAAATGATGTGGACCCAGAATGGAGGAGTCCCTGGTCAGGTACTCAAAGTTATCCATGATGACGGCGACAAAGAGATTCAGCATCTAAACACAAATACAAACCCCACAACGCAAGCCCCAAAACATTAAACAATTATTTCATGTTTGAAGCAATAAATAAAGAATAGATGCATTTCTGAGATAAAAGGGTAAGTGTAAAAAAGCGGGAATAAAGGAAAGGAAGGCGGAAAGAAACAGGTGGAGGCTGTTCTCACCAGGAAAGAACAGAGGAAGATGAAAGAGACAAAGTAGGCATAAGCAAAGTTGCTGCCGCACTCTGCGCCCTCGTTCCCAGAGCTTTCATCACACTCCATTCCTCCGAGACATGCCAGCATGATCTCATGCCATGCCTCGCCTGTGGCACTCCTATTACCAAAACATACAAACACATGACAGTTAAAGGTGAAATAAAACACAAATATTAGATTAAATAAATAAAAAAATGCCTTTGCATAAAATAAAACTGGGAAAAAAATGCTAAACAGAAATATATATATTTTATATACTAAAATAATACTGGTAAAGACACAAGACCGACCTGAAGAGGAGCATCAGGGCCATGATGAAGGTTCTGAAGTTATTGTGTTCATTGATTGCACTACCTTCCTCTGCATCCAGCCGCAAGTTCCCAAACAACTACAGAACCAGAGAGAAAATATAAAAATACTGCACACATCACTGATCTCACAGATGAGATCTCTCAGCAAACCTATGCCACTTCTGAACTTGTTGAAAGAAACTTATTTAGGATAATTTAGCCTTTATTTTGATTTTCAAAAATCCACAGTGATGTTAAAACTCATTTCAAACAGAGCAGCTGTTACCTGCATGCCAATGATGGCATAGATGAAGAACAGAATTGCAATGAGCAGGCACACATACGGCAGAGCCTGTAAATGGTAGACAGAAAGACCATGAACGGAGAAAGAAATTGGGCCAAATTTTGAAGTTTGGTATGAAAGGTTGTCTATGTGTTTTTAAAGATGTGGACACTGTAAAATAGGTGTGTTTTGTCACTTTTTTTGTATAAAAGTTGCATCTACAGGTATTTCAATATTGAATGAAATTATATACTGCAATGACCACATTATTGTTTATTTCTGAACAATGTATTTTATTAAATAATTAAAGAATTCATAACTATTTCTGGTCTCCAACTGTTTCCAATGAATCATGGATATTTACTCTTTAACTTTTTTAGGCAGGAAAGTTGGCTATATATTTTCATTACATGTAGAAAATATGCAAAGAAATATTTCTTAAGGCGAGAAACAACTCTAAGGCGGGACTTTAGAGTGCCTGAAATTTCAATTTCGGTGCAAAAATGTTTCGATTTTTCTTAAGTGTTATCCCTTGGACTTGAATTTGGCATGTGAATTGGTGCGGATGTATTACTAGGCATTAAAGTATGACTTTTGGTACCTTAAATGACTGAACGAAGGTCCAAAGCAGAATGCGAATGGTCTCGCCCTGCCTCAAAAGTTTAATGAGACGTGCTGCTCGGAAGAGTCTCAGAAAACTCAGGTTTATGAAGTTATTCTGGGGAGATTAGATTGAGACATGTGTAGAAACAGAGACAGAGGAGAATGTTCCAGAAGAAAAAGGAGAAAAGAGTGCAAGAGACACAGTATGTGAAATAGATTGTGATTGTAAGAAAGAGAGAGAAAAAAAAAATCACAAAAAGTTTAATGATGATGAATCTAGAATGTTCTTTTTTCATATAAAAGAATAAAATCATTTTGAGAGAAAGTGGGTTAAAGTAATACATAAAAGTATAAAACGGTTTTCTTTTGTAAATGTATATAAAAATACATAATGTACAAAATAAGCTTAAATTGGAATTGACACTAAAAATGAAATAAAACAATGGTGAAAAAAATGGACCAAATTAATTCGGTGGGGTGAGGGGGGGGACTTAAGAAAAACAATCAATAAATTGTAACAGTCATCATCCAATCATATATTAAAGCATAAACTTTTTTTAATCAAATGCACTGATCTGTTGAGACAGGCAAGGCACAGTATGAAAGCAGCCTGATGCATTATAATATTTAGCAAATACAGGCATACGGAGTAGAATACCGACAACATTAGCCAATGGGGATTGGCTGTGTTGGTCATGTAATTCTCAATGGTCCAATCCACACAGTTCATAGTTCATTTTTCTTTCTATTTTTCTATTTATTTCAGTGTTGCATTTTAAACACAACTGACACAATCGCTCTTGAAATTGAAACTGAGATTGAGTTCAGACATGGTACAATAAACAATAAATCATCTCAGCTGTGTGGACAGGTTATTGAGGATCACTCCCCCATTCCAGCATACACAAATTTCTGAATGAGATGCAGCGCCCTCTTCCATATGAAAGGAGGAACTATAGTAGTGCAGAACAGGCAGATGAGATGAGAAAAGATAAGGTAATGAAAGAACAAGTCATCATGCAGCTTTTGCTAAAGTGCATGGCATTCAGCGATGGCATGACAATGTCTGTGACTATCTGTGAATGTGTAAAGGCATTTTTATAGGTAAAAACAAAAACAGAGCTCTCATTGGTCAGTGGGTAACCAGGCAGATTAGAACTACAGGACAATAAGAGCAATAGTCAGCTATTGAAGTTTGTCTGAATCTCTTGGGAATACATTTAGGTAAATCTCTATGTTAATTTTGTTAAAGTCACTTTCTTTAACTACATATTGGCCCTTGTACTTATATATAAGTGTTTTTGTATTAGGGTGGTTGAATCAAATGCTTATACGAGTAATTTTAGATAATTGTAAAAGTCTACATGACAATGCAGTTGTGTTTCTGGAAATTTGATGACAAATGGTTAATAAATAATCATGTAGCAATGTTTATTCTGGATTTCTAAGCTCCAAACCATATCCACACAACAGCTTTCCTTATTTTGACCCACAAAACGATAGCTGTGTGGATAAAAGTACCATGGTGTAAACAGTAAATTGACACTTAAAAAAAAAAAAGAAACCCATTATACCAGCCAGTCCTAGTGTTTTTTAATTACTAATAGAATATTATAAGTGTTAACATTAGCAGTTGTCCAATTGTCAAGCATCTTTGGGGTAATGGGTCATCATACTGAAAGCACATGCTTTGAGGAAAGTAGGGAGGGAAGAGAGAAGCATTTTGGGTAATGGATGCATTAGAAGCCGAGAGAAAATTACAAACCAACCGGATTCTATGTGTTGTTGCAGTAGATGGAGGCATATGTGTACAGTGAGTGTTTGAGGGCATTGGATGGGTACACATGAGATGATCGATATGAAAGTTTCATAGTGCATTTTTGTTTTGTTTTGGATTGGATGGGTTTATCGCCAACAAATCAGAGGAACAAAGAAAGCATGTAAAAAGATAAAACAGGAATAAGTCGTTATGGATACAGTCAACAGGCTGATTAATCAAACACAGATATGGTGGGTATTGATTTACTATGCAGGCTGTTCCAGTGGCCTGAAAAGCATTTACAATTATTTTACACAGATACAATGCTAACTAACTTTGGGACAATGGCTGCATCCAAAAACCTAGCAGCTGCCTCGCTGCCTTTTCAGGCAGTGACTTGGCAGTCAGCGTTTTTGCACTAAGGTATGAAACTGATTTCGGATAGGCTTCTGAGGCAGCGTAATGGTTTAATGTGGCACAAAATAGAATTAGCTTGAGTGATAACTAAATTTATATATAATTACTGTAATACTGATATCTCGCTAGACATCAAAAGTGCAAAATATTAGCTGGAAATATACATTTCTGCACAAACTGACCACCGGACACAACTTTCCGATGTTATGCTTATTTTTTTAGCTCCTCGAAATGAAATAAAACACACAGGATTGTGGGAAATCAATGGCAGTGAAGGATACATCCATGCTGCCTTCAAAATTAAATCAAAAGAAGGTACCTCTGGAGACAGGAAGTGAAGCAGTATTTGGATTTGGACGTGCATTGATGCCTTCCTGCCTTGGAATGCTGCCTCCAAAGGGAGCAGTTTAGAGCTTTTGGACACAGCCAATGTTGATGTTGTTAACAAAAACAACTCTAAAGTTATTTTATTAAAACTTAAAAAAAAAAAAAAAATACAATTATTTAAAATAAAATACCAATATAAGATAAAAAGCCTAGTATGTGTGTGTGTGTGTGTGTGTGTGTGTGTGTGTGTGTGTGTGTATATATATATATATATATATATATATATATATATATATATAAGGTTAAAAATGTAAAATGCTGACCTGGCAAATAATCTAAATAACTCAATTATTTTGTTTTAATCTTAATAAAACACTTATAACCAAGTTAAATGACTGATTAAAACTGCCAAAAATTAAAATTAAACTGGAGGTAATTATATAAAATGAGAAACAAATAAAACATTCAAATGATAAAGTACATTCAAAATATAAATATATATATATATGTATATATATATATATATATATATATATATATATATATATATATATATATATATATATATATATATATATATATATATATATGATAATACATAAATATAACTAAAATAGCACTGATTATATTATTTATATTGAAAGTTATATGGACAAATTTATATAAAAGTTATATAACAATTCACATCATATAACGTGTGACCACTGGGAGAGCCCAAAAATTTCAGTGTAACACATCAGAGTAAAGTGTCTCTGTCTCATTTTTAAAGACAGAGCATCCTAGACACAACATAGGGCTGTGCAAAAAATCGAATGCGATTTTCATGCACATCTCATCAGCAAAGACGCTCCTGTAATTAGAAGAATATCTCCAGCACGTGCGTTCAGATCAGGGTTGCCAGGTTTTCACAACAAATCCTGCAAAGTCTGCGATTGTTTTTCATGTCCGCGGTTTGAAGCAACCCGGATACAAATGATGTGATATTTAGCCCCTAAAATGCAAATTTTACCAAGGCAACCCTGCTAAAACTTATATTGTAACCCTGGGAAAGTATTTTTATCGGGGAACCTCTTGGAAGCGCGACTGGACTAGTTTTGGACTAGTTTTAACAAGCAACTGGGCAGGATTTGTTGTGAAGACCTGGCAACCCTGATCTGAACGCACGTGCTGGAGATATACTTCTAATCACAGGAGCATCTTTACTGATGAGATGCCCATGAAAATCGCATTTGATTTTTTGCAAAGCCCTAACACAACACCAGCACAAATACACACTAAAACACTGAAATTTATACACAAAAACAGTACAAATACACACAACACTTAGAATGGCAATAGAATGAACACATGATGTGGAGGACTGAACAGGGAAATACTCAAATAGACAAAAATGTTAAAATTTTTCTGCCAAGTCATCTTTACTACATAATTTTGGAATTGTAGTTATTAAATCTTGCTTATTAAACACAATATGAAGAGTTCTGCAATAGGATGATATTTTAAACACATACATTAAGTACTTAAATATTTATGTGCATGAGAATGAAACTTTTACTGTCCATCCAAAAAAGGAAGTGATCGCAAGAGATGCCTTTACCGGTATTAAAATTAGTATTTATTTACATTAAGCTGTTTTATTCACATCTGGCCATTCAGTTTCAACTTGAATCAAGGCGCAATCTGCATTTGCTTTTGAAACTTGTCTAAAAGTGCACTTACCCATAGCTCTGTCACCAAAATATCAGTGATGCTGCCGACAACAGACACAAAATCAAAAATATTCCAAGCATCTCGGACATAATTCTGCAAACAGACAGAGACAGACAGACAAGTCCATTAGAAAGCCATTTTTTTTCTAAAATTGTTTCTAAACGCGTTAAAAGGAGGAAACATTTAAAAAATCTTAGGTCTGAATAAGTAACAGGACATAATATTAAATAATAATGGGTGATATCTTCAGGTGCAATGAGTAATGCTAGGAAGAGCTGGATGAAACGAATGCGATTAAAGAAACTTACTCTGGGACCAAAGGCAATGATTTTCAGAACGCACTCCATGAAGAAGAGTGTGGTGAACACTATATTCAGGTTCTTCAGGACTTCATCATACATAGAAGGTGCCTTATGATACTGGAAACGCACAGAGAAAATTCAGACCCTAACAGATATACAAGGGCATTACTGATGTTAAGAGAGGACGAAGAAGCTTGTACCTTCATCATAAGGACAATGGTGTTGAGCGCAATGAGAGCCATGATACTGTACTCAAACGGAGGTGACACTACAAATTGCCACATTCGGTACTGAAAGCTTTGCTTGTTCTTAGGCATGTGGCGTGTTAGAGGTTTGGCATTTATAGCGAAATCAATACAGGCTCTCTAGAAGACACAGAATAACAGAAAACAATGAAAGAAGCATCTGATGTATCACCTTGCGTTTGTTGCTGTGGAGAGAGAAGTGAATAGTAAAAACTGTGGACTTTCTGTCTAGAATGTGGCTATATAACTATAAAATATAAGTGATGTGACCGACTGAATCACAGCTGCTTTTGACCCAGAAAAACATTTATTTTAAAAGTCTCATGTTTCTTATGAGATAATTATTGATTGCTCTTCAACACATTGTTGAGATATCTATCGATCTTTTTCAGAGATATAAACTCTAAAAAGGAACGGATTACTAAAAATCTAAATATATTCTTCAATAATAGTAAGCAATAGCAATAATAATAGTATGATCACAAAATATTGGTTGGAATAGCACTTTCTTAAAAAAGAACACGTTGTTCCAAACCCGTAAGACCTTCATTCATCTTTGGAAGATATTTTTGATGAAATCCAAAACATTTCTGTCCATGCATAGACAGCAACACAACTGAAATGTTTAATGGCCCAGAAAGGTCATAAGAACATTGTTAAAATAGTTAATGTGACATCACTGGTTAGGCTGTAATGTTATGAAGCAACAAGAATACTTTTTACATGCCAAGAAAACTAAAATAACCACTTTCTTCAACAATTTCTTTTCTTCCATGTCAGTCTTTGCCACAGTCTTCTCATAACTTCATAAAATTATGGTTGAATCACTGATGTCACATGGACTATTATATTGATGTACTTGCTACTTTTCTGGGTCTTAAATGTAGTAGCTGAGCTGCTGTCTATGCAGGGTCAGAAAGCTCTCGGATTTCATCGAAAATATTTAAATTTGTGTTTTTAAAGATGAACAAAGGTCTTAAGGGTTTGGAACAACTTGAGTAATTAATGACAGAAGTTTAATTTTGAGTGAACTATCCATTTAATTACATGAAAGTATTTCTTACTTAACCTTTTTTTTTTTTTTTTAGCAATTAATAAAACTAAGCTCTTGGGATGCACTATGGGATTTATAAGATGTTACCTTACATTTTGGCCTAAACTAGGCATGTTTGCTGGTTTACTCAAGTGAATCAATTGGCAAATACCTCATTCTTTTCGAGGCTGTAGTCCTCCATCATCTTGTCTCCTTGCTCCTGGAAAGTGATGATGATGAGAGCTACAAAGATGTTTACGAAGAAGAAGGGGAAGACAACGAAGTACACCACGTAAAAGATAGACATTTCCATCCGGTACCCCGGGCTCGGGCCCTGGTCCTCATAAGTGGAGTCCACCGAGTGCTTCAACACCCTTGAAGAGAAGTTACAAAAAGAGGTGATGACACAGAAGGAGAGATAATAAGCCACTAGAGATTTGTGACATTGTCAACTCACTGTGGCCATCCCTCTCCGGTGGACACAGTAAAGAGAGTAAGCAGGGCCCAAAGCACGTTGTCGTAGTGGAAATCGTACTTCTTCCACTCCCGCTTCTGCGATTTCACCTCGTTTTCGCGCTCGTACACCAAATATTCACCCCTGAAACAAAAATGCACATTAACAATTCAGCAATCAGGCGTTTTTCTTAAAAATGGGTGAGAATACATGTATTATTGTGGACCTTTCTTAAAAATGGGTGAGAATACATGTATTATTGTGGACCATGTTGTCACATTCATGTCAATTTTGGAAAACTTTCACCTGCAAACTTTCCATTTTTGACATTTAACTGCCAGTGTAAATTAAAAGAAATCACAAATCTTTCATTGCAAGTCATCTCCACTTACCTGCAGTCATGGGCAAACTCTTTGGATTCATCGGTGCAGTAGAAGAATCGTCCCTTAAAAAGCTGCACGGCCACCACAGCGAAGATGAACATGAACAGCATGTAGACAATGAGGATGTTCAACACGTTCTTCAGAGAGTTCACTACACAGTCAAACACCGCCTGGGAGAAAGACACATGAGTATTGCACGAACAAAACTAAATGGTGTGATAACGTAACACAGCTGTGTGTGTGACTTTGACAGTACTTTTAGTTTGGGAAGACGTTTGATGGTCTTGAGTGGACGTAGCACCCTTAGGACCCTCAGAGACTTGATGACACTGATGTCTTTCCCCTTACTGCTCCCTCTGTGGATTGAAAGCAGACAACAGGACATCAACATGCTGCATGGTGAGACATAAAGTGAGATAAGGACTTCTTGAAAGACCTTCTTCAACACATTTAACTTCTAGACCATTCCTTGGGCTACCACTGGCCTACTTATTGTAGAAGATAGTTTCAATATAACCATGCAACAGTTAATACCACAATATCTATCATGTATTAGACGTATTTTTGTGGAATGTTTATCATCAAAAATCTTTTTTTCTTCAAGCAAGTCTTCAGATTCAACCATTGTAGGGTTTCGGTCCCTCGTTAGTTTCTGTGGGCATACCAAAAGCATAACACATTCATGTAAGCATCAAAACCGTCAGGCATTTCATAGTGCAATGCCCAGCCAAAACTCTTTCTTTCTTTTTTGTTTTTTAGCTGTGTTAGAGCAGACAGGGGAATGGAGGTCTGGGATATGGAGGCTGTTTGTGTTAATCGTAGGTAACATGACAAGACTGAGGGTTCACTGAGATGCAGAAGGCTAGCGGACTTGAGTCCAACTGTATCTTGTCCCTAGAAGAACTTGAGGAAGCTCAAACCAGGAGACAAAGACAAGTTACAAGGGCATTTCATTGCATTCAAGAAAAGAACTGTTGATAAAACCCCTTTCTCCAAAGCACATTTGGATTTTTACAAGATATTAAAGAAATGCTGGCCATTTTGAAGGATTTTGAATTGGCCATTTTGAGGAACTAAATCTTTAGCATCACACTGGCCAAAGTCTGTCTACACTGGATGCATCAAGCTGCTTATTCCAAAATATATACTAACATGGACCAATGGAGTGTAAGCTCAAGACAATTTACTCAAGTATTTACTCAGGTTTCAAACACAAACAGAGAACTCTTCAATCAAGAGGCCAAGACAGCTGTCTTTAACTATGAACTTCCAGGCAAGTCCCAGCTGAAGACCGGCCAGCTCATGCCAGATTGATTGTGTCGGAACATTGGAAAAGTTCCAGGTTACCAATAATCAATTAGTCGCTCCTGACTGTGCTCAGAGAGAGTTGTGCAGTACCGTAAGCTGAGTGCAAAAGTATGATCTCTTCTGTAACATTGTGTTCAGTTGTTTAGGTCCACAGACGGACCCGTGAGAACCAATGTGAGTCACAGCAGAATAAAACAAGCAGTGGAATGGAGAGAACCAGAGCAGATGAGCAAAGAGGAAGGGAGGATGGTCAGGAGGGAAAAAGAAAGAAAGAGAGAGAAGCCATCACGTGAGCTGGACAGTAGCCGTGCGACAATAAGGAGGGGAGACTTTACCCAGAGAGGCTCCTGTTGGTCACCAAGGCGTAGACATAAGAGAGGGTCAGAGACAGACAGCGGAAGAGAGAAAGAGACAGAAAAGAGAGGAATACACACACAGAAAAACAGAAAGAGAGACAGAAAAAGAAACAAGATACTGGGCGTGGCTTGGCAGAGGAACAACATCAATATGAAAGACAGACAGAGAAAAAGGACCAAGCAGAAAAAAACTCAGTGATTTGAAGAGTTGAAAGCCCCCATGTTCAGATATTTAGAAGTACAAACCAAATCAAACAAAATTAAAGATGCACTAAGCAGTGTTTTACACCTCTGACTAATGTCAAATTCAAATTATTGCACGATTGATGACAGTTGACAAAAATGCTTGAACTGATCTTAAAAAACAACTGCTTTTGGGTGATTTGTGTAAAGTGATCTGATAGGTGTCAATATTGAAACTTTGCTTAATGCGTCTTTAAATCATCTATTTTAAAAAACATATAGACATACATATATAATATAATACACCATTGCTGAGCACCACCTAATTGATTGCTCTTATCCACTCACATAAGCTTTACAAAATGAAAAAGATTTTCATGAGAAGCATTTTTACTGAACTATGCAGTAAAAACTGAAATTATATAATCCGTCCATATATGCATCTTTGTATATTTGTTTAAAATTGTCTGTAATCTGTTGTGCAACAGTTGCTAAGGCAGACTGCCAGTAATGCTGGGGGGGGGGGGGGCTTAGCAAAGGGACAATTAGTTTTAAATCCAGACAGAATCCTTAAAACATTTGAAAGCTGTTGAGAGGTCTGATAAGAATACGTGGTATACAGATCTGATATAAGATCATATCTATCTAAGATCAACACTTACCACTGTAGTGTTACATAGTGAGCACTGGAGCTTCTGATCTCTTCTCTTGAAAATCTATTTGTTGCCTCTGCACACTTATTTTTAATCTGGATGCAACATTGTACTATATACGGCTACTAATATACCCTGATGTCCTTATTTTGTCTAAATGAACACACACACACACACACACACACACACACACACGTTTGGATTGGTATACCAACATAAATGACTTTCAAAAACATGTTTTAATGTTATATGTTCACCATGTTTTTTGATCAAAAATACAATTAAAACTGTAACACTGTTAAACATCAACATACATTAAAAAGTAATTATATATTAACTTAAATACATTTTTTTTGTAACAACATAAAGGTGTTAACTGTCTCTTTTAAACAATGAAATGCATCCTTTCTGAATACAAGTATTATTTCTTTAAAAAACAAAAAAAGAACAGTAGTGTTTATCTACTACATAAATTATATATTACACATAATATCATATATGTTGTTACATTCATATAAATGATTATATACACAATATTAAATACCCTGTTAAATTTATATAGTTAAGAGAAATAAAATCTAAATGTGATGATCTGTTGATCAAATTTAGCTGCTTTATTAGTGATTAACTCATGCTCCCAATTGCTACACACACACACACACACACACACACACACACACACACACACACCTGAGTCTGCTGCTCTTTTTCATATTGACTCTGACAGAATCATTCTCATACACTAATGCCTGCCAGGTATTTGGCAGGTCTTTACTCTGGGCCTGTACCCAATCAATAACTGAGGATTCAAACTTGTCACACTTATAGATTAGGACAACCCACTGCAGTAGAGGAGAATCCTCCCTCTGCCTTGCCAACTTTGAGAGCAGGGGGAGATTCTTGACACCTTAGCACACTGTCTCAGACACTCGAGCCGGAATGGAGGTGGAATCCATGACTGACTGCAGTGGAGCCAAAATGGCCGACACACTGGAGTCGCCTCAAGATGGCAGTGTGGGATGGAATTTGTTTCAGTAACTATCACGCAGCACATACAGTCCTCAACTCAAATCTGCAACGGTTATTGGGTTACATGCTTTTCAGGTATTTGTATTGACTTCATTCTAATAATGATGGTGGCAAAAGCAAAATCATTTGCTGAGTCATATTGTTCTTATTGTGAAAGTGTAATACATGAGCAAGCCTTTTCTCCACCTAACCAAGGTATTCTGGGTAATCTGAGATGCTTGTGAGTCATGTGACCTTCCCTGGATGCAGGGAAGAACCCAGAATGCATGTATTTAGAAAGCTTAAGGCAGTGGAAAGATTAAAAATGGTTAACCCAAAAATAAAGTCACCCTCATGTTGTATCAAACCTGCATATTGTTAGATTTAACATGCAACAAAATAAAGACTTTAAAAATGTACAGGTTTGAAACAATATGGCAGTGAGTAAATAAAAAATACAGTTAATACAGTAAATATAGTTAATAATGAAAGGGCATAACCTTTCATTTCATTTGTGTGTGAGTGGAAGAGAGAGAATGAGATAAACAACAACAGATGAAGGACAACAGATGAACCAATGTCAGAAACACCAGTTAATAAGGAGCAACTGTCAACCTGGAGTCCTCTTTTCTTGTATTCCATTTTCCTGAACATATCCTTCTATATCTCTTGTTCTCTCTATCTCTACACATCCCTTGTGGTCTCTCTTTTTCACTCACTTTCTCAGACTCAACAAATGAAGGCCCAAATGATAAACAGCTTGACAGCTGGAGTTTGTCCAATGAAGCTTGGTGCTGATGAAGGTAAAGGAGAGGAGAGGAGAGGAAAGATGAGGAAAATGAAGGTGAAGGGGATTGGATAGGGAAGAACTGTTTTTAGGAATCAGAACAGGAAGTGTCACAGGACAGAAATAGGGTTGATATGGTGGAGAGGCTTCATTTAGTTTCAGGTCAGGGGATGGGGATGAAAACTGGGCGCTGTGTGTGGAGTGATTTGAACTCAAAGCAGGGTTTAAACCTATCGGGCCATTTGTATGTGAAGATACAAGCTAATAGGTTTCACTACAGGCATTCAGCTAACGCAGTCATTCATATCAGCATACCATATGGCTTATTTTTGATAATATTTCAATAAGTACAGAAAGTACAGAATTAGTGTTTTATATCAATAAATATTAATGAATTAATTAGATAAAATGCGGATAAAATAAAATAATATTATTTTTAAATACAATTTTGTTCAAAAAGTTGGAGAATGTAAAATTTGAAATCTAGATTACAAATAGATTAAGCTCAGCAAGCCTGCATTGACTTGATTAGAATACAATAAACCATATTTTTCAGCATTATTTGATGAATAAAAGTTCTAAAGAACAGCATTCATTTAAAAAATATATTGTGTAACATAATAAATGTCTTAACTGTAATTTGTAAAATATTTATTGATTGCGTGTTAAATATTACACTATGTTAAAATTTCACTACTTATTGCAAATAGTGACAATTATCTGCAGCTCGGTATTCTAGTACATTGTAAAACAGTATACAATATTAAGTTATTGAGTGTAAATTGTAATTTTAGTTCAAATTATTAAATGATAATTTATACACCTATCCTAACTTTATTTTAAACTTTTTTTTATTATATTCTTAATCTACATTGAAAAAAAATGCTTTTCTGATGTGTTTTGAAATTTGAAAAGGGAGAAAAAAGTTCGCCAAAAGGTGGATTCGAACCCAGGTCGATCATGTCACACGTTTTACCATCTATGCCACTGGAGCTAATGATTGTTGGTTGTCTTTTGCATTGTTGACTAGCTGAATCCGTAAAAAAAACTGATCCCAAACTTTTGAACAGTAATGTATATATTAATATATTGTTTAAAAATACAATAATTAGCCTCAAATATTACATTTGAGGCCACTATGTATGATGAAAGTTTTACTGATCCTCAGTTCCCAATGACCATATTGCTTTTAAAGGAGTTTGCATAGCAAAGTTTTAAAGACAAAACATTTGGACAAACAGTGAAGCAAATGACAGCTTAAGAAAAAGGTTAATGGTTAGACAGAAATGCAAAAAGTTCAAATGTATCATATAATAATAATAATAATCATAGTAATAATAATATATTACATTCAGTAACTTGCAAGTGGAGTGCCTTTAAGGTTGAGCAAGTTCGAGAAATTGCATAATGCATACATAAAATCACAACAGTTCTGAAACTGTTCATGAGATATTTATCTAAATCTAATTTTTTTTTTCTAAAATAATGCCACTAAATAATAATATCAGCATACATGCATTCTAATCCCTTATTAAGAAGTGTGCAGTCACTTTTAATACCACTAGTGTTACAGTATGTCATTTAAGACACTGCAATCCCCACATACAGAATGAAAAATGTGCCTTGTTTACACATATATGTAATCTGTCCTACAGGACTGAGGAGGATGTGCTAGATCATACATGCAGGGCTAAACAAGAGTAAAAATCATTCCACGCTCAGAGCTCCATCAGCCGTGTTTACTTGTTCTCCTTTCTTAATGACTAGCTGATGGTCCCGCTCTAGGGTTCAGCTTTATTCCAGAACCATCCTCTTTATATCCCCAAGCTGCTTCTCCCTCAGGCCGTGCAAATGAAAGAAACCAGAGTACCTGTAGCAGGACGGGCTCACGCTGATCCAGACATGGAAACCGCCTGGGCACTAAAGGGCTACAGGTGCCTGGAGACCCCTCACCCCCACAGGGCCCCAAAGGGCTCAAAACTACCCTTTTCAGCAGAGGGAAAGTGTGAGGGGACATGTTTATGGTGAACATTTGGTTGGTGGAGTAATGACAGATGGAAGAGAGCCCTGACACTCCAACAAATCAAATATTTTGCTTGTTTAACCACTTTTAGAGATTATTATACAAATTCTACTAAAACATTATATTCAAGAATATATATATTTTTTATTCTCTTATTGGTATATGAAAATTAATTATATGTAGGTTGTAGTTGTTTTTGCTTTTTATCCTGAATGGATGTTGTTATGTTATTTGTTATACATGTATGTAAAAAAAAAAAAAAAAAAAAAAAAAAAATTGATTCTGCTAGAACTAACATTATACTAAAATGTATTAGTAAAAGTTTTTTTTGTCTCAGATTTTGTGCAAACGCAGAGTTTAAAAAAAAAAAGTTTAATAAATAAAATATATTTATTAGTTAAAGTATACACTTCTCCCAAATTTCCTTTGGAGAAATAAAAAATAGACACAAATAAGAAAATTACTCATATATAAAATTGATGTGCAATAAAATATGTCGACGTTATAGTTCAAATAATTTGGCCTTGGAAGAATTTGATGAGAATTTAAAATATTTGAGATGGCATTGAAACCCTTTAATTGTGATATCATGTGAAAAGCTTGCGACAATATTAAGATCTATTCAGAAAATGATATGTAAGTTTAGTGGGGACTTTTAGTCATAAATCTGACAAAAGCTGTCACTTGGGCAATACCTTTTCAAAAGGCAGACCTTTGTACCTAAAGAGTCCATATTGGAACATTAAAAATACATATAAGCACCTAAAGTGTTCAAATTAGTACCTAAAAAATAAAAAAATGTGTCCCTTTTAAAAAGGTACCACCCAAGTAACAGCTTTTGTACCTTTTTTTCTGAGATCCTATTTGCGCTTTTGTTTGTTTTTATTATTTCAGAGAAATACTGTAAGAGTTCATTTATTGATGGAAATAATGGTTAAAGAATGAAAGGAAAGGTGCTTTGACAATCTGTTTAGCACAAAGAAGGACTGAGCATGAGATAAAATACAAGATGAATGACGAAATCCATCATGTAGAGCTAACAGCTGCGTTTCAATCCACCTATTTTTATGCACATTTTGGAATATCACATTAAAAAAAAAAACACTGGATGCCCATAAATTCAAAAAATGCACATAAAAACTTAAATAGGATAAACTTTTTATCTAATGATAAAAGTGATATTCTTTCTTAGTGATATTTAGTGCCACAGTTAACCAGGAAGTGACGATTTTTTTCTCTTTGAATCATTGGATGGAAATGGTGCTTTATTGGCATTATTATTTATTTATATTATTATTATTATTTATTATTTTATGGGATATTCCAGTTTTGCACATAAGGTTAATTTGAATCTTTGGATGGAAACATAGCTAATGGCAGGAGTTGGATGGGAAAGAAATAGAGGTATTATCAAGAAGAAAGCTGGGGATGCTGATTGGTCAGAGAGAGAATAGAAACAGACAGGCTGTTCCTGACAGAAAGTTTGATGTGTGTGTTTGTGTGAGTGTGTGCAAAGTGAGAAAGGCCTTCATCTTTGTGGCCGATTGAGTGAGACAGAATGCAAAGTGACAAAAATAGAGATAGAGAGCTTAGAAGAAGGGCACACAGTGCTGACAGGAGAAGAAAAGAGGAAGAGACCAAGAGAGAAAGGGGTAGAGAGTACAGGCGAGGCTCCAGGGTGACAGAGGGGTAACAAGGTGGCAGAAGAGACGATAAGGGGCAGCAGGCAGCACTTCTAGGCAGGAAATGATGGGATAAAGGGCACTTACGTGAAGGCAAAGGCTACCAGGGCACCACTAACCACTACAAAGTCCAGAAAGTTCCACAAGTCACGAAAATATGAGCCTTCATGCAAAACCAAGCCCAATACCACCATCTGGAACACAGAACAGAGGATTAATGCAAATAAAACACAACCACACAAGTCATTTCCTACAATCTTTACCTTGATGAGCATCTCAAAGGTGAACACGCCAGTGAAGACATAGTCAAAGTAACGCAATACCTGGAGAAAAGGAAGAAAGTGCATCAGGAAGTCCAGAGTCAGATTTGTTTTACTTTCACGTTTTGCAGATCCATTTAAACCACTTAGAAAAGTAAGTTAGGACACAAAAAAATATTGAGAACAGTTGTCTTACGTTGTTTCGAGGTGATTCCGGCCACACCGGATCCTCAGCAGCTAAAGCAATGCTGCTCATAGCGATGACTGACAGAATACACATCTCGAAATAACGTAGCGTCAGGATGTAATGACAACATCTTCGAAACCTGAAAACTCACACCGGTTAAGATAAATACATTTACTTGCACACATGCACTTATGCAGATGAACACACACTTACGGGTTGGTTGTGGATAGGATGAAACAGGAACTGAACGGAGGAATGGGTTTGGGGCCATCTTCATCACCACCATTGTCTTCCTCCTCCTCTTTCTTCTCTCCTTCTTTAGCTGGCTCTGTGTTGGCATTCTTGTTCACTGCACAATGAAGGGAACGTGGGAAGGAGGAAGTGCGCAGAAGTCCACAAACATAATCAAATAACAAACAGTACAGCATTTGCTTTTACAGGCCAAAGTATACTTCAGTTATTGCACGCACATGAGGGTGCGCATACAGTGTGGGTGACGCAAATTTAAAGTATGTTGTATGTTCTGCTGAAAAAAAGGCAATAGAGATTTATGACAACATGAGAATAAATACATTTCTATTGTCTATGAGTAAAGCCCAAAGTATACTTGATGCCTTCAAAAAGCTCCTAGAATTATCTGTAGTCACACATATACATATTTGTCCCTCACCTTGCAGTTTGGCGTTGAACGAGGGGTAAATCGGGGGCATATTTATGGCAGTATGGTCAAGTCTGTGGGGGGTTTTGGTGCAGTCAGTCAGAATGAGACTGCTGTCATGGAAATCTGGTCCACGCAGGTTCAGCAGGTTATTGGCCTGCTCTGGGTCATAGTAGGGGTCATAAAAGTCGGGGTCAGCGTCGTGGCTGGCCATCTTGCTGCTATTTCGCAGGTTGTCCAGATCCTCGCTGTACTGGCTCTCTGCATGAGGAAGACCTGGCTGAATTGGGCGAGCTGTTGATAAACTACCCTCTCTAAAAAAAAAAAGAAAAGGTAAGAGGTTAACAGCTTAAACAACAGTTATGGTAACACTTTTGTAAAATACTTTTATAGTATTTATTAATATTGTGAATTAGGATTTATGTTTTACATTTTTGTTTTTATTTGAATTTTAGTTAAATGTTCAGTAATTTTGTAATTTTTTTGTTTGTTCTATTTTAGTTTTTTAGTTTACTATTATATATTAGAACATCAATGAAAACTACTAACGAAATCAAATTGTTTTGTGTTATTATTTTTTTAATGATTTTAGTTTCGGCTTCTTCTGAGAATGTTTGTATCAGGAACTGAATGTAGCAACAATATTAATTAAAAAAAAAAATCGGTTGATTGATTAATTTAGATGATTCATATAAATGATTCACTGATTGAATAAACGATTCATCCATTCACCTCCGTTCTTTAAGTCCGTGCACTGTTTTAAAGAAACACAGAACACTCACTTTCTAGCTCTATGCTGTCGACTCCGTTCTCTATCCCTCCTTCCATCTCCATCCCCATGGTTTCCATGGCGATGCCTCCTCTGCCTCTTCTCTTGGCCCTCCTCCCCTTCTCCTCCAGTCTCCCCTCTGCTGTGGTGCTCTCTGTGTCTTCTCCCTCCATCCTCATCCTTTCTTCTGTGCTGGTTGTGTCGGGGTCGTCTGTGCTCCCCTGCACCCCCCACATCCTCGCCTCCCCTCTGGGCACAATCGCAGCCTGCCTCCCCCAGCTCTGGGTGGTGTAGGGACTGGCGGCTGGAGTGGTGGTGGTGATGATGATGACTGTGATGGTGGTGGTATCGGGACTGGTGCTGCAGGTATTCTTCACCCTGCTGCTGGTTTAGCTCCTGGGGGTTTGGTTCACCCGGTCGGGGCTTGTTGGTGTTGTTGTTGCGGTTCTCCTGAGGATTAACTACTAGTGGGCGGTCCAAGTGGGTCTTCATGTCAGGACGGTTGTGGTAGTTCATCTAAAAACAGAAAAAGCAGGTTTGGTAAATACATCTAGGCTTAACAATAAATAAAACATACTTTGATGTTAAAAAGTGAACTGGAAATAAGAGTTGACTCCATTTACTTTCTTAATATGTTACAAAACCTGCTTTCTGTAAACTGGGAAAGCACTGAGATTAAAAATTATGGTTGATAATGAAATTTATTTACATAAAGCTATTAAAACTATATATTATTTTGTCTGAATGCTAATTTTTTTTTTATTTAGTTGTTTTCTTTTATTTTTTCGAAAAGAAGTATACTCACCAAGGCTGCATTTATGACTGTAAAACTGTAAAATTACGAAATTCCATAAAAAAAAAAAAGATTTTTATTTTAAAATTACATTTTAAAATGCAATTTATTCCTGTGATAGCAACTCTGGAATTACAGCACCCATTTCTCCATAACTACAGTGTCACATGATCCTTTATTATTATAATATACAATATTTGTTCTTATTATTTAGTATTGTTTCCTATAATGGTAAAAATGTGTTTGCTGCTTAATATTTTTATGTAAACCGTGATCATTTTTTTTTCTCAGGATTCTTTGATGAACATAAAGGTCATAAGAACAGTGCTGATTTGCAGTGATGTAGAAGTCATGAAAATACGTGACTTCAGTACATGAAAATGTAACAATTAAATAATAATTTTGTACTTTCAATGTGGGTAAAGGTCTTTTGTTGGTTGATCTTAATATTTAGTTGCTCTGTATTGTAAGTTGTATAGTTTTCAGTAAAAAAGTGTTTCACACAGGAAATACAACATTGTCACTCTTCATTTGTGATCTATCATATGTCTCTGACCTTCCAGTGATCTTCTGCATCAAGTTCATTGTAAAGCGCCTCTCTGCTGGTCATCAGGTTCTGTCTGCGGATCTCACTCGTGCGCTGCTCCCACACTGACTTAGAAACCTTCGAGTTCTTCTGCTGCTCTTTACTACAGAGTAAAGAAATACAGAGAGACAGAAACAGAGCTTTAACCCAGGGAGAAAGAAAATGTTTGCTTTTCCTCCCCTAAAGCATCTATAAGCGATAAGCCAAAGTGAAAGGAAATGATAGTGTCCCTTAGTCCCCAGCAAGAGAACATGGATGTGGCTCATGAATTCTGTGAAGGGATGATGACATACTGAACAACAGCACTGAGAAATGTTCAGACAGACAGAGATGGTTTGAGACCAAACAGAGAAACAAGCAGCGCTGTGCTTGCAGTGCTGCTGTGGAAGAGACAGTGTGTTTCGTCACAGCCAATGATACCTCAGCCTCAGTGTTACAACATAAAACTGCAGCTACAGCAGCTGGAAACATAAAAACACTCATACAGAAACATGAGGAAGGCAGAAAGCAAAAGAAAAAGGGATACAGAATGAAAAAAAATGAGTAAGTAAATGAATAAATACCAGTCCAGTAAACTGTCTGTGGCATCGATATGTTCAGATTTTACTGTAACTCTGAGGAGAGGGGGGTGAAACAAGGAACATAAAAACAACGCTGCCACAACTATCACAGAAAACAACTGACAAAGTGAACGGGTGTCCCGTCCACTGATAGCGACTCGCTTGGTCAGTCAGATACGTTTATGGATGACTTGGCTTTAACCGGATAACTTTGCTTTTCAAAACAAGCTTCTAGGGTGAAATATTTCACTTCTTAAACCTACTTGCTGACAGACCAACCGAATTCTGGGTTTGTGCCAAGTTATACCAAAACCTGACGAACCATGTAAGTACCAGATTTTGTTTATTCACTAAACATCTTTACTATGAACGTGTAACACCATGTCCTAACCAGACACAATAAAGTGACACCAGTAAAATCTGCGGTCAGAAGTAACAAAAGGGGGCAATGATGAGCGGAAATTATTCCAGCTATTCGTGAAGTGGCTCATTCACCATTTGTGAGGTAAACAAACCTACCATTTCTACAACTATAAAACTAAACTAAAAACTAATGCTACTGAGCAACTTACAGACAGTAGAGCTCTGAATAATGTTACTACTACATAAAACAAAAGTTGTCCAGGCCAATGTATTTGAAAATTAGACTGGATATCCATGAAATATACACATTTTAGACCAAATATGGATTATATGCATAGATTTGGCCCATTTAAAGGTGCTGTAGGGAACTTTTGTAAAAAAAATATTTTTTACATATTTATTAAACCTGTCACTATGTCCCGACAGTAGAATATGAGACAGATAATCTGTGAAAAAAAATCAAGCTCCTCTGGCTCCTCCCATTAGTCCTATTGCCATTTGCAGAAAGTCATGCACTCCCGGTAAGAAACAACCAATCAGAGCTGCGGTCCGTAACTTTGTTTGTGTTCAAAATGTAGAAAAATGAACATAATAAGCGAGTACACCATGAATCCATTTTCCAAACCGTGTTTTTAGCTTGTCCTGAATCACTAGGGTACACCTATAATAAGTGTTTATATTCGGACTATTTTAGATTGCTTCGGGGGTACCGCGGCGGAGTAACCCAGTACCTTTGTGAATCTTCATAGACATAAACAGAGAGAAGTAGTTCCGGCTACGATGTTCTTCCGCAAGACGCAAGCAGTTCTGTTTATTAACCGCTAGAGCGTCAAATGTTCCCTACCGCAGCTTTAACAGATGCATCATTTTAAGTTATAACAGCCTGAACCGGCGATAAACAATAACAATTCAGTGAAATAATTCAAGTTCAATTATTCAATTATAATTATTCAAGTTCGTTTTATCCAATTATACTCATCTTAACCGAGGGGGCGGGTGTGTTTGACATCAAATACCTTCTGCTTGATTGTGGTAGATTATGCAGCATTTTTGCTTTCAGAATTGAAAGATGAAATGTATTGCTGGAAAATCGTTGCATTATGCCTGGTTAGGTCACAGTGTAAGTATTAGCTGATTGTAATATACATACATACACAACAAAATAAAAACATTACTGACCACTTCTTGTAACAGAATGATGAATTAAATGAGAAATCAAATGCAGTATTGCATCTCATACAAAACCACAAATGGCATACAGATACCACACATTCAACCATAGTTCAATGTCAAATTTACCTCATAATGTGTTTTAAGGCATGCCTTCAAAACACTCACATAGTCATAGAAATTTTCACGGTATTTTATGGTACTTTTTGGGGGGTTTGACAGCACCTGTTTGCTGTGTGCTTTACAACTGTAAGGAAAAGAGCTGCTTAGTCCTGCAAAATACCTATTTTTGCATTCTCTGCAAGAAAATAAAATCATATGGATCTGGAACAACAAAGAATGTTGTTTTCAATTTTGAGTGAACTATCCCTTTAACAACAGAAATAGAAATGGTACTAATGGGGTTACATACTGTATGATCAGGCAGGTTTAAGCAAGTCTGCTGAAAAGTGAATTAGAATGGATTTACTTAAATAAGATGATAAAGTTAAGCTGACAGACTATGCTAAACTCGGCTAAGCTAGGCAAGACATATTTAAACCAGCTATGGTACCAAATCAAATTCATGTGACATAAGACATGGCCTCTTACAATAAAAAAAAGTTAAAGTGTGAATTATATTATGTGTGTTTCAGACATTAGTGTGAATGTGTATTAGGGCTTATTTGCATATATATGAATATTCATCGAAATTTACATGTCCCTGAGTGTCAGAGGTGTCTTGTGAATTTCACCTTATGATCATGAATATGTATATAAAACTGGGTATGGCTTTATTGCTATTGTATGTGTGTTTCTATTACTTTTGGGCAAAAAACTGGCGCTAGTGTCACAAAGGTAGTAAAGGTGCTAATTGTTAGCATGTAGAGTAACTCACGCAGCAATAGATAGGTTGGCAGCAGACAGTGGGCTCACTTCTGCCACTTCTTTTGCTTTTTGGAGAGCAATCTTTTGTGTTGTGGCCTCCTCTTCCTCCTGTTCATCCTAAAAATCAATAAACATACAGCAGTGACAGCCGCTAACCATTGTAGGGCATCAAAAGAAAATCTACATGAGACAGAGAAACTGTTTAACCTTAGTTAGTTCCTGAGCATTGGCCAGGTTGTCCACAGCGATAGCCAAGAATACATTCAGTAGTGTGTCTGAGAGGTTAAAGTTCAGAAAAAGTTTAGAAAGACAATGCTTGTGTTTCATGATTGGACAGAGCTAAATAAACATGACTGCATCTCTCAAATCACATTCAAAGGTAGTTGTAAATGAATAGTACAAAGCCTGCTTGTTATTAACATGCAGTGAAAAATTCATGATTACACAACTTCATGTAGCTATTGTAAAGTGCAAGTATATATAGAAATTTGAGTCCCAAATTTGCATATTAGAATAATTTCTGAAGGATCACTTGACACTGAAAACTTGAGTAATGGCTAGCTTTGCAATCTCAGAATTTTGAAATATTTTAAAATAGAAAACTGTTATTTTAAATTGTTATACTCCTTAAAAATGACTGTTTTACTGAATTTATAATCAAATAAATGCAGTTGCATATGCAGCAATGAAAATACTTGTGTGTTTCTGTGTGGAAATGAAGGATACAGTTGCCAAAGAGTGTAAGGACAATGAAGAATATGGAGAAGACCATTCCTTTGTCCACTCCTCCCTGAGACTTAATGCCGTCATACATCACTACGTTCCAGTCCTCTCCAGTTAGAATCTGAGAAATACACAGTCTATTTAAACACACAGAACAGAAATGCATGCATATTTGATTTGCACAAACAAGCTCATTTAAGTAGAATAAGCTGATTTCTTTATCTTTATATACCCTAAACATGCAGGCGGCTCACTTATCTACTGCTAAACCAACATAACCAGTCTACCTGAAACACTGTCATTATGGCACCAGGGAAAGTATCGAAGTTTGTTGGAGGAGTGCCTAGCTCAAAGTTAAACCTGAAAAAACAAAAAACAAAACATCAATGCTATGCATAGTAATTGGTCATCTGTATCTAACTGAGAGACTAAGAAAGTTTTGGCAGCCAGGTGTAGATCTATACTGACTGTCCACCGAACAGCTGCATCCCGAGAAGAGCAAAGACCACGATGAAGAGGAAGAGAAGGAAAAGTAAACTGATGATGGACTTCATGGAGTTTAGAAGAGACACTACTAGATTACGCAAAGATGCCCAGTATCTGAAAAAGACCGAAAAGAATCTAGTATTAAAAACACTAAAATCGTGACATTTTATATATAAATAGTACACACAAAAATTAAAATGAAAAGTTTTTGGACTAGTGCTTCATTATGTTTTTTGTTATTTTTAGAGCTTGACAGCCCCAGTCTCCACTGACTTTCACTATGAAAAAGTGTAGCATGAACATTGTGCACATTGAACACTTTTTTTCCCATATGTATGGAATGATGTGAGGTTAAGAAATTCATTTTTGTTTGAACTCTTCTTTTAATCTAAACAAGTCCCACTAAAAAAAATCAGCATTGTAATCTCATTGATCCCACAACACAAAAACCGACACAACTTTGTGATGGACGACGCAGAGGTTCAATTTAACGCACTTGGTGACTTTGAAGATCCTAAGCAGTCGAAGAGCTCGCAACACACTGATTCCAAAGGACGCCCCCGGCTTCACCATGGCCCAGAACACCTCAAATATGCTGCCAACGATGACCTGAAACACGCACACAGCCAAATCCCAAAACAAATAAGGAACACTCTGAGGACTGGCTAACAAGGACTTAAGTCTGCATCTAATGTAGGTCAGCGGCTTGCAGAGGTTTAAAACAGAGGCAAAGTAAAAAAAAAAGATAAAAAGGGCAAGGAAGAGAGACTTTAAATGGGCCAAAAGAGAGAAGGGCACTCACTGCACAGTCGAAACAGTTGAATGAGGAGTGGAAATAAGGACGCGTTCCCAGTCCGTACATCTTAATCAGCATCTCTGACATAAAGAGGCCTAGGAAAATGAACTCAGCATAATCTGGAGAAAAAGAGAAAGAGAGACAAGACAAATAAAGGAAACAGAAGCGAGGCAGCGAGGCAGTGTTTTCTGTAGTAAAAAAAAATCCAAAAAACTATTCACAAATAGAGAGCGGGACAGGATGCAGACCAGATTTGAAATTATGTCTCCCACAACAACAAATGTATAAACTAACAGCTTAGGTTAACTCACAGAGGAAGTCCGACAGTAGCTCGGGCTGATCATAGTGAACTACAGCCACACACAGTGTGTTGAGTCCCACCAGGCTGAGGACAGTCCAGTAGAACGCCTTAGTCTTTACAATCTTTCGAATGAAGAAGCGCAGACGTCGCTCTTTCTTGCTAAATCCAGTCCCATCGCCCATTCCGCTCTTTATGCTCCCACGAGCAAAAGGTGAGCCTAAGAATATACACACATAGCAGCACAACATCTGGCATGAATACTACAGGATCTTACTACAGCCACTATGGGTTTCAAAAGACATTGTGAATTGTCTTCCTTACGATCTGAAGGATTCTTACCAACTGCGTCTCCCATGTGGTCCTCCCCCTCTTCTGGATTTAACAGGTCAGATTTGTTTTTCTTTATGGTGGGCCTACGACGAGATCCTGCACAAAAACACATTCACTGTGAAAGCTTACTGCCTTTTAGGCATTAAATAGCAACAGCACCAAACAGGAAAATTTTTACTGTTACCAGTGCCATCATCATCCTCAGTGAGTATGACTTCCTCTGTAAAAAGTGACAAGAGAGAGATTGATGAACTAGATTTTAACACCAACAGGTCCTAACAGTCATTACATCCTGCCGTAAATTAATATCTACACTTGTGTTTTAAACACATACCTGCTTTGCAGATCCACTCCAGATATCCGTTGAGCTCTCTCTCAATCTGCTGCTGACGTTTGAGCTTGAGGAACTCGCTCCTGTTCTCCACACGCTCTCTTTCTTTGGCAAACTCACTTTAGTGGTGGGGTAAGACAGACAAATAAAGAAAGACAGGCAGACAGAAAGACACCTGTATAGTCAGCAATTTACTAATCAAAAACGTATTTACATACATTGTTTTATACAAATGAATGATGGATGAAACAATAGAGAGAACAAAAGAAGCAACAAAGCAATAAATAGGGAGAAAAGTATAATTATGCAACAATAAATAGGTAGAGAGATGGATAGAACAACAAGCAATACACAGAAAGAACAGGAAACAAAGAACGGCGGAAAAAATGATAGTGACAGACTCATGATGGATGGATGAATTGAGCTAGCTAGCCAGACAGCCAGCCAGATAGATAGATAGATCGATAGATAGAGACCAACAAACAGAAATATAGATAGATCTTACCCTGAGAGGACACCCAACACCAGATTTAGCATGAAGAAGGATCCGATGATGATGAGGGGAACATAGTACATCCAGTTCCAGGCACTCCCTAAGGCATCATTGCTCTGTAATACACCCAAATTTATCCAACATTATCATCTAAAATCAAAGTCCATTCAAAAAAAGAAT
Organism: Carassius gibelio; assembly: GCF_023724105.1. Classification (NCBI taxonomy): domain Eukaryota; kingdom Metazoa; phylum Chordata; class Actinopteri; order Cypriniformes; family Cyprinidae; genus Carassius; species Carassius gibelio. The sequence continues at coordinate 13,693,607 of NC_068406.1, forward strand.
CATACTTTAATCATTGCCTTTAACTCTTACATAATAAAGCATGTCAGTCCAACCCTCCATGGTGATGCACTGGAAAACAGTGAGCACGGCAAAAAGGACGTTGTCGAACTGTGTGATGCCATAGTTTGGCCCAAGCCAGTCTTCAGCACACACCGACCCTTTCTCACACACTCGAGCAGGATATTGCTCACCACAGGGCTGTTCGTCAAACATCTCGCCTGGGTTATGTAAATGCACAGGATTTGGTAAAAGGTATACAATTTTAAAGGTCAAGTGTTTTTCGTTCGTCTTTAAGTCAAGCTCACCTGTGACATTGTCGAAACAGGTGCGGTGGAATTTGCCCATGTAGAACTCCAGACCAATGATGGCAAACATGAGGATGGCCACAAATAAGAGCACGCCGATTTGCAGCAGTGGAATCATAGCCTTCATAATTGACTTTAGCACCACCTGCAGGCCTGGAGAGTAATGGCACTATTGCATACTGTGCAAAGAACTCTGACAGACATTGATGAACTCAGACAGAGAGAGCACTTACTTGGAATTCCTGACACCAATTTTAGCGGCCGCAATACTCTGACTGCTCGCAATGTCCGCAGGTCTAATTCTGACCCCACAGAGGACAGGATACTGGTGAAAAAAACAGAAAGAAAGGAGGCTATTTTATTGTGTGCCATTGAAGCCAATTATACAACAGCAGATTTAATCTACACTCTGCGCTTCCATTTGTAATAGAGGCATTTGTGTATCAGCAATTGTTTCCCAAATTAAGACATCTCCATGTGTCATGTGAAAGATAAATTTTGTCATTTATCTACAGCAAAGTAGAGTCACAAGCAGACACATTATTCTGAGAAGAGGTCAATCGCAGGTAAATAATTGACCAGACACTACTCTGTTCTTACATCACACACACAGGTCTGATCACCTGATCTTTAAATGTGAGTTTGCATGCGTGCGTGTATGTGTGTGTGTGTGTGTGTGTGTGTACATGCTATATTTAGTCAGGGTACTGCTCTTCTTATTTATGTATTTAAATGTATTTAAATATTTTATTAAAACTGAAAACAAATACACACTTAAAAAACATACATTTAAGTAAAATTAAATTTATTTATAATTAGTTTAAAATAATATAATCTAGAATATATATAATCTATATAAAAACATATATCCTGTTTTATGTATATACACTTGATAATGACAGAAAATGAGGTCCATCTGTAGTTAATTGTGTTTTTCCTTTTTTAAATGACACTGAAGTCAGCATCACGCCATTTATCTCACTCTTTTTCCATCACTCCCTTCCACTGTTGCCTGAATATGCAGCGATGCCAAAGATGCTAAGAGCTCATTCATTAGTGGTTATGATATAGAGCGCCAGCCAATGGCTCAGTCGATAGGCCTTTAACTGCTCTGCCATCACATGCAGCAAACACCTACGTAAGCTAAAAGAAAAAAGAAAGAATGTAGACTGGACAGAATGCAGCAAACTCGTCTCCTGACTCGCTCATTACTGTCATCTGCTTTTTCAGCTCTTCCTCTTAAGCCGTTCAATTGGCAAGAGCATGGTGCAAAAATGTGATGAGGATGAGGATGAGATGGCACCGACCCTCTATAATAAGCCTATAAGATCTGTCTCGAATATTCACAACCAACCTAAACAGAAAACTTGATCACAGAACAGCATGCTGATCCCTCTTTGACCAAACCCAGCATAGATAGAGTATTTGGATGAAACTCTCAGTAATTAATTTACATATATCAAGTCTCACATAACAAATAATACCTATTTATGACCCATCTTGTATGATCAATATGCCCAAGACTGATGCAAATATACATTTGACACTTAAAGAACTGATTTGAGATCAAGACTAAAGTACTTTGGCTGCTGATACAATATCGGTTTACACTTTATTTCGTGGAACAATGGAAACTTAGATGCGGGAAGGAATAAACTGCCTCCAGGTCAGGCAGTGAGGAACACTTTATGTACAGTAAGTGCAGTGAGGATAACAGAGCACCGCTGACTGCGCTGATATCCTACTACACACTAAAAGGCCTGCGGTAAATTTGATGGAAGAGTGGACTGACGTGTGTGTGTGTGTGTGTGTGTGTGAGAGAGAGAGAGGTAGGGAGGGAGTGTATGCAAGTTTAAGACAGATGGAAATGTTAAGAGACAGTGAGAGTGTGTATATATTTGCAAATGTTTGAAGACAAGCTGCAGACCCAGTGCCCAGGTTTGAAAACAAAGAAGCCTGTCCACATCTGTTTGGCTCATAAGAACTCTTTGTTGTGAACTGTCAAATAAAGCACCTTTTGTAGGAAACAGGATGTTATTTTGAACACAGCATTAACTAGCCAATATTGAAAGAGGTGAAATTTATGATTGATAAATTAACTTGAAATTTTTTTTTTTTTTTTTCTTAAGAACATATGTGAGTGAGAGTGGTGCTTGCCCATTAGAAACTATGCCCATGGCCATCTAGATGCAGCGGGACAGTTTTTTTTTTAGCAATTAATTTTTAGGTAAATGCTTACTGGTCCAAGTCAAAATAGTATACTCCCAGTGATATACAAGGCAGCTAGCTGCAATAGCAGCTAAACTAACTTGCTAGCTATAGCATCCCCTATTTTCAGCACTAAGAATGCAACACAAAATAGAAACATTAGTGTTCACGTCAGTGTTTACACTATTGACCCATCCCTTACACCTTAGCCCACCCTTACACCTACCCATAACACCAAACCTGTCCCAAACCTTACACGTATCCCACCTCATTAGCAACAAAAGTGCTTTGCAATACAATATGAACACAATAAGTACATTGTACATATTTTTTGATGTAAGTACATAGTAGTTAAGGCCAAGGTGAGTTCATTATCAGAAATGTTTTATTCTGGAAGTGAACTAATAATTTAAAATGTACTCATCATTGAGAAATGCCGATAAAATTGTTAAAAATGTGCACATGAAAATCAACAATCAAATTAAAAGAAAAGGGAAAAAATTACTTGCTTCTTACCCAGAGTTATTCTAAAATGTTTGTCAAATTAGTAAAAAAAAAAAACTGTGATTTCAGTGCCATTTGTGATTCAGACACCCTCATTCTCTCAACTGCTAAATAAGTCTCTGTATTTCTCACAGTTTTTGGTGAGGTAGTCACTGCCCTCGCTCTCAGCACCAGCGGGAGAGTCCTGTGAAGGGAATAAAGTGTGATTTGGGAAACTCTGGAGAGGACAGACTGAAAGACACACAGTTAGCCCTGAGAATGCAGAACGGTAAAGGGAAAGAGAAAGCCCCTCGGCCCTAGGGAGAGAACGATGACAGGGTGAGACAGAGGGATTCACAGGAGCGACACTGCCTCCGTCTGCTGGGGAAAACCTGACAATCAATCAGAGCACACACTCACAGAAGGGCTTTCTCTTTTTTTTTTTTACCTTTTTTCTCTACACCAGTTTATCGTTCCTTTTCTCCTTTATTGCATCATTAGGTCTGGTGTTTGTAACATCACACAAAATAATCCTTAAAAATACATGTCATAACCTAAAAATGTAAAATGAGGTATTGGGAGAAAGGCTGTGGCTACGTCTGGTACAAGTTAGCGAAATAGCTAATATTGCCTGCAGTTTATGAATATATACGGTATGTATGTGTATGATTATACTGTTAGATACATATTATGTTCATACGTTTACACACTTGAAGAATGTTTCTAAGAATAGATTATGTCTCGCTCATTTGCTTTAAAAAAAATAAAATAAGGATGACGATCGTGGAAGCCTCTCTCCAACATCATGCCACCAGGTCTCTCCCCATTCACGGCATCACCATAGCAACCGGCGATTCCTCTTTTACCAGCCTCCTCTCATTCATAACCGTTGCCATGGCAACCGGCCCTCTGTCATTGATGGAATCTCGTTATTGCTGCTGCAACCGGGCCAGGAGCGAGAGATAAAGGGTCCCCTTTCGATTGATCTCCATTCCCTTTCTTACGGCGAGGATTCTCTGCTTGACCACAGTTTCACACATACATGCAGTCTATGTTCATTAGCGTGTCCTCTACATGTTGCTCAATCAACCTGTTTCTGCGATAAAACAGCGCGGGAATCCTCCAGCTTTTCATTGCAGCTGAATCTAGGTCATCCTGATATGCAGCCGAACTCTACATTATTCAATGCTGTACACTCAGGCCCGTGCGTCTGGGAATACAGTGCATGTGTGGGGTACATGAGGGTGTTTGTTCGGGGAGTGTGACAGGGATCTGGTATCATAAATCTTGTTTCTTGAACCAGAATTTGTAAAACAGGCTTCTTGTTTGCATCAAAGTGCTGGAATATGTTTCTTCTTTGTTAACTTCTCATATTGGGCTTCTGCGTGAGGGTTTGATTTGATCAGCATGGCTACAGACTGCTGAAAGGGCTCATTGTCAACTCTGGGAAGAAGATATTACATCATTTGTTAATATAATACATTCCTTAATGGTATCATTCTCTTCCTCCTTGACTTTGCTTTCTTTCCTAGTCTTACCCTAGCAAAAATTAATTTATTTCATGAATTACGATACAACAAACCCATTTACATATTTATGTACTTAATAAAAATACCCTGCAATTTTACTTTTACTATACTAAATAGGTAGGTGCAATAGGTGATTGTCTTTAGAATTACTATTGTTTTTTTTGTTATCCTGGTTGAAAGTCTCTTCACATCCCCGATAGCAAGAAGTGTACATCCAATCAAAACGCTCAGTCTGAGAAGGCATTCACTTTACTTTGGAACATGGACTGGAACTGGGAACCACTGATGTAACTGTTTCTTGAGCCCCAAATCACCATATTAAAATGATTTCTGAAGGATCATGTGACACTGAAGAATGAAGTAATCGCTGCTGAAAATTCAGCTTTGTCATAACAGCAATTAAAAGATTTTAAAACATTTTATAATAGAAAATCGTTATTTGAAACTGTTAAAATATTTTACAATATAATTTTTAACTGTATTTTCAATCAAAAAATGCAGCCTTGGTGAGCATAAGACAAAATGCTTCCAAAGCATTAAAAATTTTACCAAACCCAAATTTTGAATGGTAGAGTATTTCATAGTATCTCATACAATTATATTTTAAGTATAATGTGCTATATTTACAACTTATACAATATAACTGGGACTTTCAGTATAGCAACTCCTTAGCAATGCATACATTTTAAAATCTAGTTTTAATTTCCATTGTCAAGCTTTTATTTGTTTGCTCCAGCTTTTCTCAGCACAGCTGATGGTCACTCCCTCTCCTTCCTCTTATCCTCTCCATTGCTTGTTACCAAGCACATGCATTTCCCCTTCATCCTTACATTTCACCAACTCTCCCTTGGCTCCCTTTTTTTCCACAAATGCTTTTTTTTCCTGTTAGTCCCCACTTGCACTGTTACATTTGTTATGAAAGAATGAAAGTGAGGGAAACATGAAAAACCTCTTCCACCCTTTACTACTACATAACACTCTGATACAGTCTTTCGCTATATCACACATAAATATATTCGCTATATCTTTCCATATCTGCGGGACCGCCTCTTTCTCTCTCTCACTTTCTGTTGTCATTCTTCCCACCTGTCCTTATGTGGCAACCAGCATGTGTGTGGCCTTCTAAAGGACAAGAGAAAGAGCGACTTCAACAACACACACATGCAGAAGGTGCAAGTTAACGTGTGTTAAATGATGTGTGTTTGGTGAGAAAAAGAAAGCTAGCTAGAGGCTAGAGGTTTTCTACCTGTGTGAATATTGTACCACTGCCATCACTTCCATTATCATTATTGCTCTGCAGTCATTTAGAGAAAGACATCCTTCCCTTTACCTCCATACAGACATTAAACACACACACACACACATACACACTTAATCTAACAACAACACACACTCCATAAACACACTTCACTTAAAGTGCATCTATTCCTGAAACGCGCTTTTAACCTGGTGTCCAGTCGACGTAATGGTTTCTTTAACACAGGCATCACTTCCTGGACACATTCTCAAAAAAGATTGTATACCCATGTAGATACAAGAACACAAGATTACACTGCTATTTTAAGACTTTTTGGAACTCTAAGCCATGTTAGAGAGAGGACAGGAAATGATGCAGGGAAGCGGAAGATGAGTGTAAGAGGCAAGCCAGATTCTAACGAAAGAAAAAACACAAAAAAGATCTGCCAAGATATCTAAAAATAGTTAAGTTTGCTAAAAAAATAAAATAAAAAAATAACATAATTAAATTATATACAGTATGATGAATATAAATACATATTCACACACTGACATGCAAACTACAAAAACTGAAAATGTCTTTAATTTATTTTATTTTTTTATTAAAAGGATACTCTTTTTTTTTCATTAAATGTGTGATTCATTCAGGAACAAAACACCATCATGTTGCTCAGAAACGCAAAAATAGCCCTGTGGCTTTTTTTGGAATTATGTTGTCGAAATATGGACAATTATGTTGTCGGCAGTATGTGTCTAACTTCTAATTTATTGAACTGTTGTAGAAAAAAAATAATAAAAAAATAAACATTTGTAATCATGGTCATTTTTGAGAAAAAAAAAAAGTAAAATGTAAAAAATAAAAATAGGTATTGGGAGAAAGGCAGTCTTCATGTAAAATCTTCATGTAAACTAAACATTTAGACTTTCTTTATGTGTTACACTCATTTGTTTTTAAGTCTCTCACAAAGAGACAAACAGTGAGCCTCAACAGCGCGACCTTGATACCAGAAATACACTATCCATTATCAGTTGCCATTTACACTGAACGTATGCATAGCATTAAAATAAGCGTCTGTATGTGAGTGTTTGGACAAAGGGAGACGGCGAACCAGGGAAAGTAAAAGGTAAGCAGAAAAAAAGGCAGAGAGCGGGGTGTCTTCTCTGGCCTTCCACAGTTCTCTTTTATAACATAAGATTGCTATGGAAACAGCTGTGCATGGCAGTGCAAAGGTGTGTCCAGAAACTGAGAAATCTACAGACTAAATCATGGTGCTATTCTCGTGGTCTCGCTCACTCTCTCACTCTTTTCCTGTCTGTCTCTCTTCACTGTGTGTGCCAGTAGTGAAGTCACTGATTGGCATGGAGCAGGCAGCCAATAGCCAGCGCAGTCACGACTCAGGAATCTGCCAAGTAAGAGCTGTACATTGGCAACACGTGCACAAGCAGAGATAGAGAGCTAACAGTACTGGTTCAAAATGGTAGTGCTAAATAGTTCAAAATTTATTAAAAACCGAAAATGATCAAATATATCAAAATTAAGTAATAGTAAAACTATTAGAATGAAAAAAAGTATTACTCATATTTTCATATAATATATACATGAATATTACAATGCTAGCAAGCAAGAGAGGGAAACAGAGCTACAAGGAGATGATATTTACACTGTATATATGTATGTATGTACAGTATATTTGTGTGTTTATATACTGTATACACAAACACACACACACTCATAAGTAGTCATGGTGTAGACTAAAATTGTGTAAAAATTTACAAGCAGTAATGTTTTACTCATATTTTTATATATTGTATACAGAACAAATCATGTATCAAATTATAATCATGATTTCACACACACACACACACACACACATCCACCAGTATTATTAGTATTATTATAATATGATTTGTAACCATGCTCCATAATATAATGAAAACTGTTTTCTACCTGTATATATATTGACACACACAGTGATATTAATATTGTTAAATTAACACTATAACTGTACTAAATAAATAAGTACTACTAGATGAAGCAGAATAAAAAAAGAAGAAAAATAGCTAAATTAATTAAAATGAAAAACGGTATATTAATACAAAATATTATTTATTTATCAAATAAATTATGCAATCATTAATATACATCTCTTTGCATAAAGTACAGACTCTAAAATATGCATACATTAGATGTATTTGCATTAGGTAAAGACTCACTTTCACAGATACAAAAAAATAAATAATAAATCTTGATGCTGGGGGAAAAAAGGCAAGCTCATGTCATTATTTGTCAACTACTCAAATGCAGATTCAACATGAGCTCTTTCAGACTATCCGCTGTGACCACTGACCGCTCGGTGACCAGCAGTAAACTCTGCTCAGAGGTCATGAGAGTCTATCACTCTGCTGTCAAGCTTCATTGATGTCTTGATGTAAAATCTGCGAGGTGAAACTAAAATGAAGAACTAGAGCTTTGGAATTGATGGAAAGGCACTCAGGGGAGAACTGCATCCGTGTTCAACTGACACTAAAGAGAATTTCAGACACTGAAAAAAACAGATGACCGAGGCTAAACTTTTAAACATGTGAGAAGAAACAATGAAATCAAATCAGTGTCCAATATCCTGTTAATTATGTTCCTACTAATTCTAATAGCAGTTCTATGTTCTGTTTAAAAACGAAGAAACTCAGATTTCTCAGAATTCGAAAGGCTGAAACAATCTAACCCTAGCATAGCAGCCAGTTTTGATTATGTCACAGTTATAGTTATTATACTGGTCTCTTCAGAGCATTATAACTGACATGTACCCACACTTTTAGAAATAGACAATCATATTTAAAGACTCTGTTTTGCGTGGCTGCAGTATGAGGAAAGAATTGGCTCTGAGAACCAACTTTAAGACCAAGAAAAAGCTTCTGCCAGCTGGTTATGTTGGCAGTGGACTGAACAACTGTGCAAGCAGTAAGCAGTAATCCTACTATGGCTAGCACCCATTAACTGCCTGTTATTAAATCAGGACTACTGAGTAAATATCACATGACAAAATATATATTAAACAAAGCTGATATGTATTTTTGTAATTGTTCATATGTCAGTGGTCAAAAAGTATGAGCCTGTGTCAGTAAAACATTAGTAATTAGGCATCTGCGACTTAAAATACATTTAAAAAAAAAAGCTAAGTGACATTTTCCTAATTTTTCTCAGTTCTCATTGTGAATCTCAAATTTCATGCTATACTTCTTCAAATTGCAAGTCTATACCTTGCATTTCTGTTATATTCCTCCATTCAGACTTCACAGTTTTCTCAGAATTGCGAGAAAAAGGTTTAAATCGTAAGACAGTTTTGCAATTAACTTTTTAAAATGTTTTTATAAATTGTTTTACTTGCGTTAAAAACATTAAAAAAAATAGTTACTTCATGTCCTTGTTACAGTGTAAAAATATATTTAAATACTGAATAATATTAATTAACTACATGTACTTACGGTACTGTATATGGTTAGTGTTAGAATGAGGGTTTGGTTTAGGGTTAGTTGCACATAATTATGCATAATTAATTTGTATTACTAAAAGGTAACAACATAAACTAAGCTAAAATAAAAATTAATTTATTTTAAGGTACAATTCTCACTATTAGGATTTGGGATGTAGAATATGGTAATGTAGAATAAATGTTTTATAAGTACTAATACACAGCCAATATGTTAATAATAGCCATGCTAATAAGAAACTAGTTAATAGTAAGAATTGGTCCCTAAACTAAAGTGTTTACAATTTTTTTTTTTAATAAAAAAATAATAAAAGTTCTACTGGACACAAAGAGAAAAAACACAGGACAACTTCACTTTCGTGAGGAAAAGAACATGAATGTGTAGTGTATTTTTTTCCCAAGGTATTTAAAGGTGTGTATAAGTCTGACTGTAAATAGAAATCAAAGCTGCAGGAAGCAGCATGGAGGAGGATGCATTTTATCATCAAAGTACAGCTCTTTCTCTTTAACACACACATACACACTCAGTGATAGTGCTGTGAAAGCCAGCTGATGCTTACAAATGTGTCCAATGTGCGCACACAGCAGTCAACGTTGAGTAAAAATGTGTATTGAGGATGTAGTTAATGATTAGCAATGTTTAGTTTCGCAGCCGTTTGTGTGTTTTAAGATCTGCCCATGTCTAAAAGCAGGGCTAGTTGACTGATCATCTGCAGTACTGAAAAGCAGGTTACTGCAGCAGCTAACAAAAACACACAAACACACACACGCTTGCCCTGCTCCTTTACGCTTCCCTCATTCTCATTCTCTTTCTCTTCCCTTCCACCTCTATCCTCCATGTTCTAGTTGTGCTCCCAACATTCTCTTCATTTCTACTTTCACTAGTTCCCTGTTGAACAGACAAGAACTGCTGGTTGCAAGGTGTGTTTTGAAGGCTGGTGTATTAAGGCGGGTGTACACGGTGTGATTTTTGCTGTCGTACGAGGTCGCAGACGTTTTTTTTCTCTCGGGAGAAAATCGCAGATGCGCGCATGGTACCGTAACATGGTACATGGCATCGTACCATGTAAGAACAATTACGGGCCGATCCAAAAACATTATGAAAAAATAAAAACATGTCAAATAAAATCAGACGCTGTCGGTTTAAATCCGTTACATATGTGCGGTTGAACGAGACGATTTGGCGATCCATCTGAAGTTGACCAATCAGAAGATGATAAAACCCACATATTATGTATATAAATAGTCTATATAATAATTTTAGTTCATTATACATCTCTACTTTTTATTTGTTATTTTGAATTGTGCCACATTTACCGTTCACCGTTATGAATTAATATACTAGTTGTATAGTTGAGTACTTGAGTTGTTTATAAAGAACAGAAGAGTTTAGCGTGTATTATAGTCTTACTCATACAACTGACTGCTGTTAAATCTGCTTGCTTTTAGATGAAAAAGTTGCTCACAACCTTTTTTCTTCGTAATAATAGCATAAAGAAATAGATTTGGCAAACAATCCAGTGTATCTTCTTCTTTGGAAAGCATCAAATAATTTTACAATCACAGACATGTTTGTTGACTTCTAAAATGCAATGGCCAATCAGAGGTGTTTAGGTTGGAATCCATGCACTCACTGCTCCAGTCACCATTTTTTGTCCAGTGCTGGGTTTTGTCATGCTCGTAACTTTTTTTCTAATGTAGACTTTAAAAAGTGTCATTGTGTAGTCACGTTCATTGTATTTTTATTTATTTATTTATTTTTGAACTTGGTAGATGGTAGATCATTATGAATGAGTGACAGTTTTAAATAAATTTAAATGGAGCAGTCTTTGCATTCTGTATACAATGTTTTATTCAGAATTCAGTCAGAATTTAAATAAAACTTCATGCTTATTTAACACCCCCGATGCAAAACGTAATGACTACGTTAGAGTTTGTAAAATCGTAGTAAATTCGTGTCGCGTGTGACTACCACTGTATGATTTTCGGATAAACTTAATTGTGACATATGCGAGGGATCACGAAGTTCCGACCTTCTGAATCTCATCGTGTACGGCTGCCTTTAGTGTGCCACCTGGAAGTCTTCTTAAAGGTACAACTAACTCAAAAATAATTCCATCATCGTGCAGTGTTTCCCAAAATCCATACTGAGTAGGTACTAAATTTGAATTTGAACTTTGTGATCATTAAAAAAAAATGTGTTCTATATAGTATGAATATAGGTGGTACTTTTGATATCTGCACATACTTGTCTGCCATGTGGTTACTGTCATATGACCCAATAGCAGCAGCTGCATTGCTTCAATATCATTCATAAATCTTCCCCATTGCCTCATAGTACAATAAAATTTCCATCCACTGCACACTTCAGAATCCAGGCAGAAGTAGCAGGTCACCAGAGCACTTTTCTCCTATTGTTTTTCATATACTATGTACTGTATTTGGACTAGGGTTGGGTACGTCCACTTTTTAACCGATACCGGTTCTGGTACTGGTACCTGAAATTCGGTACCAGTACCCAGCGGTACCTTTTTTTTTTGGTACTTCTCTCTCTGTGTAATTACAAAAACATTTATTTCAGTGAAAAAATAAAAAGTCTCAGTTTCAACATTTTAAACAAGGGCCCTACAAACTTACTGGTTTCATTTTTAAGAAAATCAAATAAAAGTATTAAACATTTATTTTAAATCAAATGAAAGTTAAACCCTTTCATTTTTTGGCAAACAAACTGAGGTTTACTGATGAAAATGATACATGGAAGAAAAATTATGTGAAACTATTTTAATAGGCTAATATTTGTTTTATACAATTAAAGGGGGGGTGAAATGCTCGTTTTCACTCAATATCCTGTTAATCTTGAGTACCTATAGAGTAGTACTGCATCCTTAATAACTCCAAAAAGTCTTTATTTTTATTATATTTATAAGAGAAAGACAGTCTGTACCAATTTTTTCCAGAAAAACACGAGTGGCTGGAGGTGTGACGTGTGGGCGGAGCTAAAGAATCACGAGCGCGAGTAGGCTTTTGCGTCTAGAGCATCTGGAAACTGTGACATTACCGTGAGGAAAAAACATCATCCAAAACAAACCATGGGCTAACAGTCAGATTCAGCCATTTATTTATGATCCAGAATCAGATCCAGAGGCTGAAATTTAACAAGAGCAGCAGCATCAACGACTACAGCAGGACGTCTCTATGTGGTATGTATTGAAACTGTATATATTTGCTTAGCGGTTCCACTTTATGTCGTCTTTTTTTTTATAAGGTGTACATTCGGAAAGTGCAGTTTGATGCCAACATCGCATGTTGTTTACTTGATGTGTTTACGCGCCGATAGCTAAGTTAACAACACAGAGATATTTGAAGCAGTTTTACTCACCGCATGCGGTTCCAACACACGATCGTGACTCTTTTTCGTTGGGACTGCATTATCCTTAAGAAATAAACTATGTGCAAATCCGGCGTCAAACTGGGCCTTGTTTGTAAAATGAAAAAATCTTCGAAATGCAGGGAACAAACACAAACACTTGCACAGCTCCGTTGATGCTCTGTAAAAATAAACTCCATCCACTGGTCCCTTAATGCTGTTTTTTTTTTTTGGGGGGGTAATCTGTGCAGGGTTGTCTTGCCCTGGCAACCAAAAACACACTTCTTTTGTGACATTTTGCTCTCGCTCTGATCAGTGAATGTCTGTTGTGCTCTCAGTGCTCTGCTATATGGGAGCGCGCGCTCTTCTGGCAGAAGTGCGTCAGGACCCATCTAAGGAAATTCCGCTCCATCTAACGTCACACAGAGCCATACTCGAAAAAAACTTTCCGAAACTTGTGACAAACCGGAAGGAGTATTTTTGGAACAGAAATACTCCTTCAAACGTACAACTTAATTTTTTAAACTTTGTCCATGTTTAGCATGGGAATCCAACTCTTTAACAGTGTAAAAAACTCAGTATGCATGAAATAGCATTTCACCCCCCCCCCCCCCCCCCTTAAGTGATCAAACTGGTTGTAATATTGATTTATTTTTTCCATTCAATGTTTTATTTAAATTGGAAAAAAATGAATATTTAAAGATGTACATTATGCTGTACAATGGTAATACAAGAGTAATATATTTCAGTTACATGTTAAACCATACTTTTATTTTGACAGGTTGCCATTAAGTTCCTGTGAGTATACTGTATGATGATGCTAGTCTTCTCAAATGACTCTCACAGCAGCTCTGGAGTAGGGCTCCAACAAATGATTATTTTGATAGTTGATGAATCTAACGATTATTAGAACTATTAATCGACTAATCATTGATTATTTAGCTGATTAATCAGTAGACATTTATTGATTATTCAGCTTTTGCAATTAGTTAAAATATTGAGTTTAACATATTCTAACAAATAAATTAAAGTAATCACTTCAGCTTTTGAAAGTTATATTATGTAATTACAGTTATACAATTAATTACAAATAAATATATATGGCACAATATATGGCAGAGAAACTCTCTTATTCACAATTTAATTATTTAATTACCTAAAATATCTTTTTGTAAATCATATGAATAAGAAACAAAAAGGTTAAGTGATAAGAAGATTTATTTTTTGGATAAACTAATATCCACAACATAATCTCTCTTCAAATACCTTATAGGGTTATGATAATCAAAACAGTCCAGAGCTAGATGAAGTTTTGATCTCTGCAAACCAAACTTTAACTTTAATTAAATGTTTTTTTTCTGGAGCTATTCCTCCATTCTTTAGTGTTATGTGATACAAAGTCAATGATAATATGGTAAAATGTGTCATTATTTCATTTTATTAAAAGGAGAAGTCTGGACAAAACACTTTTCCGTTCTATTTATATATAAAAAAGCTATACAGGCATGGAAGTAAATAGTGACAAATATGGGTGCAATACTTATTTAACTAGCTCAACCAGCAAGCCTCCCTTATATCATTATTATCATGATAGTTGACCATCATTTTCCAGCTCCACCAGCAAGACCAGCACTAAGCAGCATAAATCAACAGGGACCAACATGGAAATGAAAAGGTTTTCAGGGTTTTCACTCTATCTTGGATTCTTCCATTAGCCTCTGATCTCCTCCTCCTCCTCCGGCTATACGTCTTTTCACATCAACCAACACCTTCTCTCTCTCTTTCTAATTTTCCAATATTCCAAAGCTCAGGGGAATGGAGTAATGCAGTCACATGACCCGGCCTTCTTTAGCACTGCAATACTACAACACATCCCCCCTACACACCCGTCTGTTGTCTCTGTCTCTCTCTCTCTCTGCTTCCCAGTGAGGTGACATTTCAGATGTGCCCCGATGGTTGCTCCCTACAGTGCTGCTGTGATCTGCCTGTGTTTGAGAATCCACGTGTGCGTGTGTATGCTTGTATGTGTGTGAGAGAAAGAGTGCTCATTAATGCATGACGGAGCCAGTGTCCAACCAGACCTCTGCTGTGTACGTAGCATTGCTTCACACACAGCGTTCCAAAAGGGGCGTGACTTTCTCTGGGCTAATTTAGGCCATGTGAAAAGTACTTTTAGTATGTGTCAGATAATGTGCAGTCAGTCGGGTAATAAGGCAATCTATAATCTATTTTATACTTGAGTTATAAGCTTTAAAAAATCTGAAATGCTAGGTTAAACACAGATAAAAGTGTTTGTATTGCTTTGTCATTTCTGGCTGCATGCAAAAGAAAAATAATGACTACTGTAATCTGAATCATGAACAAATGACTCTTAATGAATTGATCCAAAAACTCCACTGACAACACAAAATATTTGACATCAGAATGCCACCATTGACAAATCATAATCAAGTGTTTCATAGGGCCATCTTATAATTGTTTAAATTGACTCATAAATCAAGCAGCCCAAATTCAGTTTTATTCTATTTCACCATGACACCAGACGCCAGAGTGTGTGTGTTTGTTTAACTCACCCCGTGAGCACCACTACAAAGTCCATCACATTCCAGCCGTTTCTCAGGTAGGAGCCCTTGTGGAAGGCAAATCCCAGTGCAAGAATCTTAATGCCCGACTCAAAACAGAAAATTGCAATGAAATAGGGCTCTGTTTCTTCCTATGAGAGAAAAAGAACCACAGATGGGATTATTATAAAAAGCATTTTCACTTAAAACATTCTCAGTGCTTCTCAGTTTTTAACTAATATTTTACTGTGTGTGTGTGTGTTTGCATCTATGCAAAGGAGCAGTTCACACAAAAATGAAAATTTAATTCTTAGCAGATTTTCATTTTTTGGTAGGTAGCTGTAAATATAAACAGTAGTCTATGCAATGTCTCCATTAAAAATTTGCTTAGTAAGTTTGTGTGTGTGTGTGTGTGTGTTCAACTTTACCAGTCGTTCTGACAGTGGAGTTTTGTCTCCATCTGGTAAGTGTTGTTCAAGAGCCAGTACGATGCAGTTGGCAATGATGGTGGTCAAAATCATCCACTCAAACGGAGTAAAGGGCAAAGTTAAGGCTAAAAACAAGCTGGATTCATCATATCAAAGATATTTATAACGACTATGCAATCATAAAACTGCATGAACTTTGCAAAACAATAACCACAGTATAATGTAGAAAAATATTTTTATCATACAAGAATGTAAAGAGTAATATAATAATATTATAACAACAACAAAGCATGCACATATTGTTGTCTTCTTGAAGAGAAGGGCTGTAGGGCTTTATTAACATTATCATTTTTATGTTTTTTTTTCAGTTTTTTTTTTTTTTGAGTGACATACACAAAAAACTCTTAACTTCAAAACTATAGTGAGTAGAGTCATAAGGTAGGTATCGTTTGATAGAAATTGCTATTTTAAATTTTTTGAGAATATTTTTTATTACATTTGGATATTTAACATAAAGTATTCGAAAGTGACAGCATTTTGAACCAAGGTAGCCTTTTTGACAACTGGAAGTAATTTTTAAAACAGTCTACTGTAGCAAGGAGAGTCAAATGGTAGGTATCATTTAATTGAAAACTTTCAAAACATTTTAGAAACGAAATTTTCATTACATTTGGACATTCTAATGCTGAGAAACCACAGATTAAAAAAAAACATTGAAATTGTGCTGAAGGGAAATTTCACTTATCTTTCTGATTTTACATGCAATAACTCAGGAAGCAAATAAGGTATGAGAGAAATTCAGTTTCATGTCAATAAGGAGGATTCACTATAAGTAATGATATTCTATTTTCTATGATCTGTTCATTTCTAAATTTTTATATACTTGGCTACAAATGTGTCTGTGCGGTTTTATGTGTTATAACTCCATGAAGAATATCTTTAGATCTGAGCGATGGATTATAACTATTATGTTTGTTATATTAGACTTAATGAGACCTTTTAAAGGGGTGGTGGATTGCTATTTAACTTTTTTAACATTAGTTAGTGTGTAATGTTACTGTTTTAGCATAGAAAATATCTGCAAAGTTGCAGCACTGAAAGTTCAACACAAATTGAGATATCTTTTAAAATTCTGGCAGTTTAATGCCTACAAAAACGGCTGTTAAGGAACTACAACAAACTTCTTCCAAGGTCTGTTACGTCACAAACCCAGATAACAACAAAAGATAAACAACAAGCGCTGCTCTACACTGCTTAAAACTCACGTTTGAATCATCAGTGGCAAATTCTTTAAATATGTAAACATACGCACAGCCTGTGAGTCAGAAATGTCAGACTGTCCTTGTAAAGTTGGAAATGTCCCACTTTATAGAAACAGATACCAGCATTGTAGGCAACTCTTCCAGGAAACAGTCCTTGTACTTCGAAAAATGCGTTGCACACATCTGAATATTTGGGTTGAACTGTTCTGAAACAGTGCTGTAAATACAACTTAACCACTGATTTCTAGCTGTGTCCTGTTTTAGAAGGACAAACATAGTATCTTCCCTTTCATAACACAGCATCTCCACAACACGGCCCCGGCAGCAACAGTGAGAATAAAAGTTACACCTTCTTTCTTTGCGTGAACATTTGGGTGGTGTTGCGCAAATCTTACCACATAATGATGTACACATGTGGGGTTGTGTTAGAATGAGTCATTTTAGGTAGGAGTTGTTGACTCTTAACTTTAAAAAAAAGAATATCTCTTTGGATTTGAGACTCTGCAACTTTACAGATCTTCTTTATGCACCAAGAGCTTGTAACACACCAAAGAGAAAGGAATAATAGAAATTGCATCATATCATGACCCCTTTAATATATGTTGAGATATATCTTTAAAATGATACCTATTTTGTGTTATTCCATTCAGTGGTTCCTTAGTAATCTGATTATGAATTTTCTGGAGGGGGAGGGTGGAGGTGGTCGATGTCCTGCTGGCGGTACACTTTAGGGTAAAAGGGTTAAACAGATGAGTGTTGACAGATTCGGCCTGGCTGTAACAGAGCACTCATTATCCAGTTACTGTGTGCCTCTTTACCAGCTGCCACTGGCATGATACACACACTCAGCCCTTGTCATAACCGCTTATGTCATGCGTGTGACACATAAGCACACACACACAAATACATGCAGTCTCTGCGATGACTGCTACACACTCCAGTAACATTTTGTAATAACTCAATTAAATATTTACGTTACACTCACTCAGATGTTTTGTTCATCTACATCCAATCTATAAAAAATGTCATGAATCATTGATACTAGTAGTATATGTATTCGTATAATGCTATTTTTTATATGTATATATACATATGCATGCTTATAGTATTAAAGGAAAACACCACCGTTTTTCCATATTCCACTATGTTCTTCCCTCATCTTAGATGAGTTGATATGTACCTCTCCCATCTCAGTGCGTGCACTCAATAGCTGTAGCGCGTGGCGCCACTATGCTAGCGTTTAGCTTAGCACCATTAATTCACCCATTCATGGGGAAGTCATGGCCTAGTGGTTAGAGACTTTATCACTCCTAACCCTAGGGTTGTGAGTATGAGTCTTGGGCTGGTGGTGCCACGACTGAGGTGCCCTTGAGCAAGGTATCGAACCCCCAACTGCTCCCCGGGCGCCGCAGCATAAATGGCTGCCCACTGCTCCGGGTGTGTGTTCATGGTTTGTGTGTGTGTGTCCACTGCTGTGTGTGTGTGCACTTTGGATGGGTTAAATGCAGAGCACGAATTATGAGTACGGGTCATCATACTTCGCTGATTGTCACGTCACTCACTTCCTTAGCATCTAAATAGGGATGTATTTAGAAGCCAACAAACACTTCCATGTTTTCCCTTTTTAAAGAGGTCACATGAGTAGTTACACAAGTAACCAAATTGGTGACAAAATAAAATGTGGTGATTTTTGCAGCACTTCTACCTCGGTGCAGTAATATCCTCACTCCCAAAAACTCCTCATGTTGGTTGTATTGACAGAAGTTAGAGGGAGATGGGGAGAGGGAGAGGGAGTTTTCAGGAGTGATGATATCACTGTGCAGAGGTAGAAGTGCTTCGAAAAGTGCACTTCCGCCATACATTATAGTCATCATTTTTATCCACTTAGGAAATTGCCACTGTTTATTTTGTGTCACCATACTTTCTCATGTAACTAATAATGTACCCGTCTTTAAATAGGGAAAACATGGAAGTGTTTGGTAGCTACTTAATTCATCCCTGTTTGGATCCTTAGGAATGAATGGTGCTAAGCTAAACGCTAACATAATTGCACCACGCGCTACAGTGATTGAGTGCACGCACTGAGACGAGAGAGGTACATATCAACTCGTCTAAGTTGAGGGAAGAACATAGTAGCCTGGTAATACCAGACTCTGCTACTTCACTTTGCTTTGTAGACAGAGTCTGGAATGGCATAATAGAGAAGTGTTTTCTCTCTCGCTAGGGGGCGCTTGTCTGAAGTTTAAAATCATTGGTTCCCCGTAAGCCAATCAGATACGTTTAGTTATGACGTATGTTATGCGCCTGTACAGCCGCATCGAAGCCCCGATCGAAGCACAGACATCATGCATCGAACTCAAATCTATGATTGAACTTCCACTGTAAACCTGTTGTTAAACACTCTTCTTGTTCTGTTTGAAAAAGAGTTGAATGTTCTCCATAACAGAGCGAATTGCATCCCGTGTCTCGTTTCCCATTTCCGCGGTCGTTTCGGTTTTCGATTTCTCTAACCTACAATTTAAAACTCGGTGCTTAGCATCTACGTCACGGCTCTCAGCTCGCCCTCCGCTCGTTGATTGGCCCGGCTGTTTTCAGAGCGGTGGCAAACAGAAAGCTCTGACGCTGTATCAGACTGAGTACAGAAGCGAAATGAAATTGAGCGGAAGTAGGATAAGTCAGGCTAAGAACATAGTGGAATATGGAAAAAATGTGGTGTTTTCCTTTAACATCATAATTTGCTAGACAGAGTTTAAAACAGCTATTTCCTTTTTATACTCTAATAAAATTGGTTTTATTTGCAACATTGAAAAAGCACTTTTAAAGTCTGTGAGCCTCAGCCTTTTAAGTATGAGACTATATTGCAGACCACATCTGTCTTATTCTATATGCATTATGCAAGGATGTGAACATGGCTCCTGAATTCACCTCAGTCTCTCTGCATATAGTGTAACATACACTTGTTTATATTACATCAGTTGTCTTGTGAAGCAAAAACAGCAAACAGACCTCTCAGCACTCACATCATGACTAACTTATTCCTCTCTCTCTCTCTCTCTCACACACACACACACACACACACACACACACGCTTATTTATTCAGAGCTCATTGTAATCTCCAACACACAGTTAGCTCAGGGCTAACATTGCTAACAGTACAGTGCATGCTGGGAGACTTAAAGTGGTATCCATAGCAACCACTCGAGCGCTAAACTAAGCATGTGCAGAGTGGCTGTTCTGAGAAACGAAATGTGGAGCATTTGCGTAAACCTTCACGGCAGAAACCATGAATAAAGATACTGCAGACTGCTGAACTACTAAACAACTTGAATGTTTCATTTGGCGTGAAAGCAAATCGTCCCTCTTCTCATTTCAACAGTCTTCTCTCTAGCTCTGTGTCTTTATCTACCTACTAATCATGTAGTCGCACGACGCTGATGATATGTTCCTGAAAAATAATACGGCTGGAGTGGTAAAGCTGTCTGCAGCTCATAATGTGCCCTTAATAATTCACATCTCAATTTTAAGACTCGGATAGAGAGATGAAGAGTGAGTGAGACAACAGAGAGAAGGAGAGAAAAATAAGAGCGAGAAGGAAAACAGTGAGAATGTAGTTGTATTTAAATGAGGAGGAAAAGAAAAGGAAAGGAAGAGAGGTCTGGCAACAGAGAAAGAGAGATAGAAAGGCAGAAGAGCTGTGAAATGGAGAGTTGGCTAGCGTTTGAGAGAGTCTACTGCATCTCTCTCTCCATCAGCAGTTTAAACGTGTATTAGACTAATAAGAGGTAGTGACGGTGCCAGGTCCCTCTTTCAATCTCTCGCTTTAATTAAAAAGTCTGTGCAAAGATCCAACACAGCCAAATATATAGTGTTTTCCTCCTATATACATTTCCACTTCTTATAAACAGTCAGAAAAATGGGTACATTGTGGTACATTTGTGAACACTTAGGGTACAACTGCTGTGGTCATATTTACACCCACTGTTCAGAAAGATTTTATATGTTTTTTTTAAAGAAGTCTCTTATTCTCATCAAAGTTGCATTTATTTGATAAAAGTACAGAAAAAGCTACTATTATGAAATATTATTGCAATTTAAAATAATGGTTTACTATTTTAATATACTGAAATTTAAAACATAATTTACACTTTTAATGCAAAGCAACATTGTCAGAATTATTACTACAATCTTGAGTGTCACATGATCCTTCAGAAATTTATAATTAATATTGAATACAGTTTTTGCTGCTTAATATTTATTTGGGAACTGAGTTCTTTGATGAATAAAAAGAAAAAAGAACAGCAATTTCTTTTAAAATAAATATTTTGTATTTGTACTAATATACACTACACTCTATTAAATAAATTATTTATTTATGTATTTTTCACCAAGGATGTGCTAAATAATTTTTTTAAAAAGTGATGGTAATGACTTTCTATTTCTATTTTGAATAAATGCTGTTCTTTTGAACTTTTTACTCATGAAAGAATCCTGAAGTTTTATTAAAATAGAAAACCTTTATTTTACATTGTAATTATATTTCGCAATGTTACTGTTTTTTCAGTATTTTTTTTTTTAAAAAATGCATCCTTGATGAGGAGAAGAAACGTCTTTTAAAAAAAAACATTAAAATCTCATTTAAGACTGCCAATCCCTGCAAAGTAAAGAAATGGCTCTATTTATATACATTTTTAAATATTCTCCCTTTTATTATTATTATTGGTAATACTTTATAGTCAGACTTTAACATTTTCATTAGTCTACTTCCTAAATTAACAAATTAAGAATGAAAAACACTCCTAAAACATTACTTAATTTTAGTCAATATTCATTTCAACATTTACTATAAGCACTTTCTCATTTTGTAAAATTGTTATCTGATTAGATGAGCAAGAACTTCTAGTAAAACTAACTCCAGTCCACATTGCTGATAATGTCATAACCTTAAACAAAACCCTAGACTTATTCCTAAAAGACAAGTTATCTGTATTAAAAAAAGGATGTCCCCTATGGAAGGTTTTGTCAGATTCGGCTAACGTTTGAGGACAGTTTTGTCCCAAAAGTATAGTTGAGAAAACACATGCATACAGTATATGCGTTGTAAGCACCCCAACTGTAATATTCTTTTGGGCCTCATTAGTGTCATTACAACCTTCCCATGAACACCTTTTCTTGTCCCTACATGCACTTTTTCCATCACCTCACACACACCCACTAGTACTGTACACTCCCTTCCTATACACACAATGCATTATCAAGCATCAGCATATTGATGCTTGACTGCTCACAACTAAAAACTCAATATTATATTATCAGAAAGCACTCGAGAGGAGAGGAGAGACGTTTAATACGGTCATTTAGCCCTCCAGGCTTTAGAAACTTTGCATTGGCAGCGCTTAACAGGCAGCTAGTCATGTGACCACCATTGTCTGCACTTAAGCATTACGTTGTTGTGCATATGTATAAGTTGGTTCCAACTTTGTCGCATTACTGTGTCACACCGCCAGCTGAAACAGAATATGACTGAACATAATCTTACGCCTTGGTTGTGTGTGCAAGTGTTTAATCTGAAAAATCAAGCTCAAATAAACACTTCCTTCACTCCCTGCAAGGAATGACAGTAAGAATCTCATTGTAAATTTGACCTTTGAGTTGACAGGACTTTTTGGTGCAGGTAAGTGCATGCATTTAATATACAAAGACGTGCAGTAGTTTTTTTTTTTTTTTTTGAGTGGTTTCTGTGCTCTAGATTTGAGCTGACAGTGTGCTTTAGGGGGAAACGGAGCTGATGAGATGAACGCATTTCAACTGAAATAAAACAAACAACCCTACAAATTAAATGAAAGAATCCACAAGACTCAGCACAGGGTCTCGCCAACAGAGGACTTACTTGCCTCGCTTTCCCATTATTTCTTTCTTCTTTGGCAGACCGTGGTCTTCCTGCCTCCATTTTTGCATTTTTCTTTCCTCCTCATCCACTCCAAGATGAGCAAGCGTGGGAAGCGAGCCGGCGTGTTGGTTAGGCTCAGACAGTGCAGCTTAAAAACAGCGCTGCCTAGTATCCATCTGGTGAATCTATGCTCTCTCCCCAACAAAATGGATGAACAACATCTCCTCTCCCAGACAAATGAGGACTTTCAAATTCTCCTGATCACTGCTGCATCAAATGCTCCACCATCCCCATCCCAAAGAAACCCCAAATCATAGGATTTTATGACTACAAACCTGTTGCTCCCACACCAGTGGTCATGAAGTCATTTCAAAAACTGGTGTTGGCCCACATGAAGGACCCTTGTTGGACCGCCATTAGTTTGTTCTTCTATCTGTATATGAAAGAATGTAGGGCTGTGCAAAAAATCGAATGCGATTTTCATGCACATCTCACCAGTAAAGACGCTCCTGTAATTAGAAGTATATCTCCAGCACGTGCGTTCAGATCAGGGTTGCCAGGTTTTCACAACAAATCCTGCCAAGTTGCTTCTCAAAACTAGTCCAAAACTAGCCCAATCGCGCTTCCAGGAGGTTCCCCGATAAAAATTGCTTCCAGGGGTTAAAATATACGTTTTTTTAGCAGGGTTGCCTTGGTAAAATTCACATTTTAGGGGCTAAATATCACGCTATTTGTATTGGGGTCGCTTCGACCCGCGGACATGAAAAACAGCCACAGACTTGGCAACACTGGTTGGCCATGTGTGGCATTACGAGTCGTAATTCACTGACAATCTACACATAATCGATGTTAAAATCGCAGGCGATTCTTTGTCAAATTTGAAAACGATTTTCTGTTAGTTGTCGGTAGACTACGGCTCTGTGTAGTAACTGCCGCTCTACCTGAACCAGTGTTGCCAAGTCTGCGATTGTTTTTCATCTCCGCTGTAGTTTTGGACTAGTTTTAGGAAGCAACTGGGCAGGATTTGTTGTGAAACCTGGCAACCCTGATCTGAACGCACATGCTGGAGATATACTTCTAAATTACAGGAGCATCTTTACTGATGAGACGCGCATTAAAATCGCTTTCGATTTTTTGCCCAGCCAAAAAAAGAATGCAACTTTACAAACCCCTCTGTTAAGCTCCTGAAGTTTGAAGATGACACCAGAGTCATCAGCCTAATCGACGATGACTGTGACGATGGAGGCTGAAGAGTTGGCTGTAATGGAGTCAAACATGCTCAAAACAGTGGAGATGATGGTGGACTTTATAGGAAACATCTCAGAAAACTACAGCGATACAGTCCGGACTGCAGATAGCCATCAGCACTCCCTTTCCCACACTCCAAGAACTGTAAAAATCACCCTGGATCCCTCACATCCGGGACACTTCCTCTTTGAACTGTTGCCTCTGAACAGCACTACAGAGCAATAAACCTCAGAACATACATAAGAAGGCATAAGAAAAGTTTCCTTCCTAGGGCCATCTACCTCTTAAACAGTTTAACAAACATGCAATACACAACACTATTTATACTTTGTATCTGTACTTACATACAGGAATTGTCTATTGTGTCATTTTATGTATATATTTTTTTGTTCACTGTTTTTATTTCATTATCGGTGTCATGTCACTGTGATTTTGTCTATGCACTAGAAGCTTCTGTCACCAAGACAAATTCCTTGTATGTGTAAGCATACTTGTCAATAAATCTGATTCTGATTCTCCTCAATTGCTCTGTCAGAGGGACCTGAAGCGAGCATGTGTGTGATCCATCATGCTAAAAAGCCTTCAGTTATGAATTCCACCTCCTGTTCCATATACGCTACACTAAAAATAGATACATGACAGATTAAAGAGTCTGCTCCTCTCCTCCTCGAAACCAATTTCTTTCACTCTGTTGCTCACTTTTTCAGTTTTTTATTATTATTATTATTTCTGACATTAAATTCTTCAGCATGCTGTTGCGTTTGGGTCTTAAGTGACTCTGATTCTCAGAGATGTGTTTGTTACTCCACTGTCTTAGCGCCCTCTTCTCTCATTTCCCCTCACTCTCTAACGCCCTCTCTATAGCATTCTTCCTCCATCATGGATTCCTTTAATGGTTTTCATTGCAGTAAGCCTGTGTTAGCCACCGAGCTGGCTGCTGGATGCTAACTGCACACACATGAGGGCTGTTTCACTGATGCAATATGCAGAAAGATCCTGATTCTGCAACCCGAGTAACATTACACTCAATACCAACACACTCGTATAAACAGTCGGCTCTAATTCATCTAAAACATGCTAAAGAGATACCTTACCTAAAAATAAAAATTCTGCCACCACTTATTCACCCTCATGTCATCCCTAACCTGTATGATTTTCTTCTATGAAATCCAAAATATATTGGTAAAATGATCCAATAAGCAATTGCTTTGGATCTCACCGAGTTGTATTGTATGAACAAAAACAGTTTGCAAAATATCTTCACCAAATTAAAAATACGTATATATAAGAATTACTTTTGCGAGAGCCATCGCTTCAAGCACTGCTCTAGATTCCACTTATTAAACACACACACACACACACACACACACACATATTATTATTATTATTATTATTATTAATATTATTATTATCAATGATCACAGTTTTACTGCTTGATACGTTTGTGGAAACATTGATATACTATTTTTTTTTTTGGATTCTTTGATACATTTCGTTACACTATAAATGTATTTTCTGCTGAATACAAGTATTCTTTTTTTTTTTCTTTTTTTTTTTTTACAACTAGCCTTCGGTCTCCCAATTAGATTTCAATCAATGTGTGAAAATGTGTGAGTGTATATGAGGATAGGAACCTCAAGGGTGTGTGTATTAATACAGTATGTTTCAGACAGAGTATTACAGGTTCTTTCCACAGACATTCACTCATCATTTCTGTCAAAACACCTTCACTCAATTTTTATATTTACAGTCTGTCGTTCATTTTGACATGCCTCCTTTTCACTCACTCTCTCCACTTCAGTTTCTCTTTCATTCCTCCATTTCTCCTTCAGTCTTTCCACATATACCTTTTTTTCTTCTTTAAACGTCAATTCTGGCACCTTTCACACCTTGACATCGATATGTTTCTCTCTGTCTTTCAGCTGTATATTAAAAAGCTATTAGTTGCTTATTCCACCCTGTTTTCTCTCCACTCTTCCTCGTCTTATCTTTTATTCTTCCCTTTCAGCCTTCCTTCCTTTCCCTCCTGCATTTCAGCTTCTTTCACGTTCCTCTCGCTCTCGTTTGAGAGTGCTGCACATCAATCATACAATCTTAATTCAGTCAGAGCACTGCTGCCGCCTCAGCATTTCTGCAGAGAGAGAGAAGATAGAGGGAAGAAAGAACATAAACAGTGGCGGAACAGACGGAGAGAGAGCACCTAGTGAGAGAAACCGAAATGGAGAGTGTGAGCAAGAGAGAAGAGAGAGAAAGAAAAAACGGGAAATGCAGAGGTGTTGGAACTGAGGGTGGAGGAGAATAAGATATGCAGTAAAAAAATAAATAAAAGACTAGGGTGGTCAGGGGTCAACATAAATGAATAAAATATAAAATGACAAAATTATTTTTAAAACTCATTATTGATTTTCTGTATCTAATTTAATATTAGTAGTAGCATAAATATAAAATAATATATATATATATATATATATATATATATATATATATATATATATATATATATATATATATATATATATATATATATATATATTAGTGGTGGGCATAGATGAATTTTTTTAATCTAAATTAATCTCACTATAATCTTGGAATTAATCTAGATGAATCTAGATTAAAATGGCTCATTTGAATTCTGCCAAAGGCATTCAGAATATGTGTGCTTCCAAAAAATACAATAACTAAAATGACGTAAAAAAATTTTAACGGGTTCCTCAAGACAGGTGGTGCATTAGAGCAGGGGCTCATCTCCTGTTTCCAAAATGCATCACAAAGTGCTTGAAAGCTGTTAACTAATTCCACATTTCACAAGGTGCAAACAACCTTACGCCTGTTTCAAACATAATCCATCTGCAGTGCATTTGCATTGCGTATTTTTTTACGCACAGATGTTAACGGATTCCAGTGTTCACGTGGTTGCGGTCCGTCAGACGCGGTGCGTCTGCAGCAGTGCAGCGATCGTTCACGTACCGAGTAGCGGACTGCAAACAGGTTCTGTGTGAAACACAATGAGTATGAGCCTGTGCTGCTTCAGCACCAGATACGAAAAGGACACGGACTGCATACGCACTGCAGATGGATTATGTGTGAAACAGGCGTGAGTCTTGTCGAGGTTTCCATTGGGAAGCTTCTTAAAAAAATAAAAAATTTCCCTGAACCAAACCCGTAGCTTCATCTTCCATATTAGCACGTCACATTTGATGTGGTAATTTCACAGTAGGCATACACACAGGTTTAAAGACTTTTTCTCGCCACCTACAGATTGGCATACATCCGCGCTAAAATATCAAGGTGAAAGTAAGTATAGCTCACGTAGTATAGACCCAGCTCCCAACCCAATTTTGAGAATAGATTAACGGCGATATTTTTTTATTTCCCGATAAGAGTCTCCCGTTAACGCAGCATGTTAACGCAGATAACGGCCCACCACTAATATATACATATATGTATATATATGTATATATATGTATAAATATGATGATTTTATTCATTAAGGGAAAAAAAGCTGTCGAAAGCATGCATGGACTTTTTGAAGTCAAGCCACATCATCTCAATTGGATTTAAGTCCAGACTTTCATTTGGCCACTCCAAAACCTTAATTTTGTTTTTCTGGAGTCATTCAGAGGTGGACTTGCTTGGTGTTTGGGATCACTGTCCTGCTGCATAACCAAAGTGTGCTTGAGCTTAAGGTTACAAACTGATGGTTGGACATTCTCCTTCAGGATTTTTCGATGGAGTGCAGAATTTATGGTTCCATCAATTATGGCAAGTCATCCAGTTCCTGAAGCTGCAAAGCAGCCCCAGACCATCACACTACCACCACCATGTTTGACTGTTGGTATGATGTTCTATTGATGAAATGCTGTGTTGGTTTTGTGCCAGATGTAATGAGACAGACCCCTCAGTCCACAGAATATTTGCCTAAAAATCATCTTTCTAAAAATAAAAATTTAACTCGGCTTTCTAAAATAATGAGGTTAATCACAGTTCTTTCATGATTTAACAGTTAATCAATCAATTTCTCACGTAGGGCCAGGTAGGTTTGGACAGCCTTTTTTCCCTTATAAATGAAATCATCATTTAAAAAATGCATTTTGAATTTACTTGCATTATCTTTGTGTAATATTACATTTACATTTAATCATTTAGCAGACACTTTTATCCAAATCGATGTACAAATGAGAACAATAGAAGCAATCAGACCAAAGAGAGAACAACAACAGTATACAAGTGCTATGACAAGTCTCAGTTAGTCAGGCACAGAACCCGTAGCTGAGGTTTTCTTTTTTCTTATTGTTTCTCAAGAATAGGATAGACAAGAAGTGCTAGTATTAGTTATTAAAATTTGTTGATGAGCTGAATCTTTCAAGTGTGACAAATTAATTTAAAAACAGGAAGGGAGCAAAAACCTTTTCACGACACTGTATACACGCACACACACACACACACACACACACACACACACACACACACATACACACATATATACATATATACATATATATATATACATTATATATATATATATATATATATATATATATATATATATATATATATATTAGTCAAACTTTATATGTCCATGAATACTGTCTACATTGGACTACATGCATTACATTACTGTGGCCAAGCACAGACAGTTCTTTCTGTTTTATAGAGCTTTTGTATTGATCGATGCAACAGCAAATGCACAATATGCCACATTGAGGCTACATCAGCATACTTGACTTAAACATATCAACACTTCTGGTTGTTTTTTTGTGCATTCATGGTACGTTTATTGTACTTCAGACTAAAAAGCCATACTTGAATATCAGCCATTAAGAACTGCAAGTGTCCAGTGTGTCTTACAGTAATAATAATTTCTCCAAGTCAGTATTTCTTACAGTAAGACATATTTTTCCATGTCAATACCACTGTTTCCACAAAGATGCACTGTGCGATCTGCAGAAAACTGTAACATTTGGGTTCCCAGGCTGAGCTGAGCTTCAGCCAAGTGAAGCAAGTGCTGATGGGACATGATGGAATGTCAATGGCCTAATGCAATCTGGGAGATCTACAACGAACCCATGGGCACACCTGCATGTGTATGTGTGTATGGCGTGCACGTCAGCAAGGCCAGGCCCTGATAAGAGAGGCTAAAAGCTTGCAGTCTCAGCACTGCAAGTTCTAAATTGTCCCATGGGAGATTTAGGACCCTGGGGGAAAGTCAGAGTTTGCACAATCCACCCTCCCAACTACAAAAAAACCCTCTCCCCAATCCACTTCTCATTTAGAGGAGTGAGAAAATGCTTGCGTAAGAGCGAAAAGGACTCACGGATCAATGAGGGGTATTGATAACTTAAAACTACAGTGCGGTTCTTGATAAGGTGTATCCGTGATCTGAACAATCCACTGTGACCCCCAATAACCTGGTTATGAAGCAACAAAAATAAATAAAAAAATAAGGATTATTTGTGTCTGCTAACAACAATCATTATATATTTAACTATTAACAATTAACGATTTTGTTCTAATTGCAGTAAAAAAAAAAAAGTTTAAAAAGGATAAAAACCCTTTTAAATATTATTTTTTTACATTTGCTATGAATTATTATTTTTTTACCATATTTTAATAACCAGTGTATTATTAAAATCATGACAAAATAACACAGACAATAACGTCACATGAGCCATGCATTCTCACTCTCTTCTCTCCGACGACCCCTTCTCTCTCTCACACACACACACACACACACACACACACACACACACACACACACACATCTCAATCGCTTGGGTAAAATGGTGCATGTATTGCACATTATTTTAGTAATTCCCATAAGCTTCGGTCTTACACCAAAAGCATGCGCACCACTGATCTATATTAGTGGAGCACACAAGCCACGCTCAGTCTCAACAGCTTGTGTGTCACAAATAACAAAATGAGTAGCTACTGTAACTGCGCTAAAACGTTCAAATACACACAAAATTATGTCAAAATGCTTCTCTTGGCGAGCAGCCAGTTAAATAGTTTAAATAGTTTCTAAATAGAAAGAAAACGTGTGTTGTATAACAATATATTGGGTCCGTGGATAAACTCTCAAACAGACTGCAGTCCAATATTCCTGCTGCTGTCTGTCATGTTAATCAAGGAACAAAAAATGTTCTGCTCTTGACTCTATACGTTTAATGGTAAGCATTAATTTGTATTTATTTTTTACAAAGACTACAGAAATTACCTTTGATAAAAATGTACGTTTGATTAATGTAAACTGAATAAAACTTACTTACTAATTGCAAACTTACTTTTGTTAGTAATTTTTCTATTTGTTCTTGTTTTATATACTGACTTTTTTTATTACTTTTTTAAAATGAAACTTTGTGTTTAAGAAAAGTAGATTTTTGCTTGTATATGCTGTAAAATGATATATTTTAGAGAGAAAAAAATAATAATATGGCAAAAATCTGTAATCTTTTTTAATTTTCTTTGATGTTCTGCTTTTAAAGCTCTACACACATTGTTGAAATGTCCATACATTAATCATATAGAAATAAAAACAGCTAACAATGCAACACCAGAGCGACGTAGATCTCCTAAAAATAATCAACAGTGCTTAAAAACCACCACACACAGGTGCAGACCAGGCAGTGAGTCACCCTTGAACCATGATGGACACAGAATAAGCCACATTAGCAATATCTATGTTTACACTCTGCGTACTATATATGGAACCAGATCACCATCTTGGGGACTTGATCCTGTCTCTGTGAAACCCTGTTTCTCTCAAAGTGGCCCATTTGCATCTCAGGAAAAAGCAAAGAAATTCAACATCTCTGTCTCTCTCTCTCTCTCTCTCTCTCTCTCTCTCTCTCTCTCTCTCTCTCTCTCTCTATATATATATATATATATATATATATATGTCATCTTGAAAAAAAAAGACATCCCTAAAAAAATTGAAGGAGCTTTGCAATTATGAGCAACTTTTGTTCAGCTACAAGAGTTGGCAGCTCCTTTGCAGAAAGTTTGACACCTAGTGTAAGATGCCACGATACTAAGACCTCTGTCAAAATCTAACGCTGGATAAAATTCAAATGACCAGAATTTGAAAAATTATGAAATCATTAGTTTGGTAATACTTCAGGATATGAGTGTAATTAAAGTACTAAGAGATTTCCCAGCTGTCAAATGATGGTTAATTAAATCAGGGCTTGTTTCTTCATGCAGGAGCATAGCAGTAATTAAGCGGACTCCATTTTACAACTTTGCAGAATATTTTTATTATCATAATTCGCTGGATGCCTGGAGCACAGTGACCACAAACTTGTCCCAGTTACTAGAAATAGAGCCTGACTGAAAAATTAATTAAAAAAATACAATAAAAAAAACACTGACTGACAGAGAGAGAAGAGTGTCTGTAGGTAGTTGAAATCCATTTAAATCCATTTTATTCTGCAAAATGCCATACATTTGACTTCTGGGATCTCTCATTGAACACTTATTGACACATATTAACGACTATGACAGTTCCTATCCACTGCTGTCTACAAACATCTGCAACCAATATATTTGAGAAGAATGAATTTCAGAGCTGAGCAACATTATCTTTCAGCTTCTCTAATCCTGTATTGTGCCTGCATATGAAAGGCAGTTTTGACAAGAAGATTTGCTAATAATCTTAAACAAACCTTCAATGTCAAAATGTACTGTAATAATCACTCGGTTGCCTCCCACAGTGTACTTATTCTACCATTCAAAAGTTTTGTTTATTTTTTTATTTTTTTTATTAATATTTTTATTCAGCAAGGATGCATTACACTGATCAGTAAAAAAAAAACTAAAACATAATGTTAGAAAATATTTCTACATCAAATGAATGCTGTGGTTTTGAACTTCCTAATCGATAAGATTCCTGAAAAATGTATCATGGTTTCTACACAAATATTAAGCAGCTCAACTGTTTTCAACATCCATACTACTAAGAAATGTTTCTTGAGAACCAGATCAGCACATTAGAATGATTTCTGAAGAATCATGTGACACTGATGGCTGTTGAAAATTCATAGGAAAAAAATAGCATTTTAAAATACATTCAAATAAACAACATTTATTTTAAATTGTAGTTATATTTTATTATTTTCAATATTACTTTTTATTGTTTTTTTTTTTTTATCAAATAAATGCACCCTTGGCAAGCATAAGAATAAAAGGTACTATGTTTTGTGTCTGATTTTTGTGTGTGTCTAAGTCTGATCACTTGGAAAGGTAACAGCACATCTCAAATAAGCCACACATTTTCAAAAGCAATGAGAAATATAATACTTAGGGGTGTCAAATGAATATTTCACTAATAAAGCACTTTGGACCTTTGGCATTCTAAAGATTAAGTATCTGAATAGTTAAAAAAGCCTGATCCCAGCTTGCTGTGACCCATGAACTGCAGACTTACGGAAAGCACTGTCCTCATTACCACTGTGCCCTGAAGCATAAGACTTAATCCCAGGTTACTGAAGGAAGACGGTTGTTGTCATTAATCAACTGTAAATACACATGCTAAATGACTAGTAACTAAACTACAGTGAATTATTTTCAATGGTCAATATTTCACCATTAAGAGCAAATTTAGTTTCTTGTTTTAAGAATTAACTGAATAAATCTTAGTGACATTTATGGTACTAAATGTTCCCAAGATTCTCAAGTTTATGTTCCAGTTTTCCTTTTCCAAATACATTAAAGGCTTAAGTCAATTGAAAATGAAAATTCTGTCATCATTTACTCCAAAGATTTGGTTAACTAATAAGATTGGTTAATCTTGGTTAATCTTCAAAACACAAAATAAGATAATTATAATGAAAAGTGATAGCTTTCTGTCACTTCACTGAAAGTATAGGTGATCAAAACAGATCCGAAAGGCACTGTTAAAGGTGTGGTTGATTGCGATTTCAGATTTAGTTAGTGTGTAATGTTGCTGTTTGAGCACAAACAATATATGCAAAGTTGAAGTTTCAGCGAAGTGCACGTAAAAATCTATTCATATATGAATCACGATTCTGTCTTCTAATGATTCTAATGGATTCACAAGTTTCAAAATCAATGTTCTAAAGCAGCAATTCTTAATAGTGTTCCTTTACGTCGCCCTGCTCTGCACCTCTCTCTCTCTTTCATTCAGCTCAGCTCCAGCAATGACAATTACAATTATACACTTATTTTCACATAGCTATGAGAAGCGTTAAACATGGACGTGCATTCAGATGCCATACTGTATTAAAGCTTTAATCAGGATAAAACAGCATATTAAGAGCTAACGTAAGTAGTAGCATTTACAAATAACAGTGTACTGTATTTAAAAGTATGAGACAACAACACACAAAAAACATAGGCCTACCATTAAAAGCCATGCTTGCACAGGATCTGCACGATCCTCTTCAATACTATCCTTTGCTTCTCAATCGGTCTCAAATTAATAAGCGATATTAACAACGTTGTTGTTTACAATACAATCAGAGCACATGCCACTGAGGTGAGGGATGGGACGTGTAGACGCACACTAGAAGCTGTTTAGCCAATCACACAACACACTGGACTAACCAATCAGAGCCCATCACCTATTTCTGAGGGAGGGGCTTGATAAAAGAAGGAAATGATCAGTGTGTTTCTCAGAGAAGGGACATAGTGCTGTGGAATAGAGAGGGAAAATTATTTTAAACTAAGCATTAACACATGATAGACCACACCCATAAACGCAATCAAGCCTAGAAAAAAAAAATATATGTGAACCACCCATTTAAATGATTCCATATGAACCAGGAATATAATGAAATGTGAGGTACATGTTATTAGATAAAATCATAAAGATAAAACATTATTGTTTTGGTGTTTATACAAAAACAAAGTATTTCAATTTGTTGTTTGTTGATTTTAAACATTAAACTTGGTGAAATGCTTTATGATTTATGAAAATTTCCAGCACTTTTTTTTTTTTTTTTTTGATCTTCCAAGTTTTAATTACCCAGACTTTCAATGGAGGGACAGAAATCTGTCAGGTTTCATTCAAATTTTTGAGTCTTCTAAAGCTGAACGAGTAAAATATAACATAATTTTAATTTTGTGGTAAACTGTGCCTTTAAAAATGTTAAGATGTTAGGATAGGAACAACCCTAGTGAAAAACAAATATACTAAAATAGATTTAAAGTATACTATGAATACATTTACATATTTATGTTCTTGTAAGTTGAAAGTAACCTGTAATTGTACTATACTAAACAGGTATACTTAAAGTCTGCTAAATTGCAACAACTAATTTTGTATCTAATGCACTTTAATTGTGTGGAAGTAGTGCTGAATTCAAACAAAAGACATACTGAAGTGTATTTGATTGTGCTAAGGTGGAACTAATTTTAAATAGTTTTAAGTACACTCTAAATATCTTTTATTCAAAAATCATATAATCCTCATCAATAGTGATATTAAAGCTGCGGTAGGTAACTTTTGACGCTCTTGCGGTTAATAAACAGAACTGCTTGGGTCTTGCAGAAGAACATCATAGCCGGAACTACTTCTCTCTGTTTATGTTTATGAAGAATCACAAAGGTACTGTGTTACTCCGCTGCGGTACCCCCGAAGCAATCTAAAATAGTCCGAATATAAACACTTATTATAGGTGCACCCTAGTGATTCAGCACAAGCCAAAAACACGGTTTGGAAAATGGATTCATGGTGTACTCGCTTATTATATAAATTTTTCTACATTTTGAACACAAAGTAAGTTACGGACCGCAGCTCTGATTGGTTGTTTTTTACCGGGAGCGCATGACTTTCTGCAAATGACAATAGGACACTGGGAGGAGCCAGAGGAGCTTGATTTTTTTCACAGATTATCTGTCTCATATTCTACTGTCAGGACATAATGACAGGATTAATAAATATGTAAAAAATATTTTTTTTACAAAAGTTCCCTACAGCACCTTTAAGTTTAATATTAAAACATGCATTGTGCACAAGTCGTACTCCAAATAAAGTTTCATTATATTTTTTTTTATATCAATAAGTCTTGAGCGATATGTATTTTAATAGATTTGAATTATACTTAGTATAAATATATCATTCTTCCTCATATATCAAGGAAGTCAAATTAGATGAAGACTTTGTTCCAAAACACCTCCAGTCGCAGTGTCCTAATTGCATCGTCACTCCCCCTTCATCAAGCTGGGGTCAAAAGGCCTACACAAAGGCAGAGTAACGACGGGCAGTTCACAGGCCACTCCTACTGAAAAGTGAACCTGTCATCTTTCTGTTACCCTATATAACCACTGGCTATCACCCCCAAACTTCTATATTGATGAGATGACAGTAGCCCCAGGACCTCTCACCTCTGCCGACACTGACCCAGAGTCAACAACCGCATGCACATGCAGTCAACTCACATGTATCATATACATTGCTCCCTGTAGGATACATGATGCCTCTCTCTGTCTTTAACACACACTTCCCTTGTTCACTCTCATCTTTGGAAGGTATTGTATACTACATTGAGTGTGTTTGCATCCCCTAGATAGTTGCTTCCATCTTCATCTGTGCATGTATGTGCAGACCCACCGAGTTACCGTGGTAACCAACAACAGCTATATAAAGACAGAATCAATAGCAATCATCAGACCATGGCGATCTTTACACCAGACCTGTGGTGTGTGTGTGTGTGTGTGTGTGTATATATCTGACTGTAAACTATAGCATGTGTGTTAATGCATTTATATATTCTCTGGATGACCTATTTGATTTTATTTGGAAATAAAATCTCCAGAATTTTGTGATGGCCTGCAGCTGTATTTAATGGAATAGTTCACACAAAACTGAAAGTTTCATTATTTACTCATTGATAGGCTTTAATTTTGAACCTGACACATCTGTTAGTGAGAAAGAAATGTATTATATAAAATTTTAACTACACATATAAAATTATTTATTTCAATAAAAAATATTTTGGTTAAGTAAATGAATTATATAAATATTTACATTAGATATACATACTATAATATATATATATATATATACCTTTCTTATTCATTGTTTATCATTACAAATTTTAATTGAAAAAAAATGAGGGTGAAAACTGTAGACATAAATTATTGAAAATCAAATGCTTATATTGCATGTTTTTTTTTCTTTCTTTTTTTTTTTTAGAAGGCTTCTCACTGTTACACTTTTATTTCACTGTTATTTTTTTATCTATAAGACCATGCCGTCACACCAAATCACATGTTAGTGCTGTCAGAACACACCAGCCACATCAAACCTGCAAAACACATACGAACACTAGACGCATAAATAGATAGACAAGCTCTGGCAAGATGACTGTAGCATCTGCAGAAAAAGAAACCCGTGATCTCTTTAATATCTCAAATAGACATCAGTGGGATCAAATGGAGGCCAAAGTCTTTTCAGATCAACAATGTTTCAAATTGGTCTACAATTAAAAGTCTGATTTTATTATGAACCCAAACATTCCATACCAAATACTTGAAAGATCAAGTTTTCTGAGATATGTAAATCACGTTGATTTTATAAGTTTATAATTTTTACAAAAGCCTTGTGTGTTCCTCTTATGGAACTATGTTTTAAAATGATATATTCTAAAAATGATATATAAAATAATAGAAAGAAAGATTAAATGATAAACAGAACAACAGATAGAGTGAACAATAGATCACTAGACGCTGAACAAATGAACAATACAAGACACTGAGAATGAACAATACAAAAATAGAACAATCAAATGGACAGAATGGTAGGAAGAACGAGCAACAGAATGATTATAGGAACAATATAGAAAGATACAATGATAGAGAGAATAAAATGATAAGATAGAATTGAATTGAATGCAAACTGATTTAAATATACACATACAGTCTCGCCCAGTCTCTTCCTCTGTCTCCACCTCTACTCATTTTTCTTTCCTCCTCTTCCTTTTCTCTGCTCTTCCAGTTTCCTCCAGAAGCATCCCTTATAATGCCAAATCACACTGTCATCAGAATAATTATTATCATTACCCTCGCTTACATAAGCACTCCTATTAGTATCCTCTCATTAATGCAGTGTTTTAATCACAAAATAACAATTAGGCCGGATATCTATTTGATCGATTCAGGCCACAGATGAAAACATGGCTCCTGCACAAGGACAATATTACAGTGCCTCCAGCCTCGTTCAGTCATCCGAAGTGGCGAAGGGTTTGTTTTCTGCCACGTCCTGAGATGTTCTTATAGTCGCATTGTTTTATAATGAGAGATACATTAAGGAGAGGAGAAGAGCCAAAAGCGTACATGACAAAGAATCAGGAAATGCTTCACAGCACACACTGTGATATTTAACAGGACTGCTCATACCCAGTGGGCCGAGAAACTCCACCGATATAAAAACGGTCCAAAGAGATTGTGGGGTACCTGAGGCTAAGACACTTTCAGTCACATGGAAAAAACATACACAAGAATGTTACATGAACAAATTGCTACAACCATGGTGCCTGTTTGAAAGGCCAATAAATGTCATGTAGATCACTCTGCGGTATGAGCGAATGGAAAGTTAAGCAAAACGTTAACGTTTCTTTATACCTCAAGTACATGAATTTGCTATTTATAAATTTTGGCACATGGCTGTGAAGCCTTACCATGTGTTACCCTTCTTGCATCTCAATTTGCACACTATCCATGCCAAATTGTATTTAAAATATGATTTATTCAGCAGGGATACATTCAATTGATCAAAAGGGACATTTATACTATTCCAAATAATTTCTGCTTCTAAGTTGTTAAAACAATTGACGTTTTATTTTATTATTCAGGGGCGTTTCCTCCAAAGAGGCAGTTTCTCCTCAAAAAAATTGGATGAGAAAATAATCGATATTACAGGAAGCAATATACCTGTTTACTTGATTACTTGCATGGTACTTTTTTGTCATTTTTAAAACATGATAGCATCAGTTTCTGTTATTGAAAAAAACATATTTTTGTTTTCCACACAAGAAAGAAAGCCATACAGCTCTGACCATGAATAAATGATGACAGCATTTTCCTTTTTTTGTCAACAATCCCTTTAAAGCCGGTGATGAAAAAGCAAAAATGTGTCTTTAACCATAAACACGGTAAACTAAAATGGGAACCATGGGAGCTCATAAGGTGAGACTTTCATATAGTGACAGCAGTGACACTAAGGCCATACAGCCACTCTGGACAGCAGCCAATGGCTCGCCTCCAACACATCAAGTTAGACAATGGAAAGAACTCTAGAATCTCTCTGTCTATATCTCTGAATGATGAGGGTAATCTTTGCCCAGTGAAACACATACAAACACACAATAAAATAATGTTTCATGTTCAATGCAATTTAAGCTCTATCAACAGCATCTGTGACAAGCTGTTAATTACCACAGATGAGAACTTTAACTCTGTCCATTATTATGCAAAAACAAACAAACAAAAAAAGTTTGAAGTCTTTGTGACAAGGCACTGGTGTTATTTATTTGAGCTTAATTTTTGTCTAAAATTCCCATTTGCAGGTGGATGAACTTTTGTTATGCATTATTAAAGGGGTAGTTCTCACCAGTACTCAGTACTCACCCTCAAGTTGTTTCAACCCTGTATAAGTTTATTTCTTCTGTTGAACACAAAAGAAGACATAAACAATAAAATTGATGGCCCCCATTGACTTACACAGTATTTTTGCCCATATTAAGGAAGTCAATGTGAACCATTAACTGGTTACCCATACTCTTCAAAACACCTTCTTTTGTGTTCAACAGAAAAAAAAAAGAAACTCATACAGGTTTGGAATAACATGAGAGTGAGTAAATGATGACATTTATGGGTGAACTATCCCTTTAAATACCCCCACATTTTGAATATTGTCCAATATGCTACTTACATATGAAGTATCACTAGAGATCTTGACAATGGGCGCTAATAGCACAGTTAAACTCTTATTTCAAATCACAGTCTTAAATCTACTGAGATCCAATCAGCTGTCGCCAGGGGCCAACCAGGAGTCTCAATGTGGTTTAGCAAAGCATTGTGGGAGCTCTCACAATACAACAACTGCAAAAAGGTTATGATCCCAAAGCTTTCTTGAACTTGCTACCTTTAACAGAGGGGCAACAGCATCAGCAGGACAACAAAATTAATAATAAAAATAAAAATAAATCATCATTTTGTATTCATAAAAAAAAGACCTTTAAACAGCCGAGGGTACCTAAAGGTTATGGCAATAAGGAAGGAAATGTCCAACTGGGAAGCAAAAAAAGAGCATTTCAATATGAATATGTGTGGGAGTGTGTGATAGCACTAAGAGAGAAAGAGAGGAAGTGTGTATGTTTGTGTGTCCATGAGGGTTACACAATAAACACTGTCACTGTGAAGTGCATTGTGACGTATTCCTTACTCTTTTGAGTAACACTTTGATGCACTCATACACACACAGACCATTAGATGCTTCTTCTGCTCAAACTATCTTGTATCCCTTCAAGTCTGCACTGCAGCAGAGTGTCAGATTGTGTTCTCTAGCCAAAGAAAAGCAATGGATTTAGTGTCTGGTATCTGGCATGCGTGTGTGGATGTCTAAGTGTGTGTGTATCCGTTTCTTGTGTGTCTGCATGATTGCACACTAGAGCGTGAATGTCCCACATGGTGCGTGCGTGTGCTGCCATAGGCTGGTGCTGAGTTCTGGCCCGGTTCCTTTTTCCTTTGGTCTCCCGAGGAGACTTATCCTACAGAACAGGTGTCACTTTTAGCTGCCACAGTCCATGTGTGTGTTTGTGTGTTTGATGCCACAGGCTGTTTCGCCCTACCAAGTCTCCACTCACCCAGCAATGATCCATCCACTGTATGTTACTGCTGATGCACAATGTCCATTCAGCTTGTACAGGAGGCCACAGTGTGAAACCAGCCTAGATATTTACAAACCCCTGTTCTTGTGTTAAAGTGCCCCTATTATACCTTTTCGACTATTACCTTTCATGCAGTGTGTCATGTAGCTCATGTAAACTATCTGCAAAGTTGTGAAGCTGACAGTGCATGATCGATAAAGTTTTGTCTGTCAAAAAAAAGAGTCAGCTCGCAATTGCCTAAACGAGTTGTCAGGAATTTGAATCTTATTCTGTTACAGCTCTACGTCACAAAGTTACACCTTTGCATAATGTCCGCCCACATTTTAGGTCACTAAGTTGCCTGCCCACAAACACAGTAACATTTCTGTGTGGTTAACATCATTTCCAGAAGATGCTGTTTCCTACGCTGTGAGACTACATTTGTTTGATCACATCTCATAATTACCACAAACTTGTCAACACTTGACACTTACCACTGAACAATGTCCTGCTCCAGTCGCTCTTGTGAATCAGTCTCATGTCGATCAGCCAGTTTAACCATTTTATCATCAGACTGCGGCTTGCTACAATCCATACCATCTATTTCATTTATTGACAAGTCTCCAGGGCTGTCATTCTGTCATGGACATTTTGTTTCGTACACTTGCTGTATGCAGTAGACCAATCCAGAGCAGCTCTGAACCAATCACAAAGGATTGCGCCTTCTGACCAATCACAGCAGTGAGGGCTCACAGAAAGGAGGGGTTTGGAGAGACTGATTCTTTGAACTGCTTCAAAGAGTCATTTATAAATAATTTAGCAATAAGGTCAAATTAAATCAATTTTCTGAGAAAACTAACGTTTTTTGACCTTGCATCCATGT
Organism: Carassius gibelio; assembly: GCF_023724105.1. Taxonomy (NCBI): domain Eukaryota; kingdom Metazoa; phylum Chordata; class Actinopteri; order Cypriniformes; family Cyprinidae; genus Carassius; species Carassius gibelio. The sequence goes on from NC_068406.1 coordinate 13,734,323, forward strand.
AAACCTGTTTTAGGAGACTAATAATACAATATTAGCAACCTTAAAAATGGCAAAATAGGGGCACTTTAAAACACGCGATCACTAACTTACGTGAAATGAGTTAGTAAAATTAACTTACGGTAATGAAAGCAGGACTTAAAAGGTCAAAGGGAAACATGTCTAGGATACATTTTACCACCAAAAAAAAACAAAAAAAACAAAACAAACGACATTCATTAGAAAATAAAATATATTTTGCAAAAAATAAATGTGAAACATTAATTTGCATGAAGAAAATTAAATCAATTTTTCATTCCAATAAGATATGCTGTATTTGTACATATTCATTATATACAACCAAATTTTCCTCCAAAATTGTCCTTAACATTTCTCCTTTGAATCCAATGAATTGATTTTACTATAAAGTCCCTTAGTGGGTGCACATTACCAGGCCCTGGACAAAGTTCCTAACTGTCCCCAAATGTACAGTAATTCCAAATATTCAGAGTATTTTTCTTGAAAAATGTAGTAAAATTATGTTTTTAATTAATTATATTATATTAAAAGTAGCACAACAGACACTGTCATATGAACACATTTATGTAAAAAAAACTGTGGTCTTTTTAAAAAGTCTCTTATGTCCAAAAAACACTGCCAAAAAATAGTAATACTGTAAAATATTATTTCAACGCAAAGCTAAATTTTGAGCCGTATTACTCCAGTCTTCAGTGTCACATAAAAAAATTATCAATGCTGAAAACAGTTGTGTTGTTTAATATTTTGGGGATACAGTAAGACATTTTTTTTCAGGATTTTTTGATGAATAGAATGTTCAAAGAACAGCATTTATTTGAAATGGAACTGTTTCCTAACATTAAAAATGTCTTTACTGAAATTTAATGTGGCCTTATAAGCCTCAAACATTTTAAAACTGAATGCCTCTTAAAGACAATAATAAATCCCTGATCTTAAAATAAGACCATGAGCTTGGCCTCTACAATACTATCTTTGGCCGAATAGCTACAAATCACACATGCATGCACTCATTCAAACATACGCATCCAAAGGGACAAAATTGCATGTACCTCTCCAAAACCCTCTTTTTCCGTTTTTTTACAGTTTCCTCTCACATGCTCATGCCCAGTGAGTCCAACAGAACCACAGGAAGCACAACCACCATACAGACAACAGAGAGAACGAGCAGATGGTCTGAGAGAATCAGAGAGAGAGACAGAAAGAAGGCAAAAGGAAAGGGGAGGCGTAGGAGCATGAGTATGAAGGAATTTTTTTTTCTGGAACTCATACAAGCAAAGACCTTATAAACTCATCATTCCGACAGAGTATTTTTAAACCATCTAACACCACTACCACAGCACCGCTTTACCAAACCATTAGCACTCCGATGGAAAAACGACTCATAAACAGCAAGCCAACAAACTGAGCTAAGGAGACTTTCCAACAGGAAAGTTCTGCTGCTGAAGAAAACCAAAAGGTGATCCGGCAGGACTGTGATCCCAGTTCTTGAATAACCTTTATAGGGCTTTTAAAACTCAACAGAAAGTTACATATGACAACTCTCCAAGAAATGGAGTATGTATTACTAATAATATTCTGCCTCTGTAACAGTACAGCTAATATTACAGAGAACTTAACACATGGCAGTCTGCCAGTCACGACAGAAGAACTGATTTAAAGTCTATAAAAGTTACTATTGCATTACTGTGATCTTTCTGCATAAGCGTATGTGTGTGTGTGTATAATACATTATATAGATATAATTCATTAAATCCATGTAATTTTGTAAATGACAATAAGCAATAAAGAATACAAGATATAAGAAAATCTGAAATGGATAGTTCACCCAAAAAATATTCAGTTTTCTCTGGGAAACACAAAAGCATATTTTGAAGCATGTCTCATTTCCATACAATGAGAGTCAGTGAAGTCCAAACATCTCTGTTCTGCATAATTTAAATTATTCCATAAACTGTCGCTTCAAAGTGTACTTTAGTTTCTTAATGTCTTCAAACTATATGTTTTTTTTTTATGTGCACTACCATCTTTCAACATTCACTACTATGCATTTTCATGTGTTCTGGACCATCATCTCAAATCTGACTGAATCACAAATAAATGCAGTTCACTCAACAATGTACATACAGTATTAAAAAGCACTGAGTTTTGGGTATTCACTTTCTCCAGGCCACCATCAATCATCTCTCTGTCTGTTCCTCCTGCTTTGCTTTTGCTCCACACTGCAAGGCTCCGCTAAAGCACATATGCTGACATCAGCAGCCCCCTCTACACTCACACCAGCACTCAAACAGTCTCTCGTGCACTCCACCAATCCCGACCAGCGGGAAACCACGCACACCCACACAGCCTCAGAACTCTGAACACAAACCTATACACAGAACACATACAGTACTTACACATGGATATGAGAAAACACATGCACATCAGGCCTATATCCACAGGGGTGGGGAATTAACCTAGCCCATCCTGAAAGCCACCCCCTCTCTATTGGGTACAGTACTGGGGTAGTAAGATTTATAGAAAATTTACATAAGGGTGGGGTACAATCATTTTATAATAATATTAATTCCCTAAATACTTTAAGAAGAGCATCTATAGATCAGCAGTAATGGAAAAGCATGCTCAAAATGTCTACATTAGCTTTTTCTGAACAGGTCTGGCTCATCCAAAAAGTTAATCCCACACTAGCACCCTGACTCATGATTATCTTAAATGGTAGCACCATTGCACTTTTATATGTACCATGATACTGAATGTTTTATTTATCTTGGTATTTACATGCAACTTTAAGGTATTTGAAAGAACGGTATATGGAAATGGTATTTGTCTCAAAATCTAAATCAAATGGTAATATTTTTAAAAATAAAGGTTCCAAAAGAGGGTTTTCACAGCGGTCCTATAGAAGAACTATTTCCGTTTCCACAAAGAACATTTCAGTGAACAGTTCTTAAAATAACAAGTATGAAAAGAATGATCTAAAGCACCTCTTACAATATAAAGAACCTTTTGTAAATTTGAAAGGTTTCATGGATATTCTTTACTGAACTATAATGCTTTATTTTTAAGAGCGTATAGTAGGCTACTTTTTGTAATAATTTTATTTTATTTCATTTTTTTTTGTATGGGCAACCCTATAGAGAAAGCTGGTGCCGTGACTGTTGCTCAGCATTTTGAAATTAACTAAAACTAATGATAAACAACCACATAGCTTTTGAATAACAATAACATGCCTTGTGATTATTCATAATAATTTAAATGCATAATTAACAACTTACTTTACAGAAGAAATGAGGAAGCAGGAGCCATTAAAAGATCCCATCACCAGCATATAACATATAACAGATCTGTACCTGTTCCCATGGTCCCTCGCGTTTGGGTATATTAAAAGGATATGGCCATTCAGTGATCTTTTTGGCGAATTTTCTAATTATGTTGTCTTCACTGAAGAGAAACAGAGAGCGGTTGACCGTCAGGCAGTTCTGTCGGACCGGGATCGGGTTGTAGATGGCCATGGTCCGGGCTCTCTGGGCCATCGATTGCTTGTACATCCTTTGGGCCCCTGGCGGGCCGCCCTGCCTGCTCCCGCCGCGGCCGGGTCCCCCCTGACCGGGGCCCCCGCCGCCATACCTGGCCGGCACTTCGTCTCCGAACCGAGCCATTCTGTAGACACCAAACGCCAATCGTTACGAAGCAGCCGAGAAGGGGGTGATGTCTCAGGGTGACAACACCACATTCCACCCCATCCGCCTCAGCACAGAGCACACAGACATTCAGATCTGATCTTCATGGCTAAGAAATGTCCATCATAAAGCACCAAACAAGATCAGTGGATGGGGGAATGTGTGTGAGTGTGTGTCAGAGCCAAAAAAGGGACTCAGATAACGAGATTGATGGATGGATAGATGGAGTATGTCCTTTTCAGTGATGCAGTCAGCTCAACAAATAGTCAAACATAAACAGATAAAATGTCGACGGATTATCTTCCCCAGGAGGGTGGGATCCACATTTTAAGAAGTATTTCCCGTCTCAACAGCTCGGTGTGGGTCGACTTGCCATTTGCAAGGTGTACATACAAATCCTTTTAGCATAACTGCATTAATACATTACATGTAAATTGGCATCAACTGCATCAGGTTAATGTGTCTTTCTCAGTTGCATTATCGTTTTTATCTCACATCCACAAGACAGTTATATAGAAAAGAAAAATGGTGAAACCCTTTAAATAATTAATTTATTTCTGTGGTATCCGCAATGTTTGGTATAGGCTACTGTGGTAATATTCAGCCTCCCCTCCGCCAAACTCTCGAATTACTCTCGTAAATGCAGACGACGGGGCTTCCCCAAAAAATCCACACCTCGGTGACATTTGTTGATTTTAGTAATTTAAGTTTATTAGCTTTTTTGCAGCCATATCGGTCCAATAGGGTGGGCGTGAGCGCGCGCTGGGAAAACAAAAAACATCATGTCAAGATATAATGGTGATCTCTCGCGGTTTCTCCCTCAATTCCTCACTAAAACAATTATCATCTATACTCCAGAACTCGTAGAGAGATCCGAGACGCGAAAAAGTCGACGGTAGTCGTTGTAAGGAGCATCATCAGTTTTGGAGAGGCGCTGGAGCGCGTGAATTGAAGCTCGAACTCGCATCTTCTGTGGTAACCGAGAGGAACCGAGAGGCACCCATTGCCTGAAGTACCCCAAAATGCTCCTCTTCGTTTTTTCCCTGTCGCCTTAGTGGAAAACGATCGGTTATTTTGGCTTTAAAAGTTAAATTTTTGTCGACGCGAGGTCTCGAGCGCGATCCTCCTCAGATCATCTGGCGGGTTTTGAGCATCTGATCAATTTAACGCTCGTGCTCAAGCCTTGCAGCACATGACGCGCGTCCCCGTAGCGATTCGCTTATCCTCCAGCTCACTCCTCCTTATGGCCAAGACGAGACTCAAACGAGCACTGCGTGCCATTTTGCTTCTACTCTCAAACTGTGTTAGACGAGATTTTTTCCGAAGACGATAGACTGATTCATATCTCTCAATACGTATTGTGTCATAAACCTTGCCGGAAAAGGGAATGCATACTTGTTTTCCAAGTATGGATTTGTGGGGACTTTACAGTGTCCTTGTTACAAATATAACATGTTACTATAATTAATCCCTACAGTAAAAATCGTGTTACATTAAAGGTAAAAAATTAACGGTGGTTACTAGTACATACATTAAAACATTAAGGCATAGAATTCTGGTAATTATATTTTTATGTAGGTCAATACGTAATATAATACTAATAATCAAATCTTTTGGAGTAGTTAATATATATAAATGCATAGATAAAAAAGTGGTATAATATAATCCATATGAACCACTTCCCAGCACCTGCAACAAAACCCCTTTAAAAAAAAACACTAAATTAATGCTATAAACATATTATATAAAAAGTATTATGAATGCAACATAAAACACTCCATTGTACGCCACTTTCAAAGGTTTGGAATCAGTGAGAATTTTTTTCATTTATTTATTTATTTATCTTTGCATTGTCACACACACACACACACACACACACGCACACACACACACACACACACACATATATATATATAAATTGCCAACTGTAAACTTTAATTATAGAAACATTTAATCCTGATCATGCTTTTACAAAAATATGCAGCAGAACTGTTTTCAACAAATGTTTTCATGAGCAGCAAATCAAAGCATTTGAGTGATTCCTGAAGGATCATGTGACACTAAAGACTTAGTAATGGGTGCTGAAATTGTAGCTCTGCCATAACATGATTATGTTTTTACTGTTTTTTTTTTTTTACAATTACTGTTTTTACTGCTTTATTCATGAAATAAATGCGGCATTACATCTTCAAAGTCATTAAAAAATACCAACCCTAAACTTTTAAACTGTAGTGTATATTACTAATAAAAGAGTTAAAGTTTTTAAATAAAACTTAAACAAACATGATAGTTTACAGTGTATGTAGCTTTAATTGAGTTTTTACATATTATACATTTAATAAACACATAATTTCTGTGGGTAAATGATTTCTTTCTTTATTTACAATGTTTAGAAGTAAAATTTTGTATTTTAAAATTCATAATACGATAACTTACAGTACAAATAACCAAATCATTTTTTTTACATAACAGTGCAATGTGATCTTCTCTCTCAGAGCAGACAGTTTGCAGCCTGAAAAGACACTCAGGAGAGAGTGTGTGTCCTAAAAACACTCTGCTCATATCATGCCCATCTGTCCACCTGGCACCAGCCTCTGAAATGCCTTTGGTTGCTAATTCCCTGGGTTTACTCTCCAGCTAAACTTGCTGAGAAAACGTGTCTGAATTCCATCTGAAGACAGCTGGTGGCATACTAAAGGGCTGTGAACTGAATTTGGGAATGTTCTGTTTGGAAGCAATCGCTATACTGTATTTGCTGTGAAAATCAACGGCCGTTGTCCATGGTGCTGAAACAGCAATTTCCCCCTACACTGAGACTGCGCTATCCGTGGTCCTGAAATCAAAAGACGAACTCTGTATCAGAAATAAAGCAGTGCAGGTACAGCATGATTAGTCAGCGCACTTGTTCTGGGAGCTTTTGTGTCAAGCCGCCCATAATAATGCAATAAAAGGGGAGGATTCCCGCTGAGGAGGTGGAGTGGTTGTCCTAGTAGTGGGCGAGCGTGAGTGTTGGTAAGGGGCGTGGATGCGCAGTCCATAGCATATCTGCCGGAGTGCCTTGTGTAATGCAACAAAGATGATGAGCCTCCGCGTTGAGAGACATGGTTAATTAAGGCCTAATGCATTCACTTGGGGAGACAATTTGACAAAAGGTTTTGTAATGCACAGCACAGAGGGGAGAGAGAGAGAGAGAGAGAGAGAGAGAGAAATCACCATTGCAGCACGCACATACAGTAGGTGACTATTCACTGCTAGTCTTCAGCAAAACCATTTTAGAATTCCTTTCTGAGCTCTTTGTTCTTGTACGGTTCAGTTTTTGATATTTGCATCATAACCAGTTCAGATGTGACAAATACAACATAAAAAAAATCAGTGTTTATATATCTTGTGTGCATTCTCTGCAGCATGTGTGTGTGTATATGTAACAGCATGCTATGTGTTCCTGTGTTTCTGGCTGAGCCGTGAGACTGAGTCGTGCTGGGGCCCTGATGTGCACCATTGTCATTCAGACCGCGTTCACACGGCAACCCTGCAGGAAGCACCCAGTGCTCCCCCGCATTCTCTCTCTCTCCCTCTGGCTTCATTTTTGCTCTCTCTCCCCTGCCTGCTCCTCTCCTTATTTGTTTCATCCTTCCACTTCCTCTCTCTCGACACCCATCTAGCCTCAAGTACAGCAAGAAACAGAGGGAATGGATCAGAATGTATGTGAAAAGGAAGATGGGAATGTAAATATGTGTGCATTTTTTTAGAATGGAAAGACATATAACTCTCTAACCCCCTGCTCACTAAGCTCTGGCCCTTCAGGAATATTCAGAGTTACCAGATGGTGTTTTGGCTGCGCATAGAGTAAAGCATGATAACCCTTATTTCTACCAAAAGCAAGCGGTAAGCATCGGAACCAATAGGAAAGTCAACCCTCTACTGTTATAAAACAAAGTGTTAGTTTGTGTGTAATATTAATTAACAACATGTTCTTATGGGACTAGTTCACTAAAAAATAAATATTTACTGAAAATGTACTGATCTTCAGGCAATCCAGAAAGATGAGTTTTTTTCATCGATTTGGAGAAATTTTGCATTACATAACTTGTTCATCAATGGATCCTCTGTAGTTAATGGGTCATCACAATATACACATGACTCCAGTCATCATTAAGACATTTGTAACTTCAAAGTGTTGCTTTCAGCAAAAATGCAAGTCGTCTATCCATAACAGTGCTTTCTCCAGTAAAAAAGACATCTTGTCTGAATCAGGAGAAAAATATGCATAGATAATGAACCATTTACAAATGAAAAGAATCCAGTTTCAGTTCAGTGAGACGACAACAGGGGATGGACTTTTTCACTGAAGGAACCATTATATGATTACTCTTCACTTCACAAGATGGTAATTGATGGACTGGAGTTGCATAGATTACTTGTGAATTATTGCAGTGCTTTTATCAGCTGTTTGAACTTTCATTCTGACAGCACCCATTTACTGCAGAACAAGTGATGTACTGTAATGCTAAATTTCTCCAAATCTGCTCCAATGAAGAATCAAACTCATCTACATCTTAGACAGAAAATGTTCATTTTAGTGTGAACAACTCCTTTAAATAAGGGTTAGGGTAAAGCATAGGGTTTGGTTTATGGTTGACTCCATGTAAATGTGTAACAGACGATATAAAAATAAAGTGTTACAACTTTTCACAAACATACAAAGAAACACAAAGTAACACACTGAATTAAATATGCAATAGTATTGTCTTGTAAAACGTACTCCAATTATCAGATAGAAACAGTTGGAATGCTGAGCCACTAGTCATGATGACACTGTTATTTATATCACTTTCCACAAGCATTTTCATACCTATGGGATTAAAAAATGACTGAAATAAGTCAAACAGCATGTAGGCACATTAAAATGCATAGAAAACCACCACCTGCCAAGAACACATGAGTCTCTGAGCAATAAAGAGTGCATATGCAGAGACAGAGGGTGGGGCTACTATATTTAAACCAGGCTAGTGCAATAGATTCATCCTCAGCTTATCTCGGTGTATGGCAGCAGGAGGTGTGTGTAACCCCTTTACAGGCTGACTCAAGAGGTTAGAATATGCTCACTACTGCTTTGTGACTGCAAAACATTAGAAAGTACCTCATTCACCCACAACGAGAACAAATGCCCCAGCTTGGAGCTGCCAATCAAAGGAATCAGATTTGACAGGACTACACTTGTGGCAATGGATGCTGTCATTATAATCCCAGGAACAAGTTGCTCTTATGAAGTGCAATAGTTTAACCCAAATTTCGCTCTGATGCACTGACAAAAAGATCTGTGTTTAAGGCAAATACAGTGGCACAAATAAGTATTAGACACTTAGGACACCTATAAAAATGCATTACATAAAAAAATAAAATATCAAACAGAGTATCACCTGCAAATACATTTTTCAATTTTTTAGCTATATTTGCCAATACCTTTAACATAATCATCTACTTTTATAGTGACTATATAAAGTCATGAAACATCCAAATATTTGTGTCAAACATACAGTTTTCAAATATAATTTATCTTAATTAACATAAGCATTACATCTGTTGTTTTAAAAATATAGCAAATATTAATATTGCAAATACGAATTTGTATATGAATTAATAGAATGTGTATATATACAGTACATTAAATTATATATTATATACATTTATTATAATTATTAACACTTTTAATTTAAACTATTAATTATTATATACATACACTTATATTTAACAAAATAAAATAACTAATTTGATTAACTTTTTCAGTATGTTCTTGCTCTGTCAAATATATGGCCTGTATATATATATATATATATATATATATATATATATATATATATATATATATATATATATGTTCGTGTGTCTACTGCATATACCTGTGTGTGTCAGGTAATCTGCGCTTGAGTTTTAAAGCTGAGCAAGTGTTGAGTTCTGTCCAGAAAATGATTCAATACTTAATGATTCATAAACCTAAATAATTCATAGCAGCCATGCATATTAGCCCAGCTCTCATTATTAAACTTTGATCTGTTTAACTCTCTGCAGCATCTCCAAGTGTAAGTATGATCAAGTGGATGTGTTTTCCCAATAAAGGTGAAACCAAAACAAAAATAAAACCAAACCTGT